>NC_143021.1:86080239-86399739 GCF_055824585.1 Amblyomma mixtum
TCAGCCTTAAAAACCAAATCAGCACTATCGCCTCTTTCCGTTCGTCGTCGCATAGCCACGCTATCACTGTACCACAAGTTCTTTTACTCATCACTTAACCGTGCCCCTTATATCACGCCAGCATCATACATTTCTCACCGCACTAGCCACACGCTTCAAGTTTTTCGTCCACGTGCCCGAACTGTTACTTTTTCAGCCTCCTTCTTCCCACGTGCAGCTAAAGATTGGAACGGCCTTCCCCAGCATATTGCCACGTATCATTGCAGTGTGTGTTCGTTCACGCTCAAGGCAGCAGGAAAGGGTCGTTATCACTTTTGTTCGTGGCGCGAGAAGCGACCAGACTAATCTCGATTGTTCGCAGCCATGAAAGGCTGCATCTAGGTTTTTCCAGATTACCGTAGATGATCTCGACCTGTTATCTGGAAGTTTCCTTGCCGGCTTTAAATTGAGCGATGCCCCGAGCGGCGGACATTCGTAGTTCGACGATTGACGAGCACGCTTGTTGCTTACGCCGACACCGAGTGATTCAGTTCTTTTGCGGGCGCAAGTCAGCCCAAATAAAGAGCTTCGTTTGCAAGTCTTTCTGGTGTCTTCGTGACCGCTGGACTGCCGTCACTACAACGTGACATCTGGTGGAGGTGTTGGGTAGCCTTCCATGTACCGTACACCCCCATCAAGTCGCGACGCCAGCCCTTCGAGTCATTCACCGCAGGACCTGAGTCCAGTCCACCGCGCAAGCCGACGTCTGCTAGGAGACGCACCTGATTTCGGGATTCTGCCTGACCCTACCCGGAAACGAAAGCCAGCAGGAACGTCCACCATGAGCTTGCCCCAGCCGACGGCTCCAATCATTCTTCACCAGCCCCGGGTGCCACCAACCTTCGACGCTTCGCCTGGCGCCGACCCCGAAGAATGGCTGGAACAGTTCGACCGTGTGGCTGCCTTCAACAACTGGGATGATGCTACGAAGCTTAGGTACGTCTTCTTCGCCTTGGAGGGACCAGCAAAAGTCTGGTTTGAGAATGAGGAAGCTAACCTCACGAACTGGGAAACCTTCAAGGAGCAGCTTCTAAAGACCTTCACGAACGTTGTGCGAACGGAGAGAGCCCAGCAGCTGCTACAGTCTCGCATACAACACCCAAACGAGACCGTTGCTGTGTACACTGAGGAAATGAAGCGTCTCTTCCGGCGTGCCGATGCAAACATGAAGGAAGAAGAAAAAGTAAGGTTGCTCATGCGAGGAGTTAAAGAGCAACTCTTTGCCGGCCTCGTCCGCAACCCACCGAAAACTGTCGCGGAATTCGTAGAAGAGGCATCCACGATGGAAAAAACTCTGGATGCCCGAGCCCGCCAGTATGACCGCCAGCAGCGCATTTTCTCAGCAAGCTGCCTGGACACCGCTAACAGCAATGACCTGCGGGATTTTATACGTCAAGTTGTGCGAGAGGAGCTTCGACGATTGCTGCCAACGGGAACGCAGCCGCAAATTTCATCGCTCACTGACGTCATCCGGGACGAGGTTCAACAGGCCTTGGGTGTGACGCCGACACCCACGCAGCCTCTGCAGCCCCCAGCCATGACTTACGCCGCAGCTGTGCGCCGTCCTGCCCCTCGACGACGGGACCCAAGCCCCTATCGCCCTCAGCCAGCTGCGTTGGACCGCCGCCCACTCGCCCCAACCCGCCCGTCCTACGAGCGACGCGTGCATCCGAGGAAATGCGACGAGTGGAGAACTCCCGACCAGCGCCGCCCACTATGCTTCCACTGTGGCGAAGCCGGTCACGTCCTCCGGCACTGCCTATACAGAAGACTGGGCATCCGAGGGTTCTCTTACGACGCTCCACGACCCCGACCCGGCCAGCGACCAGCCGAAATTGAGGAATTTTTGCGTCGGGAAGAATGCTCACCACCCAGCCACCTATCACGTTCCCCGTCGCCTTCGTCTCCGCGCTTCGTATCTCCGAGCCGAGGCTACGCTGTGCGTGGACGCTCTCCCAGCCCCCGAAGGTTAAACTGAATAAAGCAACCTCTGGAGGTGAGGTTGCTTCTAAGCGCAAGGACAAAGATCCTCCACCGACGATAACTGCGACGACACCTCCGACGAGACCTCCGACGAGACCTCCGACGACACCTCCGACGACACCTCCGACGACACCTCCGACGACACCTCCGACGAAAACTTCGACGACAACTTCGACGACAACTTCGATGACAACACCGACGACGACGCGACCAGACTTGACGCCTTTACCGCTGCCCATAGAAGTAACGTCGGAGAACGCCCACCGCAGCCTCACTACCCGACTAAGCCGAGATCGTACACCGAAGACCACGTGTAGCACGAAAACGCGAACAAGTGACCTTGAAGTTACGGTCGACGGTTACGCGGTTACTGCCTTTGTCGACACGGGAGCTGACTACTCAGTCATGAGTGGCCCACTCGCTGTCCGACTCAGGAAGGTAACAACAACCTGGGATGGCCCGCTGATCCGCACCGCAGGTGGCAACCTGATTACGCCATCAGGACGCTGCACCGCGAGAGTTACTGTAAATGGGAGAACCTATGCGACAACCTTCCTGATCCTACAGCAATGCTCGAGAGACGTGATTTTGGGAATGGACTTCCTGAACGAACATCGGGCGATCATCGACCTTCGATCTAAGTCGATCAAGCTTTCCACGGAAAAAGCCATACCTGTTGCGACGGGCGCGACTCATCACGTTGCCTTAAACGTCCTCGATGAAGCATTGAGCGTGCCGCCCCGATCAAGTGTTCTCGTCGGCATAGGTACTGGAGACATCGAAAATGCCGAAGGCGTTATCGAGGTGAACACCAAGTTACTCCTGGATCGAGGATTGGGCGTCGGGAGAGGAGTCGCCGAAATCCGAAATGGCCAAGCCCAGGTGTTGCTAACCAACTTCACGGAAGAATACCGGCATCTAAACAAAGGTACGACGATCGCTTTCCTCGACGAGCTGGAAGACATCAGAGACGTATTTGCTCTACTCGACCAACCCGCAGAACCATCTGACCAAGGCCATCACCCCACGTTCGACATCAACCCGGCATTACCCCGGAGCAGACAAGACCAAATACGCAGTCTTCTTCAAAGGTACACCGATTGCTTCTCATCAGCATCGAGTGTGCGACGAACCCGGCTTGCCAAGCACCGCATTGTCACAGACGAACACGCGCGACCACTGCGACAGAGCCCCTACCGCGTGTCGCCGCTAGAACGCCAAGCTATCCGCAAGCAAGTTGAGGAAATTCTTCGTGACGACGTCATACAGCCATCGAGGAGCCCCTGGGCAGCACCGGTCGTCCTAGTGAAAAAGAAAGACGGCACCCTTCGCTTTTGCGTCGATTACCGCCGCCTGAACAACATTACGAAGAAGGATGTCTACCCCCTTCCCCGCATCGACGATACACTGGACCGGCTGTGAAACGCTAAGTACTTCTCATCGATGGACCTGAAGAGCGGCTACTGGCAAATTGAAGTCGACGAAAGAGATCGCGAGAAGACTGCGTTCATCACGCCAGACGGACTCTTCGAGTTCAAGGTGATGCCATCGGCCTCTGCTCTGCCCCAGCGACGTTCCAGCGAGTAATGGATACAGTGCTCGCAGGCTTGAAGTGGCAAATTTGTCTAGTCTACTTAGATGACGTTGTTGTCTTCTCCACAAGCTTTGAAGACCACCTCAGAAGGCTTCGGACAGTGCTGGAAACAATCAAGTCTTCGGGCCTAACACTGAAACCAGAGAAGTGCCACTTCGCCTACGAGGAGCTGCTGTTCCTTGGTCACGTCGTAAGCAAGGATGGAGTTCGCCCAGACCTTCAGAAGACGGCTGCGATCGCACAGTTTCCACAGCGTAATGACAAGAAAGCTATACGCAGATTTCTTGGATTATGCGCTTATTACCGGCGATTCGTCAAGAACTTTTCGCGCATCGCTGAGCCTTTGACCCAACTTACCAAGGCGGACGTGCCTTTTAAATGGGAAACGCCGCAAGAGGAGGCTTTCAAAGAGCTAAAGCGCCGATTACAGTCCCCTCCTGTGCTCGGGCACTTTGATGAAAACGCCGAAACCGAAATCCATACCGATGCAAGCAGTGTGGGCTTAGGAGCGGTGCTCGTTAAGAAAAATGGTGGAGAGGAAAAAGTTATTGCGTACGCTAGCCGTTCACTGTCGAAAGCCGAAGCCAACTATTCGACGACCGAGAAAGAATGTCTCGCCATTATTTGGGCCACGTCGAAATTTCGCCCCTACCTGTACGGACGACCATTCAAGGTTGTGAGCGATCACCATGCTCTGTGCTGGCTAGCCAATTTGAAAGATCCCTCCGGCCGCCTTGCCCGTTGGAGCCTGCGTCTTCAAGAATTCAACATAACTGTAGTCTACAAATCTGGCCGCAAACATTCCGATGCAGACTGCCTATCGCGAGCCCCCGTAGACGCAGCACCGGAAGAAGAAGACGACGATGCTTTCCTAGGACCGGTAAGCGCCAGCAGTTCCGCGCAGCAGCAGCGCTCGGATCCTGAGTTGCAAAGCCTAGTTGATTATTTGAAAGGCAAGACCGCATCACCTCCCCGGGGGTTCAAGCGCCAACTGTCGTCCTTCGTCCTTCACAATAATGTCCTCCTGAAGAAGAACTTCGCGCCCAACAGGACAGTACATCTTCTTGTCGTGCCCAAGAATCTTAGGCAAGAAATTATTCAGGCATGTCATGATGAGCCGACTGCAGGGCATCTCGGGATTGCTCGCACGTTGCACCGCATCCAGGAGAAGTACTATTGGCCGCGGCTAGCTACCGACGTTTCCCATTACGTGAAAGCGTGCCGTGACTGTCAGCGACGCAAAACGCCTTCGACTAGACCAGCCGGACTCCTCAACCCCATACAACCTGCAACTAAGCCCTTCCAGCAAATAGGAATGGACCTCCTCGGCCCCTTTCCGACTTCATCATCAGGTAATAAGTGGATCATCGTGGCCACCGACTACATGACCCGATACGCCGAAGCGAAAGCGTTGCCTAGTGGTACCGCAACAGAAGTCGCAAATTTTTTTGTCGAGCAAATTCTGCGACACGGCGCCCCCGAAGTGCTCATCACAGACAGAGGGACGGCATTTACAGCGGAGCTGACGCAAGCCATTTTAAACTACAGCCAGACAAGCCATCGGAGGACCACTGCCTATCATCCACAAACCAACGGACTCACAGAGCGTCTGAACAAGACCATCGCAGACATGCTCTTCATGTACATGACGCCGAACACAAGACATGGGACTCCATTCTGCCCTACGTGATCTTCGCTTATAATACTGCCGTCCAGGAGACAACCAGGTTTACCCCATTCCAGCTGGTATACGGCAGGAAGCCCACGACAACACTCGACGCAATGCTCCCGCACGTTTCCGATGAAGACAACCTCGACGTCGCCGCCTACCTTCATCGCGCCGAGGAAGCCCGAAGACTTGCGCGGCTTCGCATTCAAGACCAGCAGCACACCGACGCCCGACGCTACAATCTGCGCCGACAAGACACGCATTACAAGCCAGGTGATCGTGTTTGGATATGGAAGCCAGTTCGCCGCCGTGGATTGAGTGAAAAGTTGCTGCGACGCTACTTTGGCCCGTACAAGGTTCTCCGTCGCATCGGTGACCTCGACTACGAAGTCATCCCCGACGGCACGACAGCATCTCAGCGACGCCGCACACGCCCGGAAGTCGTACATGTCGTACGCCTGAAGCCATATTATGAACGCTAAAGGACTGGAAGTCTTCATTGTCCGTGTTTATTTTCATTTTAAAGCATCTAGACGATGCTTGTTTGGAAGGGGGGTAAGGCCACGTATCATTGCAGTGTGTGTTCGTTCGCGCTCAAGGCAGCAGGAAAGGGTCGTTATCACTTTTGTTCGTGGCGCGAGAAGCGACCAGACTAATCTCGATTGTTCGCAGCCATGAAAGGCTGCATCTAGGTTTTTCCAGATTACCGTAGATGATCTTGACCTGTTATCTGGAAGTTTCCTTGCCGGCTTTAAATTGAGCGATGCCGCGAGCGGCGGACATTCGTAGTTCGACGATTGACGAGCACGCTTGTTGCTTACGCCGCCACCGAGTGATTCAGTTCTTTTGCGGGCGCAAGTCAGCCCAAATAAAGAGCTTCGTTTGCAAGTCTTTCTGGTGTCTTCGTGACCGCTGGACTGCCGTCACTACAACGTGACAATATCGTCGACATCACCTGCCCTTCATCATTTGCAAGCAACCTAAACAACATTTTTTGTTCATGATCACATGTCTTGTACCTTTTCTGCTAATCCCACCCCTTATGTAATACCCCGCGAGGGGTCTTTAAGGTAATAAAATGAAATGAAATGAAATGAGTGAGCCAGATAAAGAGAACGCTGGGGGCTACGGCTACCCTCTCGCATATGCACCGAAAGGCATTGTTGTTCTTGTCAAACCCTGTTACAGTCGCACATAGCCACGCTGAGGGATGGCAAGAGCTGCGGGATTTCTCTTTTTTTTTGCTTTTCCGATCGCGTTAAAAACCGCAAAAAGCAAACAATTTGGTGCAAGCCGTTACTCTCAGAAGGAGAGTCACCTCCGTGAGGTGGGCAAAAAATTCATAGAAAAGCGTAAAATTTCTGATCATGAAATTAAGCAGTGGGTTGCTCCAACAACGAAATATGCTCTAAGGCAAACCGCCTTCGCCCATGGAATGGGCGCGTCGGAACAAGAAACGATTTCGTCCCGCAGAGGAACTCTGACCATACTACATAATGTAAGCAACAAAACCACAAAATATTCATATGTCACGTATTACCCGTAGGTCAAATGACCATGGAGTCTTTTACGACATTTTTTTCTATGAACCTTGATTTTTTTCGCCGCTGCAGCTTCCCCTCGAAACATTTGTTCAGAGGAAAGGTGCAGACGAGAACGAAGACTCCACGGGCACATCTCGCGCATTGGTGCAGGAAGCTCGCCTAGAACGCTCCGTAAACCCGTCCTCGTTCTACAGCTGGCTAGATCCAAACTTGAAGGTTCCCTTCGCGACTTCGGCCAGATCTCTTGCTGGAGCTTCTGATGGAGAGCGAGGTGAAGAACCTGCACACGGGCAGGAACTTCGTGTCGGCAGTCAGAAGCCAAATAAGGTATGAAATATTTCTGCACCGAATCCGTTAAGCACACGCTGTGTGATGCAAGGCCATTGCAAGAGAGCAATATTTTCTCCTCGTATTTTTAGGCAGGATATGCAGGCACCACAGACAATGGCGATGCTTCACACCGGGAACGCGCGCGCTGAGGACTTCAACTGCAACGTGCCTTGCATCACCGATATGCGGCCTTCGTTCGCGTTCGTCGTCATTCGCGCCCACATCGACAACGACCCGAAGGGTAAGCACTCTTCGTACAAAAGTTAGCGCAAAACGCGACACTCACAAGAAAGGTGGACAGGACAACGCGCTGTCCTGTCCACCTTTCTTGTGAATGTCGTGTTTTGCGCTAACTTTTGTACGAAGAATAATGCACCAACTAGCCCAGTAACAAGCGTTACTTGGGGAAGCACTCCTTGCCATAAAATAGGGCCATGTTTAAAAATGGCCTCTACGCAAACAGTGTAATTAATATTATGCCCACATGGTATTAGGGATCCCGGGAAGCTGCTTTTATCCCCGCCAGAGTTCCACAGTATTGTTATCACCTTTGACACACACAGGTCACAGCATTTAGAAAATATAGAAGGGTTTTACTGACTTTCGCACATTTAACGTGGTAAGAGAAAACGCACGGTTGTCGCTCGAAACTCAAGGGAAAGTCCGTAAAGAACGCACGTTGACAAGCCGCCTTCCCCGACACACACACACGGTCCCCTCTCTCTTCCCAGCCGTGCTTCCACAACGCCCTTCAGGCTCCCTAACGTACCAGCAAGCGGCTGGTAAGGAAAAGTCTACACTCGGCCGTCCTGAAGTCTTAACGTCCTCGTTAAGTAAAACGAAAATGCAGAAGTTAGCAACACACACACAGAGGATGGAAAACACAGACGATGGCTGTTTTCAAGGAAACCAATCTCGCAACCTGGCTGGTGCTACTCGCTGCCTGCGTAGCCGTGTTACTGCCAAAGGCTCATCGAACTGATTCTTGTCCATGTTGTGCTCGGACTTGTCTGACGCTTCATCGTCGTCTAAATGAGATGCCTTACTTGTTGTTGACCACACCTTCAGCTATGAAACATGCGCTGTCGTTGCGAACCTCTTTCTGGTCTTCTCTCGACCGGTCGTCTACCGGCTGCTCCAGTATTTGAATAAGTTGTCGCAGCTCTTCATATCCTTTTTTGGTGGCAACTATCTGGCCTCCTAGACTGCAGGTTAGGCGCACCTCCAAGCGTTTCTCTATAAAGTCAGCCCTGGTATCACGCAGACAATCCACTGGTTCTCTACTTAACGAGTCAACATGCTGCATCTGTGTGCCCGGCCGATGCTTGACTGCGAAGTCAAAAACCAAGCGCTTCTCACCGTTCTTCTTGTCTACAGCAAGCACAGGGCTTGCATAATCAGTTTGCCTCGGTCACCAGAACAAGGCCCTTCCACTCTTTAACGATTTTTGTAATTGTTTCTCGCCCTTCGGCGTTTGTTCGATGTGGTCGCAATGCAACAGGGGTGCTACCCTGGACCTCAAAAAAGTCCATCTACAATGCCGTCGTGCAACCCAATTCTGCCGCATTCATTGCGAAACATTGTCGGAATTCGTTCAAAACATCCACCAGTTCTGAATGCTGTCACTCCGTCACAGAAGGTCCGACGGGCACCTCACAGCGCCGTATCGGCTGCTGCTCAGGTAGTATGCACACTTCCTAGCTCGTGCTATTTCCCTTCTCTGCGTAATCCACGCTCGGGCCTCCAGCAAAAACTTCCAGTACCTCTACCGGTGTTGCTCTCCCGAGTGGCTGAACTTTCAGTATGACAGCTTCACCATCGCCTATTGGCTGCATGGGAACCGTGGCTTCGCCCAGCTTCATGTGAAGTAGAACATCTTGTCCACAATGTCTGTACAGCACGGGGGTTGTGAGGCTTTGCTCAGCAGTCAGAGTAATCCAGTTCACAGTGTCTTTCTGTAAAACAGATTCCTCCCTAGACTTCAACCGAAGTCTTTGGGGGACTTCATAGGGCTCCAGGTGAGTGAACAGACAGTCATCGCGGTGCCAAAATCGCAAACAACCTCCTATTCTTGCATGTGTGACATAAGGCAATTCAGTGAATGTCCTTCTGACTAACAGATCCACGGACTGGGCTTCATCCGTGACTACAAATATGGGTATGTCCCTTGACAAAACGCCGTCGATGGCTAAATCCGCCTTGCATTTTCCAATGCTCTTTGTCGCGGGCACAGAGCTACTTCCGAAACCGTACAGGGCAGTTGCCTCAGGGACAATTTCTGAGCAACATCGCGCTGCTGCAGATGCACGCAGGAGACAGCTAGAGCTGCCTGTGTCAATGAGTGCAATGAGAGTGAACCTTCCATTAGTGTAACTTCTTTCAGTAATACGCTCGCGCTCTTGGCCTGCCATACTGGCTCACTGACAGCATTTGCTTCATTTCGCTGCGATACTTCCTTGCAGTGACGCTCAGTGTGATCCGTTCCGTTACAGCGAAAACACTTCATTAGTCGTTTTGGTTGCAGACAGTCTCTCGCCATATAACCGAGCTGGCTACAGTTGTAGCACTTTCGCTCTCCTTTTTAATTTGACAGAGGAGGCCTCCGATCCTTGGTACTTCCCTCGTCGACTGATTTCCTTGCATGCAACGCGCTAGCGTTCTCAGCACGTGCATCGTCGCTCATGGGTCTACGCTCACGCGCTGAACCGAAAAACTCTTCCCTCTCACGCTCAATCCTCTCGAATTCTTGTATGTCGTGCAGGATGTCCTCGTCGTCTTCATGACTTTTTCCGAGCAGCATCGTGCTGAGTTGTTTCGAGCGTAGACCTGTGATCGCCTGTTCCCGAGTCTACTAGAAGTCCATGTTCGCCTCCCTGCACAATCGCACCTTGGCGTGAAAATAAGCCACTGAGCCTTCGCTGCGCTCTGGAACACCCTCGTGCATTTTCCGCCAGCGTTCTGCCGCGCGTGTTTGGCTCACGAAGGTTCGCCGAAAACGCTCTTCAAAATCCTTCCAAATTTCGATTTCGGATCTCCTCGAACGCAGTCAATATCTCGCAGGTCCGGTCAAACAGGACTTCGCGGCCTCAAGCATGAAAGACTCAGGCCAACTGTGTAGGGTCGCCGTTGTACGAAGATTTTCAATCCAGTCCTCTGCTGAGGGTGCGTCCTCGCAGCCGTCAAAGGTCGTTATGTTGTTACTGAGGTCGGGCATTACCTGGAACGCGCGATGCCACCCGGCGTCCCTGCTGACACCGGTGCTGCGTCGCTGTCTGAGTCAAGCGTTCCAATAGAGTCGTCACGATACGGCCCTTTTCCATGAGAACATTGAATAGTTCGCGCACAGAAATACCATCACCCTGCTCGGCACTTATTGCCGAAAGAGGATCAAGCACATCAACGCCAGTCACGCCACTCTCTTTGTCGCCATCAGCTGAGAATCCCTGGTCGAAATTTCGTCTCTGTTCATGGCGTCGTTCACGTCTCACAACTGCCGCTCAGTTCGCTAGGCCGAAAATCCTTCGATGGAGTATCCCGCTTCTGAGATGTTAACACTTTTTTGACACACACAGGTCACACCAGTTAGAAAATATCGAAGGGTTTTACTAACTTTCGCACATTTAACGTGGTAAAAGAAAACGCACGGTTGCCGCTCGAAACTCACTGGAAATTCCGTCAAGAACGCACGTTGACGAGCCGCCTTCCCCGACACACACACACACACTGTCCCCTCTCTCTTCCCAGCCGTGCTTTCACAACGCCCTTCAGGCTCCCTAACGTAGGGGGCGCCAGCAAGCGGCTGGTAAGGAAAAGTCTGCAGTATGAACTTGCACAAGGGCGTATGCTCCACCTTAGAGGTAAGATAGGTATGTCATTTTTTGCTGCAAGCAAAATTTATTGCAGAATCCGCTTGACACCTGTGACTTCACGAAGAATGAAAGTAGTGACTGCGCACTCAAAATCATCATGGACATTTGAAGCCATCTCTTTTCCTCTCACGCCAGTAGCACGTGTCGTAGCAGAGCGACTGCTCACGATTGGAGAATGTCACTGCAGTTGCGCGGAGTTTGCGCTGCTAGCGGCCATCGTTCCAATTTACCCACTTTAAAACAGATTAAATTTTAAGAATAGTAATCTTATGTATTAAATACTCATATGCGGGGTGATTAACTCTGCAAAGTTTTCCGATTGATTGCTGCAGCCCACTTCACACACGAATAAGAGCAATACAACGCGCATTATAACAAAACTTAAGAAAAATTATATACGTTGACACGCACTCCAGTATAATGGTACAGCAGTTTTTGAATCTATGCACTCTTCATCAGCATTCTGGTGTGACGGCTGTAGCATTTTCCTCCCTGGATGTTCAGCGAAAAGATGTTTTTTACAAATACGTGACTTAATTGAAAAAATGCATTGCGTTTTCAACTACCTACTGCAATAATCAGCACATCGTCTTTGTAGACACTGTGCCTGAAATATTACCTTCGCAAATCTACCTTGAGCTCCTGTTCCTACTCAAGAAAGCGAGAAATTGAATCTCATGTGACCTTTACTCAATTCAGGTGACCTTTAGCGCCATACGCGGCTTTATTCCCGCGCGAAATTTACCGGGCGGTCAAACAAAAGAAGCCATCCGGTCGGGCTCTTCCTTATATCGTACGGCGCTCTAACGTTGCTGTTCTGTTACTGTATGCGCAGCGCTGGCGCCGGGGCATGCAGTAATTCTCGTGTGCGTGAGAGCTGAAACGGCGACGATTTTGGACTCTTGGAATCTTAGGTTGGCTCCTGCTACAGCA
The DNA here is from genome assembly GCF_055824585.1 of Amblyomma mixtum. Taxonomy (NCBI): domain Eukaryota; kingdom Metazoa; phylum Arthropoda; class Arachnida; order Ixodida; family Ixodidae; genus Amblyomma; species Amblyomma mixtum. Next base: position 86,092,201 of record NC_143021.1, read on the forward strand.
AAAGAAATAAAGCCTAAACAAACCACAGTCGTGTCTCCAGCACGAGCGCTGTTCCCAGATTCGTACATTAAAAGCTTCAGGGCGTATTTCGCCCCCTTTTTAACAAGATTGTAAAATTGCTCTCGCCCCTTTTGGGGACACGGTACAGCAGCGAAAGCGAATGTCCTCCGTGTGCAAAGAGACAGCACTAAAGCTTCTTCTTTATCGTTTATGCCACCTAGTCATACGCCTCCTGATTATTCCTGTTCTTGCAAATTAAGGCCATCCTGTGATATCAAATTATTCTTTAGCCGGAAGGAATCAGTCAGACACGCGCTTGGCAGCAGCGGTGGCGGCCGCGGCTATCGACGAGTAACTTTACATACCAACCTTCATGTTACAGTGTCAACGGATGGCCAGGCTTCCCGAGGGCTGACGTCACTAGACAGTCTACGGGAGTTATCTTCGCGGAAGCATCAAGTGGCCTACGCCCCCAACAAGCGGATTACAGCGCCTGTGCTGCCTACAAAAGCCCGTGTGCCTTGCAGCAACCCTTCACAGCTTCGCAGCAGCGGTGGCGGCAGCGGCTATCGACGAGCAACTTTACATACCAACCTTCATGTTACAGTGTCAACGGATGGCCAGGCTTTCCGAGGGCTGACGTCACTAGACAGTCTAAGGGAGTTATCTTCGCGGAAGCATCAAGTGGCCTACGCCCCCAACAAGCGGACTACAGCGCCTGTGCTGCCTACAAAAGCCCACACGCTTGGCAGCAGCGGTGGCGGCAGCGGCTATCGACGAGCAACTTTACATATCAACCTTCATGTTACAGGTTGGTTTTGCTTCACTGTACTTTCTTCTGTCACTGCCGTTGCCGCTGCTGCCACCGGACCGTTTCTGTCTTTGTGTCGTGGAGCCTCACTGTACGCTCTTAGCTGATTCATAGTCATGGGAACTTTGCCCGATGATACGTGCCTTTCCTGCTACAAGTTTTTTCAAGAAGGGGAAGAAATGATGCAATGCGCAGAGTGGTGCCAGTATTACCATCTCGGCAAATGTGCGGGTATTAGTGAGCAGGCGTATAAAAAGAAAAGCATTGAAGTAAGAAAAACCTTGAGATGCCCGGTATGTCGTTTATCAAAGTCTCGCACCGATGAAGGACAGCACTCAGGTTCTCCCTCCCCAATTTTGACTCAGCACCTCGCTGAAGTAAGCAAAGCCTTAGTCGCTCTTACAGCAAAGGTGGGTGATTTATCATCCCTAAAACAAACTGTCACCAGCATTGAAGTGTCTGTGCAACACATGTCAGATACATATGATCAGCTGCTACTAACGTCTGATAGGCATGAGAAAGAAATCCATGATATTCGCAAGAGGGTCGACTAAATTGAAAAGAAACAGGACGAAGAAGACATTGGAAAGTTGAAACTTGAATTGAATGATATGGAACGATACAGTCGTTGCCAAAACATGGAAATTCGAGGATTGTCCCTCTCAGCAAATGAAAACTTGCTGGAAAAAGTGAACGACCTTGCCAATCAGCTTGGTTTGCCTTGCCTCACTGAGAGCGATATTGAGGGATTACACCGTCTGTCCGCTCGACCAGATACTGTGCCGGCTGTACTGATTAGGTTTGCGAAAAGATTGACAAAAAGAAACTGGATGGCTAAGCGTGCAGGCCTCAAGGACGGTGTCTATTTTGTTGACAACCTGACTGTCTTGAACAAAAAACTGCTGTGGCTTGCAAAATCCGCTGCCAAAGAAAAAAGGTACGAATTTTCTGGACAAAGGAAGGGAAGGTCTACGTTCGAAAGTAAGCAGGTGCAAAGGCCATCAGGATTGGGCGCGAGGAAGACTTGGCTAAGCTAGTGTAGTCTGATCTCGTATACGCACTTTATACGAGGATCCGCTTTTTGTCACCATGCCCTACTACAATACTAATACATTTAAAGACTTGCTCACTAATGATAGCTGCTCTGTAGATAAGTCTGCATCTATCTATCTATCACTTAAACGCTCAGAGCTTGAAAAATAAAATGGAGCATATCGAAGGCGAAATAGAAACTTTATCGCACAAATTTGATTTCTTAGCGTTTACGGAAACTTGGTTTAGCTGTCAGGAGGATGTTATCCCACTGGCAGGGTATGAAGATGTATCTCAGTACAGGGCAAATAAACGAGGAGGGGGAGTATCCCTGTTCATAAAGAGGCACCTGCGTTTTGACATACTGAACAACTATTCACTGGTTACTGACAATTTTGAAGTTTTTACCATCCTGTATTATAATATAGCTATAATGGTGGTGTATCGTCCCCCTCACAGTGATCTGGATATGTTTTTCCAGTTTCTTGAACCTTTTTTGGAATTTACCAGTCAACAAAAAATGCATGTTGTATTACTAGGTGACCTGAATATTGATACTATGAACGTTAATCCAACACAAATCAGAATAATGGAAATGATGTTATCTTATGGCTGTGACAACATCATTGATACTCCCACTCGAATAAGTTGTCAATCGGAAACCTTAGTCGATGTATGTTTCACAGACTTTTCACCTTGCAATACCAAGTCTGGTGTTTTCTCTTCGGGAATAAGCGATCACCTCCCTTTTTGCACTTTTTTCATGTGCCAAGGAACCAAATACTTCTGTCTTTATACGCAAAACATATGACCAAAAGAACATTGACAAATTTTGTTTACTTCTGTCTGAAACTGGCATGAATGAAGTATTTAAAACAGAAAACCCATCTGCCGCGTATAACATCTTCCTTGAGAATGCACTGGATGCGTTCGACAAAGCCTTTCCAGTTGTAGAAGTCAGGAAATGTAGGAAAGCAAGAAAGGAGTGGATCTCTGGTGACCTTCTGAAGCGTATTAAACAAAAAAATGCGTTATTTGCACGATTTCTTGACACACGCAAGCAAGATGATCTTAAGGAGTTTAAAAAGTTTCGAAATAAACTAAACCTTGATTTAAAAAGGCAAAGTCGATTTTTTGTCGTCTAAAGTTTTCATCAATGCAAAACACCAGATCACTGTGGCAAAGCATCAACAAACTCATTGGAAAGAAGCTACATGCTCTTCTTTCGGAAATGCAAATGAATGCAGTAATGTATAGCGGTGTCTCTCTCGCCAGTACGCTGAATGCCAATTTTTTAAATGTAGAAAATTGCACTTCGTATAATCTTCCTCCAGCTGTAAAATCAGTCGATTCCTTTTTGGTCCCAGCTTGTGAACATTCAATATTTTTATCCCCCACTTCTGAATATGAAATTCTCTTCATTATAAACTCATTTCGTAATACATGCTCTCCTGGCACAGACGGCATTACTGCACTCGCAATAAAAGCTGCTGCTAAGATTATTTCCCTTCCTCTTGCGCATATTTGTAATCAAATGCTTCTTACAGGAGAGTTCCCGGATAAAATGAAGTCTGCCCGTGTTACAGTAATATTTAAAGTAGGCAACAAAAATGATCCCAATAACTACCGTCCGATATCTTTACTGCCTTTGTTCTAAAAAGTTGCTGAGCGAGTGATCTTCACGAGGGTATATAAATTCCTGCATTCCAACAATATCATCTGCAAGGAGCAATATGGATTTCAGCCCGAAAAATCCACACAGGCAGCTCTGCTCGAGATAAAAAACAGTCTGATCCATAATATTGAACATAAGCTCTACACTGTTGGTGTCTTCCTTGACTTCTCCAAAGCCTTCGACTCAATCAAGCACGACATATTACTTCATAAGTTATACACGTATGGTATCCGCGGAACACCTCACAGGTTACTACAAAGCTATTTGACAAATCGCACTCAGTACACGCGACTAAATGATGCCATATCCGACGCAGAATTAATTAAATTTGGCGTTCCTCAAGGATCCATACTGGGGCCCCTTCTTTTCACACTATACATCAATGATATAGTAAACATTTCATCATATTCTGGCATTGCTCTGTATGCAGATCACTCGAATGTTTTCTTTTCCGGTTTAGATCTTCTTGAACTCGAGCGTCGTTCAAATTCCTGGCTACATGAACTTATGTTGTGGCTTGCAGTCAACAGATTGGAATTGAATGTCCAGAAAACAAAGTTTATCATTTTCCGTCCCAAAAATAAGCCTATAGATTGTCCCATCCGACTCGAGTTCAACAATACATTGATTGAATCCGTAAATTCTTGTAAATTCCTGGGCGCATTCTTTCGTAGTGATGTAGGCTGGGGTGACCATGTGAATCACGTCCGTTTGCGTGTAGCTCGATCTATTGGTGTGATAAATCGCATCAGGTACTTGTTGCCCGTACAGGCTAAAAAGCAGTTGCATTTTGCCCTCATCCATTCACAACTGGTGTATTGCAATTTAATTTGGGGCACTTGCAAGAAAACTGACACAGCCAGATTATTTTCATAAAACAAAAAAGAGCTCTGCGCGCATGTTCTCCTAATCCTTCCTCGGGCGACTGCTTATTACAGTCCTTCAATGTTCCTCCTTTCCCATTGTGCTATAAGCTTTCAGTTGCTGTTCATATTTATCATAAAATAAAGCAGGACATCACATCTTTCAGAAACAAGTACGTCAACAGAAACGTACGATATAGTCTGCGAGTCACTTCTTTCATTTCCAGTCGTGCCCGGACAAACTACGGCACCCAAGACATTGATAACCAAATTTCTGCAGTTTCCAAGGTGTATCCTTCCATAATTGACGAATCTGTAACTAGTAATACCACTTGTCATTTCAAAAAGAAAATGAAGATGCTTTTTACGCGTACTACTGACCCATCAAATACTTGTGATATGTAGTGTTTACAGTGATAGCCTCACTCCTGTCATATTTTCTATTGTGTTGCGAACTGTAGCGTTACTGGTCTTTTTCTTTTCTCTTTGTAATCCCATGTGCTTTTATTGACTTTCAACTACTGTAAAAATTGAACTAAAGAGCTTGTTGACTTTTAATGAATGTAACTACCCTTCTGCCTTTGATGTGTGACCCGGGGTGAGGCCTCGTCAGGAAGAATGCCAGCAGCTTCTCCCTTTTGTCTCATCTCGTGGGAATGTACTGTGCATACAAGTTCATGTCTGAATAAAATGATTGATTGATTGATTGATTTATTGATTGATTGATTGATTGATTGATTGATTGACCATCAGCTGAAAAAAAAAGATGCCCAGGCTTAGCTTGGTTAAGCCAAGAATGCGTTGCATATTGCGCGGTCTTTTTGCGCGAGGTATTGCTTGGCGGCACTCGATTTTCTCAGCAGCTTTTCCTCCGTGACATATGGATGGATGGATGGATGGATGGATGGCTAGGAGCGCCCCCTTTGAAACGGGGCGGTGGCAACCGCCACCATGCTCAGCCGTCTTTTTTTTTCACGTGGTTTGGTGACGTCACGTCAAGTGGTGACGTGATGTCACCAAACCACGTGACGTCACGTCACGTGGTTTGGTGGCTGCCCGGCCGCGCCCAAGGGCTGAACTGAGTGATTGCAATATGCTACGCATAAAAACTGGAGCTGAGCATACCTTTGCCCATTAAAAACCTTTGTTTGTGGACCGCATCTCATTACAGAAGTATAGGTGCACAAATGCTAACGTGCATGAGTTCTTAACCTCGAAGGAGCCGAAATGTTGGGTCGCCATTCAACAAATCTCTGCCCGTGGCTCTGCAGCTGCCTCCGCAGAGGTTCGGTGCCTTCGTGAGCTGCTTGTCCTCGATGCGGAGTTCGACCGCTTCAAGGAAGAGCTGACGCGAGCTGGGTCCGTCGGCTGCTATGACGGTGACCACGACGACCTCCTGGACGAATCCACCTCTTGCACAGACGTGCAGCCACTCGCAACGGCGGCCCATGATGGCGCTGAATGCCCGCTGCCGCCGCCAGAGAGCCCGGAATAGGAGTGAGTGACTTTGCAGATAGTTGGCTACACAGGGACGCAATCGGCTTTCTCAAGCTTTCGCGCCGAAAAGAAATTGCCCCAATGCAGCACCTTAAATTTTGTTCATTTCTCGCATGAAACTGTTGGAAAGGGAGGTAATTCTAAAGTCCTTAAGCGCGTAATCATTTTACCATTTCACAGAACCTCTCTTCCTTGTCTTTTCCGTCGAGCTAACTGGAGGTTTTATTTTCAACGCCTCAAGAAAGCGGCTTTTCCTGCGTGAGTGGTGTCTGAAGTTGCGGTTAGCCTTAGTAACAAATTATAGAAGATATATAACACAGGGGTCCTGTGTTACCGCTTCGATTTAAGAGAAAGAATGGTAATGTTGCATTACGTCCAATGACTCTCGCACAATTCGAAAAGGACAGCAGAAATTTTCAACACTCGTAGCCTCCACAGCCCAGTGTAACCTGCCAAACCTTTCGACCCTTTGAGGTTCATGTAGGCCTAGTAGCAGAAAGAAATTTGTTTGCAGTACGAAGCTTATTGCCAAGCTCGTCGACTGAAAAGTGACTGCGGTTTACGAGACCCCTTTAAGCTATGGCTGTGCTCACGTATACCGATCATTGCCTTAACGGCCGGCTAAGAAAGCGCGCAGGATAACTCAGTTTCATCTATGGCATGTCTGTCCTCGCACCGAGAACATACGGTTGCTGACTGGAGCTCAGGAACACAATGGTTGTTGAACGCTTAAATCTTCTATAGCGAGGTAGATTTCTGAGGTCTCACTCATTCACAAGCCACTGTTTCTTCAGTGTTCAGTCTGCTAATGTTCTCGAAAGAGCACTTTTGTTTTTGTAGTTTTCGTAATTTGCTTGTTTTTCATTGGTTTCTTGAAGCACATGATTTGTTCGGAATTTTCGTCCTTCACTGGCCATGTGGCACGTTAATATTTATATGGTTTTTCGCAGTACAATATTGTAGTGATATGCGTCTTCAGTCCTTTTATGACAGTTCATGTAATTCTACAGAAGCGTGTGTACATGCACATTTTCTTTCTCGAGAACGTCACTTCGAATAAATTTGTTGCAAATTTGTGTTCGTCTTCTCCATTTCTCTTCTTGTCCCGTCTTTGTGCGTTACGCCAAGGTGTCAAAACTACTACTGCTGCTATTTCTGCGCTGCAGCTTGTTTTCCTTTGGCTTCTCGTGGATTCTGCACACTCGAGCAGCCTACCTCGCGGTGCGCATGAGTGATGCCTTGATTCTCTGCCTTTTTTTTTTAATTCTGGCAGCGCTGGCGACAGATTCCTCTCGGCAGAAATGCTCTCTAGCTGGTATTGTTTGAGCCTCCTGCCGTACTGCAAAATGCCTTAAGATTTTTTATCTGACCTTTTCTTTATTTATTGACTCATTACAGGGTAAATTTGACACTAGTTATTAATCTGGTTGTTTTATTACTTGTGTCCATTTCTTTCATCATTAATTTCTTCCCTACCGTGGTCAAAATCTTTTTTCGGGAGGAGCGCAGTCATGAAGAACAGAAATGAACCATTCCTATTATGAAAAAAATGTCGCCACTGTCTGGAAGACGTTGAAGTAACGAGCGTTAGCTGTTTGCTTTACTAGAATTAATAAGAATGAGATTAAAGGGATGTATACCAAGGAAATGGGAGTTTGCGCCTTTATTTCCCCATAAGATAAACACACTCCCAAACACCTCTATCCACCATATAGAACCGTGACGTCATCATTGGCATGCGGCAGGTGCTTGTTTCTATAATGCTAATGTAGATGACGCTTAAAGTCTCAATGCGAGATGTGCTGTTTTCTAGTAGCTGCCACAGATGGCGCTGTGATCTCAGGGTGGCAGCAGACCCCACGAAATCTCGAAACGTGATGAGTAGTTGCTGCCACAGATGACGCTGTGATCTAAGGGTGTTAGTAGACGCCAAAAAATCTCGAAACGTGATGAGTAATAGCCAACATTCTTAAGAGGCAGTGTCTGGAGTTTTCGAAGAAAATGAATAATATCTCTTCTAAGCAAGAAAATAGAATTGAATATGGCCCCCAACAAGAGTACTCGCAAATTGGTGCGTTCTTTCATGGCTTTTCAGCAATACAGCTCAAAAATCAACTCAAATTGTAGGCATTAAAATGTAATGCTTACCGTACTCCACTGGTGCAAACATTGGTTTCACGAAAAAAAATGTGAGCATGGCATGTTTTGAAAGAAGGCGAGAATTATTTCTCGTAAGCAACAAAACGAATCACAGTATGGTCCGTAGCAAAATTCCTATGAACTCTATCATTGTTTTGTCGTGCAAAGCAAGCGCATGAAATGGAAGTTGCCCAAGATGAGACGTCCGAGCGGTCCGGGTCTGTTAATTCTCTGGGTTAGGTGAGCTGCGGCGGACCAGGGAGCGAGACGTGGTTCGCCGCTGCGAGGGTTAAAAAGAACGTGCAGAAGGAAAAAGCGCGCCAACAACGAGGTCATGCGCTGCATTGTGTCTCTTGTCTACCAAGAAGTGCTCCAGAGGCATGGTGATCAAACACACACGCACTGTTGTGCCAAAGAGCTTGCGACGCTACAGTCGAAACTGGCTTTGTCTTGTACGGTCTTCCCGAAATGCAGTGCGCCTTAGATCCAAATGGTATGCAAGAAAATCTGATGCTGGCATTTTGGCTATGAAGCCGGACTTTACGGAGCATTGTAAAGACCTGGACGTAGAGGGCATAGCAGTCCGGGCAAAGTAGTCGTCGTATAGATAGGTACATATGAGGGAAATCCCTTCGGAGGTTATCAGAATGCGGTAGTAATCATTTCGCTGTCACTTTCAGAGTGACTGACAGACAACGTCTTATAGATATTGACGCCGAACAGGGAAGTATACAACAGATTGAAAGTGCCAGCAATCACCAAACGCGCCAAAACATAATGTTAAGAGGGAGCCCAGAAGAGAGGCTAAGACCACAATGCAGCGAGTGCAAAGATAAACTACATAACTAGAAGAGATAGAGCAACATGTGCTCAAGAAAAAAAGCGGCTTCAAGACATTTTGTGTGAAATTACTAAATGACAATGGACATGGTTACGGCACATAATCTGCACTATTACTTAGCAGCTTTCATGACAGGTGGTCAGTAAGGGTGGCAGCGTAAGTTCTAATGGAAGGACAATGTTGTCAGGGACCGTAACAAGTAGACGCTGCAGAATTGTCAACGACAGCGTCTACCAGCAGGTTCAATCCGGGGGAAAGTTAAGATGATTTGGAAAAAGGCCACTGTAGGGGCGATTTATGTAGGGTGTGATGAAGGTGATGGTGTTCGTGACCATCAATGTAGAAGTCACTTGCTTGAGTACAGTCTATCCATCCAACAGCGCAGGTACCTAGATCGTATACAGTAAATTTCATATCACCAAAGCGGAGGCCCTGCGGCGCTCGCCCCTCCTTAGCACAGTCTGTCGACTATGTGTAGCACTTTTCTCTACATGAATACTGATCAATGTTTATTTCCTCCTGTCATAAGCCGCAGCTCCTGCGCGTCCGCCTCGTGTAACAGAAGCTTCACCATCGAGATTTTCACACAGTTTCCACGCCGGTTCCTGGTCGCTGAGCCGCCCGTTGGGCTTCCGTTCCGATTCCCAATTTTCTCTTTAGAAGATTCTGGTTAGAAGATTCTGCCTACACTTAGGGAAAGGAGGGGAGGGACCTCTTGCAACGAGCACCACTAATAAGAAAACGTAGCTTCTGTCGTTGTAGTGTTGCGTACTCACCTACCACCTGCCACGGTTGGCAGTTACCAAAGCTGGGAAGAGAAAATCCTCTCTCCACTTTTAGGGTAGAAGTTTGTTGCGACTAGAAGAACTCAGAAGATGGCTACAGTGGAAGGAGGTGGTTGTTACGTGGGTGAAGGAATGCGCAAACTAAGCGTGATTGCCTCGTGAACTACCAGCTCGTGGCTACCGAGGTAAAGGAGGGACATTAAGCCAATGGGAATCAACTTTTGTTGATTAATAGGCTAAGCCGGTAACCTCAGCTTTACAAGGAAGAAGACGTAGTGCTAACGCATTGTCGTCACTTATAGGTAATTAGTGCCTCTGTAATTTTTTTTCTACATGAATAGTGATCAATAATTTTCCTCGTATCACCAGCCGCAGTTCGTTTGCGTCCGCCTCGTGTGGCGGGAGCTGCGTCAGCCAGGGGCCGTTGGGTGCCCACGCTGTCCCCTGGTGCTGGGCCCCTTGTCTGGCATCTGTTTCTGTGGGGGACAATTCCACCGCATAAGTTCTGCGGCGACAGTACGTGCGACACTTTGCGAATAGATGCGCCCACGTTCAGGGCATTGTTGTTGATGGAGGCCTGCTTTTGCTGCCTCACGCTTTTCGAGGAGGCCACCTGAAGGACAGCATATGTGATACCTTATGACACCTTATCATACCTCATACCTCATGATAAGTACTACCTTGAAACCCCTATAGTCACGTGATGTGTGCATTGGCAGCTTTGACTAGTTATTCCTTCCCTACAGCCCCGACGAAAGCTTAAGTATTCGTCTTTAAATTTCAGCGCAGCTTGACGCAAACGCGCGTGTTGTTATTAATGCAAACGCAATATATGTGCCATCAGCACAAATGCTGGCCCTCCATGGCGCAAAATTCAAATGATATCAGAATTACTCTGTACGACGTCACAGCTCATGTATGCTAACACGTGTAAGTCTTAAACGATGAAACAAAACGTAACCTATGAAAGTCATGAATCATCTTTCCGCAACGTAGCATGAATCAGCACTTTACAACTAATCTAATGTAAGGTTATAGAGTTCGAATCAGCATTCATAGTAATGCCTCGTAGTCACAGTCATAACTCACGATTCCTCCATTCGGCAGGGTAAGGTATCACGACTCTGCACTTCAGTCCTTTCGCATTCTGACATGTACCCAGTCGAAAAAGACAACAAAAACACAACAAAAAACTTGTCTTGTCGTATTTTTGGCATGTCGTATTTCTATTGTCTGTCTTGTGTCGTAAACATGTTGTCTGTCTTGTCTTATTTGTGTTGTCCTGTCTTCTGTTGTGTCGTAAACATGTTGTCTGTCTTGTGTTGTAATTGTGTTGTCCTGTTTTCTGTTGTGTCGTATTGATGTTGTCTGTGCTGTCGTAATTGTGTTGTCCTGTCTTCTGTTGTGCGGCATTCTTGTCGTGGCATAATGAATGAATATACAGTAAAACCCAATAATTAGACCTATTAATTGAAAATCCCGGATAATTCAACGGATTTCTGCGGTACTGCAATTCCTAATATAAATTTGAACACACAGTTCGATGCAGCAGCCAGTTAATTCGAATATCTTTAATGCCATGCGAGGATGTCCGATCCCGATTTATTCACAAACCGACGGCACCACAAGGCACGCCTTGTGGTCCCAAAGACTTCAAATTAATGAGATTTTACTGCACTGCAGTCATTGCCTAGTTATTGAGCAGCTGACTGTTTGGCTCTGTATGCGTATTCATTCCAGAGCACATCAAAAACACCTTACTTGAGCACAATCATGTTTATTTCCTGAAAAATGCTTCCCGCAGGGGTGGAAGCAGGCTCCAGCTTTTTGGAGCAGGCACGGGAGCAGCAAAAGTCTAATTTTGGAGCAGCAAAAGTCCCATTTTGGAGCAGATATGGAGCAATTTGTAGGCTATTTGGGAGCACACTGGCAACATTTAAATGCGACTGAGAGCAATTTTGTTTGCAACTCGCCCAAAAACTGCAGAAATATTGATCATCAATCCTACAGGCCAGAATTCTTTAAAAGGACTGCAATCGTGCTAAAGATATTTGCTAGAGTTCATAAAAAAATAGACATGTGGCAGCTGCTACAAACAGTAGTTGCAGTAAATTAGCTGTCATCAATTTCAGTTCCAAAAAAAAAAGAAAACATCATATTGGCGACAGTTCGTCAAAACCGTCAAAAGAGTGCTTCAGAATCTCGAATATACTATGTCAGGACCGAAAAAAAAAAGAATCAATACCCGCCAACCAGTGGATTTTAAAATTCGGAAAATTGTTGCAGCCAAACCAACAAGAAGGTACTCACGTAAATGCGCACCAAGAATTTAACACCCAAGCATATATGAAAAAAAAATGCACCAGCGTACACGCGGGTGCACCTAAGGCAGGCTGTGGAAGAACGCGTTGCTCTGTACAGCTGTGAAAGGTGTGAGTAGCGAGGGGACGCCAGCCGCGCCGCTGTAAAGATGTAACCCCATAACTGGCCAGGCAAAACCAAAGCAACGCCAACTGCGTGCGAGGTAAGAGCACGACAGTACCTCGCACGTTGGGTAGTAAGTCAGGTCTCCATTCCCTGGCAGCACCACGTGCAAGAAGTCCGTAATTCGTTTGTGAAATTAGCTCAGGTAAATAAAATTATATTCGCGCGCCGTTTACCCTGCCCGTGCTGGCGGTTGCTTTGCAGGTCAAGGTGTCCGGAATCCTAAACAACCGATTCGGTTTGGGGCTAGTAAGCCAGGCCTATGGCAACGACGCCGTTTTAAACGCTGTTTATCTCCAGAGTGAAAGCCTTTAATGGCTCATGCTCACAGTGTCTGTGCTTGCGCTGGAATCGTGCCGACTGTGGCCTCTCCTCCAGGCTAGCGCCACAGCACAACCACCTCCTCCAACAATTTCCTTTCCTCAAATTCATTTTGGCACAACCTCCTCAGTAATTTCCTGTGGGATTCAGGCGTGCACTGACCCAGGGAGCCAGTTATGAGCGCTTCCTTTCCTTAAAATGATCGGAGTGTAAAACATCAACAGAGTGTAAAACATCAACGCCAACAAACAAAGTGAACACAAACAGACAATGGCAATGAACAAAGTGAAAAGGGCTCCCTCTAAAACACTGGCTCTAAAACACTGCAACGCTTCCTTTCCTTAAAATGATCAGAGTGTAAAATTTGAACACAAACAGACAATGGCAAGGGCAATGAACAAAGTGAACACAAACAGACAATGGCAAGGGCAACCTTTCTGCCAAAGAGCTCCCTCTAAAACACTGCAACGCTTCCTTTCCTTAAAATGATCTGAGTAAAATGTCAATGCGCGCCAAAGGGCTCCCTCTAAAACACTACAACGCTCTAAAACACTGGTTCTAAAACACTGCAACGCTTCCTTTCCTTAAAACGATCAGAGTGTAAAATGTCAATGCCAATGAACACAATGAACACCAGCGACGGTGAAAACAGGCGCCAAAGAGCTCGCTCTAAAACATTGCAATCAAAATAGATACCGCAGTCACCAAAGACAAAAACTGCACACGCGGGAAGCCCGCCACGCGCCAAGTGGTTCGGGAAAGCAGCTGTGGGTTGACCACAAGGCTCTCGCCAAGCACACTAGAATTTCCAGTGGGCCTCTTCGATTAACCGCGCTCGGGCAGCCCGCTGGCGGCCCGCAAGTTCGTCTCTGACAGGAAAACGCATCATGGTCACGTGGGCTGGTGGCCACCGGAACCAGCCGGTCAGCAATCACGGCGGCAAGCAAGTCGCGGATCACGGAGGGCAGATGCTCTCTCCAGCTTCGCGTTCTGCGTCTCATTGCTACGCACGCGTACGGTAGAAATAGGCTGCTTGGTATCGAAAACAACGACTTGCAGTTATTGAGGGGGTCTGCGTGCCGCAGACTGCAGAACATGCAGCTGATCAAGCTCGCACTCGTATACATCGGCAACGACAACGCGAGCGTGTGCCTTCGGTGCACCTTGTAAGCTTCAAGAAATCCTCAAAAGCATGCGATGAGCAATCGCAATCTAACGTGTTTCAGTCGACACCACATAGGACGGAAAAACTGCCCGTGCGTTGTTTATCAAACGACAAGCCGTACTCTCGGATTATTGCGTGTTTGCTTACTACGCAGTAAGTACTGGTATGACCGCCGACGATCGACCCTGGTGGACTCTGCCATGGTCGTTGCGATTTCTACGCTCATAACCTGCTTTCTGTAAGCTGTAAGCAGAAAGAATCGGGATACGTTCGTTCAACTGTAGTCTGTAGGCCGCCGGCTTTTGCTGCGGGCAAGGAACGCACAATCTCGGCAAAAGCGCATATCAGCTTGTTGAACGTCCACCTAGAACAAGCGGGTGCACTGTATAAATTTAGCTGCGTATCGTTTCTGCAATAATACAGCTTTATAGCAGAGAACTGGCACTGGAATGAAAGGCGCTAAAATAAAGCCCTGTGTGTCGGCACCTCACGTCCCGCGTGTGTTTGCATGACGATCAGCGCTAGAGCTCATTTTTATCTTTTTTTTTTAATGAGCCAAATGCGAGGAGGTGCATGCCTGCGGTACTTCTCACATATTTTGAGCATATGTGGCAGAAGGCCTGAGCACGACGCTGTACAACAGTTGGCGACGACAAAATCAGCACTTTTTTTGGTCGGCGCGACAACTGCCACATATGCCCGCAGAGATGTCTCGAGCAATGTGCTCGTGAGGGCTTTTAATAAAGGACATGTTTCAGTCAAGCGTTTTTCAAAGCATATCCACTTTTGCACTGCGCCAAACGTAATGAAGACCATACGCTCCCATATCGCACTCAACCAACACTTCGTAAAACACGTTCAGCACATGCATATATGCGCGCGTCTGAACGCGTGCTCGGAACTGGAATCAGGCTGCTCTCGTGAAAGGCCTCGAACACCATCGCAATATCCGCCGGGCGCACGAAATTAACAGCCGAAATATTTTGTGAATCAGAAGTATGCGATCGTAATATGAAGTGAGCAATTGTGCTTGCGAGGTGGTGAGACGATCGAAATATGATTGCGCATACGCACGCAAAACATATCAATAAACAGCGAGAACTACCGCAAAAGCTGCCATTGCAGGCGACACAGTCGATATGCACCGTGGCCTAGTCGAAACAAGCGCCTGCATCGAGCAAAACATCGCATGAAGAACCGCGGTCCTTCTAGTCCTTACAAAAATGGCCGCGCGAGCTTCCCGCTACCATACACCTCTCTGTCGTCTGCTAGCTGCCTGAGCGCGCTCGATTTTCTCGGGTTGCCCCGCCCACTTCCGGTGGCTGCCCGAAACCGCCCAGCCAGAGAAAAACGAACGCGTTCCGGGCAGCCACCGGAAGTGGGCGGGGCAACCCGAGAAAATCGAGCGCGCTCGGGCAGCCCGCAAGCAACCCGTGGGCTGCCAGAGGCGGATAATCGAAGAAGCCCAGTGTATTCGGTAATTTTTTTCCTTCCTCCAAGAGCGAACCCAACTGTCGATGCCAATGCAGTTGCGTCCGTTTCGTAGCAAGCGCCCAGTGTTGCCCAGCTGACAATAACACTCGGCTAAATTTGGCTCTGTATACTTGCAATGGCCGTAAATTGCCGTTTAGGCGTATCTTGGCGCAGGAGATTAAATTGGGGCAGCATGGCGCAATTGGCGCAGCACTTCCACCCCTGTTCCCGCGATGCGATCCACCTCAGATCCACGTTGTGGTCACCTGAGAAAAAAATAAGCAAGAAAGCTTGTATTGCAAGCCCAAGCCCATATGTTGCACAAACATTCTAAAAATGAATTGGGAAGAAAACTGATGCAAGAAAAGGTGCGAAAAGGAGACCATCCCAAAACTACAGGCAGGAGAAAACCGCACTTTTCGAAGCAAGATCATAAATTACACTGCCCCACTGTGTTTATGCTGTCTGGCTTCCTGCAGTGGAACATTGAGAGGTTTAACATTAACAGAGTTGAACATAGGCACTAAGCAAGCAGGATGCAAGAATGGTGGCAGCCTCCACAATAGCCAGCATGCAGGAGAAAAACTTCACAACCACAGGAAACGAGTGATCAAGCCCAGCTACTACATTTTTCAGGCTGCCGCAATTTTTGTCTTAATGATGGTTAAGAAAATGGAGACTTATTGAAAGGGACCAAAAGAACTGAATGAGACATCTTCGATGGAAATCTCCCTGGTAGGGTTTTTGAAACAGAAGTTCAATACTGAAACTAACCACCAATAATGTGGACCAATTAGGCCCCTTCATCAAGGGTGACTGAAATACGAACCAGCATGCAGCAGCAGGGAGCGGCCTTCAGTTTACCTTTGCTAAATTAGACGAAGTACGCTAACGTACGTGGAGGAGAGCATTCCCTATTCACTGTCACCTTTTTGAAGGTTCCGCAGCCAAGACGCTCACCTCAGCGCAAAAGATACTGCCAACTGGGCAGGAGATGCATGCTATGTAACAAGCATGGCCAGCAAGGCTTTCAAAATTCTCAAATCACTGCTGTTGATTGATCCAGTAGCTTTGTTTTCAACGGTTCCCCTGTTTTGCGTGCACCGCACCTCTTACCACTTAGGCTACTTTGCCCAGCCAGTGAACGTGCAAGCAATGATTGCCCTCACGGGCCATCACCACGGGCTTGACAGGCGGTTACTTAGTGTTTAAATGCCGCCTTTCTATGTTCTTTACCGGGCCTTACATGTTCTTTACCGGGCAGTGTCGGGAAGCTTGAGAAGTGCTCTTTGATCTCTGTACATGACCTCTTCAATTTCGGGGGGAGCTTCGGGGCCTCTTCGTTCGCTGTAATTGAGTGGTGTGGCCAAATTGTTCGCTGTATCTGCGAATTACTGCCATTGCCCTTATGCATATTTTGAGAGCACATCCGTTCGTAATATGCATGCGTTTTTTATATCTGCAGCCGTAATAAGCGAGCTCAACTGGGATGTTACTGGTACTCACCTATGGGGCAGAAATACTCATTATGATAACGAAGAGTTCAACTTAAATTGAGGACCACGCAGTGAGCTATGAAAAGGGGAAGAGGGCAGAGTGGGTCAGGGAACCAACGCGGGTTAATAACATCCTAGTCGAAATAGAGAGGACGAAATGGGTGAAGGCAAGATAACTGATGGTTCTTAAGAGTAACAGAATGGATTCCCAGAGAAGGCAAGCATAGCAGGGTGCAGCAGAAAGTGAGGTGGGCGGATGAGCTTATGAATTGAGGGGATAGGGCGGCCGCAGCTGGCACACGACAGGTTTAATGGAGATATGGGTGAGCCTTTTGCCCTGCAGTAGATGTAGTATGATGATGATGATGAAAAAAAATTAGCAGCTCACTTACTTGATCAGCGGCGCAAGTCGGAGCACTTCTGTGCCAAGTAGCGGGTTAGACGCTTGTGGCGTTTCTGCATGTCTTCATCTGGACAGCCTTTAACCTTCAGGTAGTGCCAGAAGGAGTCTGCAAAGACAGGCACAAAAAAGTTATGTGGCAGATCAGAGAGAAAGGTGTTTAAATGATGCCCAGGTGTCCTCAAATGAATTTTTTCAGAACTATATTCAAGAACATAACAGGCAACTAATCTGAAATTGCTATGAAAAGGCCCCTTTCATGTTATCTGTTGAACTTTTACCATTTGGCCTTTTTTGGTGGAGTTGAAAACAGACATAGGTACATCCCCCCAAAAAATATATACCGTATGAATGCATGTAAGGGCTGCACTTTTTCTCCCAGATGTGCGGCCCAATTTTTGCAGTACAACCCATACACACGATGTGCAAAAATTTTTTTTAAGTAAAAACACTAATCTGGGAATGAGCGGCATTTATTCTACATTCAATCGTCACTCGCGGAGTCTTAAAACTACGAGCTGGTGCTGTGCACCGGAGCACGCTCATCCCACAAGTCATGCAGCATGTCCGCTGTCAGTGCACAGCCATTGCTCCGCACTTTCATCACATAACAGAGCAGCTCTTATTCCAGTTCGGGAAACTTGCACGGCTTGCTTCAGAAACTAAGTTTTTTTGCAGCTTGTGTTCCTCAATGCATCCTTTTGGTTGCACCATCGTCGGACACACTTCTCGGCCATGTCGAATTTCCTGCCTACCGCATGCTTGCCATGTGCGAGAGCGAACTCCCAGCCGTGCCGCTATTACGGTGCTTGCCTATCGTGCTAAAACTGCAACGCTTGGCAGCAGCATAAAAAGGCCACTAACTTTGAACACAAAAGCCTAACACAACACGAAACACATGAAAGCCACTAGCCACTAACACGCTACCACACCTCCTGTACATTTGACAGCCACAAAAAACAAAAGCTGGTGATACTGATGCCGATATGAATAGCGGGAGCTCATGGCAGAGAACAAATTTGATGAGCCGCGGCCTCGGGCATCATCCGTGGGCAGCACATTGAGGGACCTGTGCGCGTGTGGCCTCCGCAATTAAGTGCACCGCTGCTCGCAGCAAGAGCTGATTGCGGAAGCGACAGCGCATGAATTTTCAAGGCTATTCCCAGGTGGGTAATGAAAAGTTTGGGTGCAGCCCTTACACAGATCTAGAAAAAAAACATTTCCTTTGGGAAAACAGGGTGCGGCCCTTAAATGGGTTTATTCGGAATATATAGCCCACGAGAGGTGCATCTTGATCTTCTGTGTTCCCTAATAGTTGACTGAGCTTGCGCAAATTTTGCGCTCTTCAACAATGCAGCATAACATGACTCCATGTGCCTGTCTCCCCAGGCAATAAACTACCTATGTGCACAACTGCCAACATGTCCTATAATGTGATCATCAAGGCTTGGTAGCCACCAAGCCAGAAAATGAAGACAGATGGGGCCTCTTCCTAATTCCGCACTATTAAATACACTGAGATATCTCTAGCTTATAATTTTAGTGCACTACAGCTACGACTTCAAACCAAAAGCACAAAACACTGAGGCAATATCCAGCAGAACACTAACATAAAAGGCGCACTACTTTTCCGCCTGAACAAGCTGTCTTCACCCGGAGCCTTCGCATGTGTGCATGTCATAAAGGCACCGCAGTCAAAGTGATATGGTGCTCCAACCTCAATCAACTATGGCTCAAGATGCCTTGCTGCGTTCCCATGCTGTGGCAGCAACAGAAGTTCCACTGGCTAAGACGGCGCTTCACTTAGTTGAAAAAGAGATACGCCAGGAAACCAGAAATCAAATCACGGTGTAACACTGAATGAAGGCTCAGGATTCTAAATACCGTATAAACGCGTGTAAGGGCCGCACCCGTGTATGGGCCGCACCCCGTTTTCCCGAAGGCAATGTTTAAAAAAAAATAAATCCGTGTAAGGGCCGCACCCCAACTTTCCATGACCCAGGCGGGAATAGCCTTCTAAATGCACGCGCCGTGGCCTCGCGATCGGCTCCGGCTGCGAACAACGGTGCGCTCGATCGCGGAGGCCAAGCACGCGCACAAGAGCTTCCAAAAACTATCCATGGATGGCGCCCGAGGCCGCAGCCATCATCATCGTCAATTTTTTTTCTTCCTCCCCCCCCCCCCCTCCCGCGACTTTCCGCTATCTAATCAGCATCAGTATCGCCAGCTCCAGCCTTTTATGGCGGATTAGCGTGTTCGCTGTAGTTGTGGCTTTCGCGTGCTGCCGCCGAGTAAGCACCTTATCAGCTACACAGCTGGGAGTTAGCTCTCGAACGCGGCAAGCGTGGGGCGGGCAGGGAACTCGACTTGGCCGAGAAGTGCGTCCGATGACCGTGCAATCAAAAGGGTGCATTGAGAAACACAAGCTGCAAAAAAACGCGCTTTCCGAGGCGAGCCGTGTGAGTTTCCCGAACTGCTCTGCTAGTGATGGAAATGTGGAACAACGGCTACACGTTGACAGCGGACATGCTGCGCGGCTTCTTTGGGATGAGCGTGCACCAGAATAAATGCCGTTCATTCCCTTATTGCTGTGTTTTTGCTTAAAAATTTTTTTTTTTTTCTAAATCGCGTGTATGGGCCGCACCCCGAAAATTGGCTCCCGAATCTGGAAAAAAAAGTGCGGCCCTTACACGCGTTTATACGGTATACACATTGTTATAAATTTCTTGAAACGTTTCAGAACTGCTTTAAAAAGCTACAGTCGATGCAAAACCATGCATAAACAGCAAGCGTCCTGTTCTGGTTTCAGTCCTTCTGTATAGCACAGAGTACAGCCAGAACCCAGAAGATGTCAACCAAGTTTTTAGAACTAAACTTCGGTTGTTTCTCTTTCATGGTGCGAGCATTTCCTTTAGAACTGCTTTGTTACGAGAGCAACTATCCTTTGCAGAGGATAGCTCTTAAAACAACAATCTGGGTTTATCCTTTCTCTTTATCTGCAACACGAGCTGCTGGTTCTAAAAAAAAGAAGGTACACTATATTTCACTCGACTGCACAGGGACATAATACATATCACAAAAAAAAACTTCCATGAAGAAACAAACATTCACCAAAAAAGCCGAAAGTTGCATTCTGAAATAAACATAAAAAAGTACGCCAAAGTTTCACAAAATATAAACTTAAAGTTACAACCTCTAGTCATGGGTAGTGATTCTAGTGTTGATAACAGTAAGATCTGAATAATTCAAACTTGTTAATTTGAATTCGGATAATTTCAATCTTTTCTGCAATTCCGGTGACATCAAGTTAACTAGGTTTTACTGTATGATATTAAGATGTCACAGAGAAAAAGCATGAGAAGGAAACATTGGAGCTTTTAGAAAATGTTATTAACTAAGCAAGAACCAAGTGTTTTCCACTCACCAGCCATTGAAGCTACCTTGGCAGGGGAGAGCGGCGGGAACACTTTCGTCGCACCTTTGGAGATGGCATTGTTTGAAAGTGTTCCCGTCACACTCCTCTCCGACAGCAGTTCGTTGCCCCACACTCGCACTGCCAGCTGTTTGCAGAACGACGAATCATTGCTTGCTGTAAGTAGCCGTTCCCAAGTCCCTGGGTCGATGTAACTGCCATGCCCAATGTGTATCTGAAAAAAAAAAAACAGGAATGATTTATCAGTGTACCTCGGTAGCTCTTTCCCAGCGTCTCATGTTCTACGCAGCATTGCACCTTCTAATGGGTGTCTTCAGCAGCCTCCTGCACAATCCAAGTCACTACATGTCAGAAATATTCTGCTGATTGGAGAACATTTACATACACTGGAGAAGTGGCACCAATTTTTGGTTGTGTCCTAAGTACTAAGTGCTTTTTGCTTGCATTCTCGACAAATTTAAACGCCTATAGACACCTCATTTTATTCCAGGTTTTCTACTGTCAACGATGCGTTAGGCATTAGAATACATGGATTACTGGGGGGTATTTGCCTACAACTGCTAAATAATTTATAATTAAATTTCTTCTCTCATGCTTTTTCAGTTTTGATTTCAATAACCAAACGACTGTGATGTCAAGTTGATGTTTTGGTCACATGATCCACTAGAAAAACTGTAAACTAATAGCTGACATGTAGTTTTAATTCACTACGACATTTAATCCAGCCTCTTCCAAGACCTGAAATGACAAAAAATGACCTGTCAGCAATTATATGGCTGATTTTAAATGCCTCATGTGACCTAAACACCAACTACGGGTCACAGTTACTGTTCGACCAATGAAACCGAAAGTGTCAAGAAGAAATTCAATTATAAATTATTTAGAGGTTGCGCTCTGTTACCACAGGGTGCTCCATGAATACGAATGTCTAACATATAGTTTTAAAGAAGAAAACATGCAAGCAAAAATTTGGTGTCTAGAGTGCTTTAATGAACCGTCATCATTAACCCGATGTGAACTGGAAGGTGAATAATACTACTGTGACAGGGGCACTTCTAGTACCGATGAAGTCTGTTCCAAGAGAAGTTGCCAGTGCACTGGACACACAACACTCCTATGCATTCGAACTCGATCCCGATCAATGAGCTGGTGCACTACATGATGCATGGCACCAAACTTACACATAGCTGCAGAATGATGGCAAACAAACAGGTTTGTGATGAAGTATAAAAGTAAATAGAAGCACTACCAATGAAAAAATTTGCAGCAACAAAAGTTTAATCACAAATTCACACAAAAAAACACTATACTACAGGCCCATGTAAGCGGTGCATGGGCCCATAAAAGAGTACCACAATTCGCCTTGGCATATGACACTGTGCTAAAAATGAAATTTTAAGAAACAAAAACCAACTTACAAAGTAAAGAAAAAAAGAGCAAAAACTCCCATGTCATTAGTTATGTCATAATACTGGTCATGTACTGACTGCAGAGATTTTTAATCTCTGCAGAAGATATGCAATCATCAGTAGCATATGCCCATATTTAGTGAGCAAGTTGCAAGGTACTGCTCACCTCCCCAGTCTCATTTGCAGTTCCAACCGTCAGGTCAAGCTCCTGGGCTGCCTTGCGAGGAGCTGCACAAAAAACACAAAGGAAGTCGGCCTCATGCAATGCAAATGCACTGCGTCCTCTCAACGCCTGCCTCCGATGAAGGGACATGGAGCAGCTGTTTGTTGGCAGAACACTGAAAAGCAACCTAGAATGCAAATAATGAGGAACCACCAGCAACATCACAAATAACATGCAAGCTAAATATGGTCAATGAAAGCTGCAGTTTGCATTACAGTAAAAGTTTACTACTTCAATGTGTACAGGGATACAAATGCACACTGGATAAACTGAAGCTCAAGCTAACAAAAGTGAACAGGAAATGAGGTACACTGCAATCTTGAAGCAGTTCGGTAGTGAGAATATCCTATTTTACTGCTGTAAAAAAAAAATTAACCAATCGTGCACTGATATCCCACAGCACATGGGACTATCGAATAGGTTGGGATTGAACCCCCGTCTTTAGGGTCAGCAGCTGAAAACCATAACCATTAAGCCACTGCTGCGGCTCCCAAGCAATTTTTTCTTCAACATGGTATTCATTACAGTGATGTAATGTTCTATGTACATGAACTATATACAAGCCATTATGAAAACAGTGTTAAACAATACATATTGAAAAGACCATGCACTATAAAAGGGGCAATGCAGAGCACATCACTAATAGTGAGTGCCACTCCGGTTCGTACTCAGTCTGGGCATACACGTCTCTTAAATTAACAACCATTCGACTGAAGTGATCCTTTGTAGACACAACAGGCTCACAGAGTCTGTCCATCATGCGGGTTTTCCAGAGGCTGTGCAGTCCAATCAGAAAAAACATGTCCAGGGGTTCACCAACAAATGGCAGCGCAGTGAGATAGCGAACAGAATGTGGAGTCAGATGAATTCTTTTTTTAAATGTGCCTTGCAGGATATCCCAGAAGAGTACTGCATCTTTGCAACTGATGAAACAATGCTCAATTGTTTCTGGTTCATCACAAAGGCGGCAATTAACGGTAGACACAAAAATGCCCTTTTTCTCTAACCATGTTCCAACGGGCAACGTACCGGTGTGTAACCTAAAGAAAAAGGTCTTTGTATTTTTGTTTACCGGGGCATGACGTACTCAAAAGAGTACGTAAGATGCCAGTCTCGCCGTGTACAGAGAGCAGTACATCGGCGCAGGGTAGAGCATACTAATCAAATCCTTATACAACTTTTTCCTCGACACTAAAAAAAAGGAACTCAGGAGAAAAACGAACAAGTAGGAAACGGACAGCCAAATACACCTCTTGCATTATGCCCCACAAACACGGACGGTCACAAACATTGGAAGACACAATGAGGTTGGGTAAAACATGAACTAAATTTGTTTGCAGGAATGAACGCACTATTGGGTGTGTAGTGTCATGGAAAAACATGAAACGTGACACTATCTGTCGGACATACAGGTGAACTAGACCAAGGCCGCCAGCGCTTACAGGCCGAAAAAGGTTATCACGCCTCATGGATTCAAAAGACGAATCCCACACAAAAGTACCGAAAACCCTGTGAAAACGCTGGATAGGAAGTCTTGTGCAATGAATAATTTGCAGTACATAATATATTTTAGTGGCGAGAAACAGATTACAGGCGGTCACCCTGCCAAAAATTGAGAGGCCATGGGGGACAAACGTTTGAGCATAGCGCTGAAGAGTTGACACGCGGTCTTTCCAATACTGTGCGCTATGCTTATAGGCACTCAGAGGGACGCCAAGGTACTTTGGTGGCCTGCATGTCCATGTTATACCAGCATATTCAGCAGGTGTCGAACCCCAGCTACCAAATCAAAGACCGCAACTCTTAGAGCGATTAATCCGACTTCCTGACACCGAACCAAAGTCCTCCGTTAAACGAATAACCTCATCGATGCTTGGCTTATCAGTACAAAAAAAACGCAAGGTCATCTGCATAAGCCAATACCTTCAGTTCGTGGCCCATTATTCGGAAACCATTGACAGCTCTACTGTTTATAACACTTATGCAAAGTGGCTCCAAGTATAATGCGAACAGGAGCGGAGACAGTGGGCACCCTTGTTTCACCGAAGACTGAATTGGGACTGGTTGCGAGAGACAGCCATTAACAATCAAGCGCGTGGTACAGGATTTGTAACAAAGGCGTATGCCAGTAGAAAGTATTGAACCGAGATTGACGTGATTTAAAAGTGCAAAAAGAAATGAATGGCACACTCGATCAAATGCGTTTGCCAGGTCAATTTGCAGCATTGCTAATTGTTCTTCAGCGTCACTGCAATACTGCAACACCGTACGTGCTACATGTAGGTTAGATTGTATTGATCGTCCCCACAAGCCACATGTTTGATGACGCCCAATCAAAGTAGACATTGCAAGCTGCAGCCGATTTGACAGTGCTCGAGTACAAACCTCTGAAGTGGTAGTTGCTCTTGCCATGTTACCACAAAGCCCGCCTTCACACTTAAACTTGTTCACGACAACACTAGTTCACCTGTCTTCCCCAGCCTCACATGCCATTTTTACCTTCTCCACAGCTTCTGTGAAGATGAGGTGCAAGCCTCACGGGTGCATTTCACAGCTGGCTTTGTGCCCAGGTGTGCTGGCACAAGTTTGAATTATTGGTGGCGGCACCTATTTGTGTTCGAATTAATGGCCAATGTTTGACATATAGTCGAATGAAGCACGGATGTACCAATTCATGCAGCTTGAATTATCCAGAAATATGAAATAACGAAGTTTGAATTAGCAAGCTTCCCCTGTATGACATGTTTACGCAAAAAGCGTTCTGGCGCTAAAAGACGAAGACAATACACACAACAAGACAGGACTGGCGCCAACTTCCAACTGAGTTTATTCACGGAAAAAACCACTTAATAACCACACGGCATGCAAAAAGATAAAGGCAAACCAGATACAAGGGGTGATAACAAAGACACACCGGCCAAAAGCACCAAAGGAATGATTATAACAGTGACAAAGACCCACTAAGAAAACTAATCTCTTCATCTGACAGCGACACAGGTGGCTTGCTTATGCAGATATGGCCCCTCTGTTTGATGTTATATGCTTCGATTAGTTCACGCTCTAATCTATTTTTAGACCTTGCAATGAATCTAGTGTTTACAAAACCGGGACGGCATTTGCAGCTTTTACAGTGAGTGGCCATGTGGCTGCCATAGCCATTTTTTACACCAATCTTGTGCTGGCCGATATATTTCTTACCGCAGCTTAGAGGCACAACGTACACAACATCAGCCAAGCATTCAGTGGCGCGGATTTGGTGTTTCTTTTTGCACTGCCTAACCATTGTTACTTTGTTCAAGATGCAAACGCGCGACAGCTTGCAGGGAGCAGAAAGCACCACATTGATCCTATACCTGCTGGCCACTTTCTTCAAGTTGTGCGAAAGCCGATGAATATAGGGAACCACCACTGTCGATTGTTTTTCGCTATCCTTGTTTTTTTGACACTGTTCACCCTTCAACGTCCGCTTGCACTTCTTGATTAGGTCCACACTAATACTTGTGATGAGGTGTTCTGGATACCCGGCTTGATGAATGCGTTCAGTTTGCACATCAAAGCTCTGTGCCATCTCATGCTCACAAGATTTTTCCAATGCTGCATTCAGGCATGTCGCAACGACTCCCCGCTTGATTAGCTTGGAATGTGCACTACTAAAAAGCAGTAGCTCTTTGCACGATCTCGGGTTGTAGGACCAACAAACATGGCTGTCCTGCTTAAATTTAAGTCTCAAATCAAGAAACTGTAGGCTATTGTCGTGGGGAACTTCATGTGTGAAAAGGAGCCCTTTTGATTCATTGATGAAAATGGTGACTATGTCTTGAAGGATGGCGCTTGGTTTTGAACCTACATGATCGTTTAGCACAATTAGGTAGTCATCCACATATCTGAATACCCTACGAACGTGAGAGGTCAATAAAAGCCGGTCACTAACACGTTTGTCAACACACGATAAATAAATGTCACTCAATATAGGCGCAAGGGACGACCCAATACAGCTCCTTGCCATGACCAGGAAGGTAGCAAAAAGAGCTGGAGACAAGGATGAAGAACGAGCGACTTCGGATGCCTTGGATTGCCTGATGCACCATGTGAGTCGCAGTCGGACTTTCTATCCTCCCTTTAAGAAGATCAAGGAGTACCTGAGGGAAAACAACCTTGAGATACTTCAAAGCGACAGGGAAGGTGGCTTTATTGTCCTTCCCGAGAAGCTTTTGAAACAGAAAGCAGCTGAAGCTCTACAAAAGCACTTCGTCGCAGTGAAGTTCAATCCCGCCAAGGCTAAGAACACTGCAGTAAAGCTGTTAACTGACATGAAATTGGATCCTCTCAAGAAACTGGTGAAGGATGCTGACAGGAGAGTTCCTGGATGTTTTCTTCACGGGCAAATCTCACAAGCCTGAGTGCCCCCTACGCACGATTGTTTCAGAGAAAGGGTCCTGGCAGCCGTTTTCTTCAGCGACACTAGAAGTCCCTTCCGCTAGACGACCCGTTTCTTATCGGCAGCTCCAATGAGGTTGTTCAAGAACTTAGGAATGGGTTGCCTGGAGCACAGTCTGCTTTTTTGATTGATGTTACTGACCTGTATTATTCCATACCGCATACCGAAATGTTAATTTCTATCAAAGAGAAGATCGCATGCATAGGCGAACTGTCATTTCAGGACGAGACAGGTATTAGCTGTGGGATTTCTTAACACTTTAAGAATTTTACCGTTCACCAACTGCATTTTTTTCAACCATCAGTTTTATATTCAGTGTGATGGCGTTTGTATTGGGTCGTCCCTTGCGCCTATATTGAGTGACATTTATTTATCGTGTGTTGACAAACGTGTTAGTGACCGGCTTTTATTGACCTCTAACGTTCTTAGGGTATTCAGATATGTGGATGACTACCTAATTGTGCTAAACGATCATGTAGGTTCAAAACCAAGCGCCATCCTTCAAGACATAGTCACCATTTTCATCAATGAATCAAAAGGGCTCCTTTTCACACATGAAGTTCCCCACGACAATAGCCTACAGTTTCTTGATTGAGACTTGAATTTAAGCAGGACAGCCATGTTTGTTGGTCCTACAACCCGAGATCGTGCAAAGAGCTACTGCCTTTTAGTAGTGCACATTCCAAGCTAATCAAGCGGGGAGTCGTTGCGACATGCCTGAATGCAGCATTGGAAAAATCTTGTGAGCATGAGATGGCACAGAGCTTTGATGTGCAAACTGAACGCATTCATCAAGCCGGGTATCCAGAACACCTCATCACAAGTATTAGTGTGGACCTAATCAAGAAGTGCAAGCGGACGTTGAAGGGTGAACAGTGTCAAAAAAACAAGGATAGCGAAAAACAATCGACAGTGGTGGTTCCCTATATTCATCGGCTTTCGCACAACTTGAAGAAAGTGGCCAGCAGGTATAGGATCAATGTGGTGCTTTCTGCTCCCTGCAAGCTGTCGCGCGTTTGCATCTTGAACAAAGTAACAATGGTTAGGCAGTGCAAAAAGAAACACCAAATCCGCGCCACTGAATGCTTGGCTGATGTTGTGTACGTTGTGCCTCTAAGCTGCGGTAAGAAATATATCGGCCAGCACAAGATTGGTGTAAAAAATGGCTATGGCAGCCACATGGCCACTCACTGTAAAAGCTGCAAATGCCGTCCCGGTTTTGTAAACACTAGATTCATTGCAAGGTCTAAAAATAGATTAGAGCGTGAACTAATCGAAGCATATAACATCAAACAGAGGGGCCATATCTGCATAAGCAAGCCACCTGTGTCGCTGTCAGATGAAGAGATTAGTTTTCTTAGTGGGTCTTTGTCACTGTTATAATCATTCCTTTGGTGCTTTTGGCCGGTGTGTCTTTGTTATCACCCCTTGTATCTGGTTTGCCTTTATCTTTTTGCATGCCGTGTGGTTATTAAGCGGTTTTTTCCGTGAATAAATTCAGTTGGAAGTTGGCGCCAGTCCTGTCTTGTTGTGTGTATTGTCTTCGTCTTTTAGCGCCAGAACGCTTTTTATGTAAACATGTCATGCTACAACCAACTAGCTCAAATCAAAGCATTGCTGGAATGTATTTCCCCTGTACCCCACTGCAATATGTTTTCTCTAATATGAAACAGAAATAGGCAATTTCTTGCCATTTTTTTTTCAGTAGAATCAGCCAGAAATCCCACTGCACTCCCAACACCTATCTATGTTTGGTCATCATAGGTCACTAAAGAGACCAATTTCACAAAGCCTACTTTGCATGCACGCGTTTGCCAGCGACAGGGCTGTAGACAGGGCAGGGGTGACTAACGACAAAAAAAAACTCCCGAACGTCTATGTGTTGGTAGAACTGAACGGCTGTCGGCTGGCCCCCCCCTCCCATCTCCTCTCCGGCCTTTCTCTTCACATTTTTGGGCCACTGCGTTGCGACACCATCAGCTCTAAATGAGCATTTCTGGAGATTAAAATATTAAATATTACGATTTTGGCAATCTCTCTGGGTGTACAGGAGTCACGTCTCTTACTCTACATACAAAGAATAAAGACCTCATGCTTTATCTATGTTGCAGGGCCCCTTTAGAAGCCAGTGCTGGCAGTACAATGCAAAGCAAGGTGCTGATGCATAGTTTGATACTACCAGGTACACGATGCTGCTAAATAAGACACTCGAGCTACATTGTGCCAAAGTGAACAGACACACAAGCTAGCTGTATCCTAGAGCAGCCAAAATAAATACCTTTTGACACTGGCCGAGCTGGTGGCACAGCAAGGGTCTGCAATGTTGTGGAGGGCCCTTGGTGGGTAAGAGTCGGGACAGGAGTGGGTGGAGGCGGGGCAACAGCCGGTGGAGGCAGGGCAACAGTGGGTGCAGGGGGGGCAACAGCGGGTGCAGGGGGGGCAACAGCAGGTGCCGGGGGGGCAACAGCGGGTGCAGGGGGGGCAACAGCGGGTGCAGGGGGGGCAACAGCGGGTGGAGGCGTAGCGTCAGCTTGCGTAGTGGTGACATCAGCTGGCGGCCTCACATGAAGTGGCGAGGTGGCACGAAGAGGCACCACAGGAGCCACGGTGTCGAGGGAATGACTGTGCACTAAAAAAATGAGGGTACAGGTATGAAGACATTGTTTCCTGCGAAAGCGAAGACAGCACTAGATCATTAGTGAGTGGCATTTAAATGCACACTGAAAATATCTCATACAGTTATGCACGCACAGTGCCAGAATGGCAAAGAACAAGCCATTACAAGCAGTGCTTCAATGCTCAAGAGTGAAACCCTACATTGGGTCATCATTATCACCAGCCTGACTACACCCACTGCAAGGCAAAGGCCTCTCCCATGTCTCTCCAATTAACCCTGTCCTTCGCCTTATTCCCTTATTCCCCAGATTTCTTAATCACATCCGCCCACCTAACTTTCTGCCGCCCCCTGCTACGCTTGCCTCCTCGTGGAATCCACTCAGCTACCCTTAAGGACCAGCGGTTATCTTGCCTGCGCATTACATGCTCTGCCCAAGCCACCTTCTTCCATAGCTCGCCGCGTTGTCCCTAACTTAAGCTGAACCCTCTTTGTTAGCCTCCACGTTTCTGCCCCGCAGGTGAGTACCGGTAAGAAACAGCTGTTCTATAATTTTCACTTGAGGGATATTGGTAAACTGCCAAAAGAAAAGTATACAACAGACATAACCAGCAAATACAAAACTCTGTTTCAAAAAATAAAACGTGGTCACAAAATTAAACTGTGATCTAAATCAGAAACATGGGATAGAAATTCCAAGGAAGCGTAATTTTCAATCTACACATAACTAGAAGAGGAATTGAAGGTTAAAGGTTGTCTAGGTACCAAGCATGTATGCTTACATGCAGAGTTGACAGTTGCAGCAGTATCATCCCCTTCGCAGCCCAGCTCGTCCTCTTCCACAGCACAGGGCACATACCCCCGATTCATCTGTGAATGATCTAAAGGAAAAGGCCAAAACTTGCGCACTGGCTCAAGAATATGTGCATCAAGCAAAGGCAGCAGAATTTCCCTTTCTTTTGTCTTGCCTTCATTCACAAAATATTTCCATTATTAAGCACTCATTATAGCAACTAGCCAGTGGTACACAATGATATTATTATGCTGGTCATCCACGGCTGTACCTAAATGAATGGTTACATGGGCACGAATTATCATGAATGGTACTGGGTCATGACTGCCACATCAAGGTAAAATCTGGACAAATGGCCGAAAGAGATGTAACCATGGAACCCTAAAACTAAATGAGATGCACTTCGTGACAAAAAAAGCACTTTCGGCAAGTCATTGCTGCATCAGTCTTGTACAGAAATCTGCTCAGTATTTCACATGACTTCTACTGAAGCAAATGGAATGTTCCCAAATGCTTCTTTTCCTCTTCCCACTTGATGCGTCTACAAGACTTCATACTGCTGCCACAATTTTTTTGCCCCCAAATCAGCTGTTAGTGAAACCATGTCCAGCACTTCGTTCTAGTGCCCTTCTAAAGCGGTGTTAACATTATCCTAAAAATGCACCAACAAGAATAAGCAAGTATAACTCGACTTCACAAAAGTAGATTAGCTTTGACAACAGCCGGTGCATGGAAGCAGCAGCATACTATATAGTGGTTTACATACCATTCCGAAGAATTTTCGCACAGAGTGCTTTCTGGAGGCTTTCATTGAGCCTCCTCAGCTTTTGGACTTCCTCTGCCTTTTCAGCCATGGCGTTCTTTGACACCTCCAACTCAGCCCTGAGGTCGTCCACCAACGCCTCTAACTGAGCCACCTTTGAGTTGCCTGCTCCTGGTTCCTGGTCTTGAATCCCCAGCCCCAGCAATTGCTTTTCGGCTTTTTTTTGCAACTCCTTTAGCTTGACTTTCTAGTCTTGCCTACAACAAGATAATCAGAATGCAAATCAAGTAACACAATAACAAATGCGAGCTCACCAAGGCCTAATTTCATTGGAAAATTTACGTACAGCATTTCAGCAGGAAACAATGAACCAGTTACAGCAAGATACCACTTCCCCGACTGTCACTTGAACGAAATGAAAGGAACTGCTTACACGGCACTTTTGTGAACTAGTGCAGAAAGTGCAGCCAAATCGAGGAGACCAAACATTCAAATCGCCTTATGTGCTCAACGTGATTGCACCGAAGACAGTGCTAGTCACTGTAGATATTCAAGACAAGCGGTATATCGTGGTATAACCCGCTGACAAATCACTACAAGAACAAAGCCACTATTCATTGTCAGTCCTGCATTTCCTTTGCAAATGATCTTTTTGCATGCCCTAAGAGCAGTTGGACAGTGCGTCACATTCGTCATGCAGTACCAACAAGCCCACAACCAAGCCTTACTGAAAGCATGTAATCCTTGTATGAAACTGTTGACGAAGGGGGAAACGATACAAATTATCCCGCAATTAGGAGCACATGCTATCTTGAAAGCAACTCTTTTTAAAAAATCTTGCTAAACAACTGACTCGCACTGTGAACTACTGCCGTGCCGCGGCGGCTAGAATTTCTTTGGAGGAGAAATTCTAGAGGCCCGTGTACTGTGCGATGTCAGTGCACGTTAAAGAACCCCAGGTGGTCGAAATTTCCGGAGCCCTCCACTACGGCGTCTCTCATAGCCTTAGTCGCTTTGGGACGTTAAACCCCTGTCGTGTCCGGTCGCTGTGTTGAATGCAGCGAAAGACGCACACGGTACTTTTAGACTTCGTTTATTTCAAGCCGATGAGGGTGCGACCAGCGTCGACCGAGGCAGGAGCCGAACTGGCCGCCCGAAGAAAGGAGGGAGTGGAGAAGCGTCCACGGCAGGGAGTGGCTTCCCAGAACAGGAGGAGGGTGCGGGGGCGCACCGTGGGGGGGCATCCGGCGACAGCGTGCGACGAGGGGCAAGCGGTCGTTAGGAGGGGATGCGAGTGGTCGTTAGGAGGAGGATGCGAACTGTCGTTAGGAGGGGAATGCGAGTGGTCGTTAGGAGGTGTCCGGTCGCTGTGTTGAATGCAGCGAAAGACGCACACGGTACTTTTAGACTTCGTTTATTTAAAGCCGATGAGGGTGCGACCAGCGTCGACCGAGGCAGGAGCCGAACTGGCCGCCCGAAGAAAGGAGGGAGTGGAGAAGCGTCCACGGCAGGGAGTGGCTTCCCAGAACAGGAGGAGGGTGCGGGGGCGCACCGTGGGGGGGCATCCGGCGACAGCGTGCGACGAGGGGCAAGCGGTCGTTAGGAGGGGATGCGAGTGGTCGTTAGGAGGAGGATTGAGTGGTCGTTAGGAGGAGGATGCGAACTGTCGTTAGGAGGGGAATGCGAGTGGTCGTTAGGAGGGGGCGCACACACACAAAAGCAATAAGGGGACACAACACTTCCTTCCCCCTTAGAAAGTTGCCTGGTATCGTGCAGGGGGTCGGCGCTCACGCGTGGAGGCGCGCTGGCTTTGTGCGCTCGGGGGAGAAACACTTGTAGGCTGGCTGTTGTTCGCTGTGTCTCCTAGGTCTGTCCTGGGCGAAGTCTCTTCTTCCGGGAAGAGGTGCCAGGCTATGTGGGAAGATGGAGCACGTGTTCTCTCCGCTGGCGGACAGCTCTCAGACGGCGTCGTAAATCTACGCAGCTGGTTGAGATGTCGGCGTGCTACTGTGCCATGTATGTTGACGAGCCAAGAGCGCAGGCCTATGCGTCTGACAATTGTAGCTTCCTCCCAGCGTGGCTTTTTCAGAAACTGTCGGGCGAGGACGCGCTGCCCCTCATTAAGCGTGCCGCAGCGCGGAATTGCTTTTTCTTCCCGGAACGTCTCTGCCTTTGGCTCGGGGAGGATGGCTGTGAGCTGGGTTCGCATTTCACGCTCGAACATCATTTTCGAGGGGGTCTCGCCTGTTGTGCTCTGAACCGTCGTGTGCTGCTTGAAGAGAAAGCGCGCAAGGCGGCGCTGCAGCGAGCCTGTCTGATCTCTTTCAAGGGCGCGTTTTAGCTCGGCTACGTAGCGCTCGGCTTGTCCGTTTGTCGCTGGGTGGTAGGGGGCCGATGTAACTGATGAGGTCCCGTTGTCGCGATAAAACTTGAGGATCTCCGCAGACACAAACGGTGTTCCGTTGTCCGACACTACCTTGCGCGGCAGGCCGAACGTTGCAAATAGTGATCGGAGGTTGTCAATGACTGCTGCCGAAGTCGTCTGTCCCATTTGCCTTATCTCAAGCCACTTTGTGTAGGCATCTACGACCACAAGGAAAGTGCAGCCCTCAATTGGTCCTGCAAAATCAATGTGCAGTGTGTGCCATGGTGTGTCTGGCTTTTCCCATTCTGGGACAGGAGCTTTCGGCGGGGCGCTCCGGCTGCTCTGGCAAGGCTTGCATTCTCGCACCACTGTTTCGATGTCGTTGTCAATGCCAGGCCACCACATGTAGCTTCTGGCACACTTTTTCATTGCAACGATGCCCCGATGTCCGGCGTGGATGAGAGACATAGCTTGTGCGCGTAGTTCTCTCGGCATCACAACTCGGGACCCAAATATGATGCAGCCGCGATGGGTGCTCAACTCTGTAGCTCGCCTGCGGTAAGCGTCGAAGTTGTCCCCTTTGAGTTTATGCACGTTGCCTTGTTGAACAGCTGTGTAAACTAGCCGGAGAGCTGCGCACTTCTGCGTAGATGCTGCAACTGTGCCTGCTGTAAGCGGAGGTTCTGGCAGTGCTTCGAACATCAGAACGTCTCCTGGTGGAAATGGTTCGTCAACAGTTGCGTCTAGTGGCAGACGGCTTAGCGCATCGGCGTTTTGATGTTTACTCCCATTGCGGTAGACCAGAGCGTAGTCGTACGCTGAGAGTTTGATGCACCAACGTGTCATTCGCGGAGACAAAGTTGGTGGCATAGGCCTTTGTGGTCCCAGAATGCCCAATAGCGGTCGGTGATCGGTTATAAAGGTCACCTTCCGGCCGGCAATGTACTGGTGAAAATGCGTCGCCGCGTAGACGATGGCTAGCCCTTCTTTGTCAAGTTGCGCGTAGTTGCGTTCTGCTTGCGACAACGT
The DNA here is from genome assembly GCF_055824585.1 of Amblyomma mixtum. NCBI lineage: Eukaryota > Metazoa > Arthropoda > Arachnida > Ixodida > Ixodidae > Amblyomma > Amblyomma mixtum. The sequence continues at coordinate 86,126,250 of NC_143021.1, forward strand.
ACGTGAGGCGAAGGCGATGGGAGCTTCCCTTCCTTGCTCGTCAGTCTGCGATAGAACCGCGCCGACTCCGTACGGTGATGCGTCGCAAGCCAAAAGCAGAGGCTTCCTTTCGTCGTAGTGGCGGAGGACTGTACATCTTCGAATCAGGTCTTTCAGGGCATCGAATGACTGCTGATGGCGTGGCGACCATGTCCATGTCACATCTTTCCGAAGGAGTTGGTATAAGTCGTTGGCCACGGTAGCTCTTTGTTCCAAGAACCGGTCGTAGAACGTCAAGAGTCCGAGAAAAGCCTGTAGCTCCTGCTTGTTTGTTGGAGCTCGTGCTTCTGTGATCGCTCGCACTTTGTCCTCGGTAGGGTGAATGCCTTCCGCATCAATTCGGTGTCCCAGAAATTGCACCTCTGGCACCGCAAAACAGCACTTCGATTTGCTTATGCACAAATTAGCGTTTGCTAGCCTTTCGAGAACGAGCTCTAGGCGCACTGCATGCTCTTCAGTGGAAGTGCCACTGATGATGACATCGTCAAGGTAGACACAAACTCCTGGGATGCCCTGAAGCACTGTCTCCATGATTTTTTGAAATATTGCCGGGGCTGCAGCTACGCCAAAAGGCAGTCGCTTGACTTTGTACAAGCCTTTCAGTGTGTTAATTGCCAATAATTCAGCAGTTGACTCGCTCACCTTCAGCTGCTGATACGCCTGGGTGAGGTCCAATGTGCTGAAGACTCTTGCGCCACGTAGTACACTGAATACTTCTTCAGGTGTCGGTAGCGGGTAAGAGGACGCTTTAGTCGCAAGATTGACGGTGCTCCGGTAGTCTCCGCAGAGGCGTATGGTTCCGTTCTTCTTACGAACTACGACAAGTGGTGTGGCCCATTCTGAATGCTGCGTCGGCTCGATGACACCTTGCTGCTCCAGTTTGTCCAACTCTTTTTCAACTGAATCTCGGAGAGCAAACGGCACCGGCCTGGCCTTCAGAAATTTGGGTTGCGCGTTGTCCAACAACTCCAGTGTGACCGGGGGCCCTTCGTTTCCTGGAATCTCTTCCGAGAATACTCTTTCGTATTTCTCTTGCAGTTGCTCAACCATGTTCTGGCTCGGCGTCTGGTGTATGCCGCATATCATCACGCCTAGTGGAGAAAACCAGTTTCTCCCTAGAAGGCTTGATCCTGTGCCCTTCACAACAAGCAGAGGTAGCGTATGGGTCTGGCCGTTGTAGTTAACCTGCACGTTGGCAGAGCCCAATAGTGGCAGATTCTGTCCTGACCACGTTCGCAGGTGCGTGTCGTCTTGTTGCAGGGCGGGTGCGTCAGATGGCCATGAAGTTCGGAACGTGTCCTCACTGATCAGAGTACAGGCTGCGCCGGAGTCCACCTCGAACTTAATCAGCTGGTGATGTACGCTTACTTCTGTAAAAATCTTCGGTCGCGTGCCGAGATTCATGGTGTTCAGGTCGTACAACACAGATGGTGTTGCTGATGTTGTTCCATGGAGATCAGATAGCGGCGTATTCTCTGAGGCGTTGACGCTGTGATTAGGCTGGGAAGGTGACTTTATCTTGGCAAGTCTCCGTTTCGTAATGCATGCTCTTTCGATATGCCCTCGCTTGTGGCAAAAATTACACGTGGCTGACTGATATCGACATCCCTGGGGGTTGTGTTGGTCGTCACACCGCCAGCAGCGTTGTGCCTTTTTGACCGCTTTTACAACAGAAGGCTTGCGCACCTGGTTGCTTGTCTGGTGTACCGGCTCGGTGTTCCGGCGAATCCCTCTCTGCTGGTGACCGGCGCTCTCCGCTCGAACGGCGATGTCGTAAGCTTTGCTGAATGTGAGGTCCTTCTCAGCGAACAGGCGCTGCTGCAGTGACTCGTCACTCAGTCCGCACACAAATCTGTCGCGTAACATCACGTCCAAGGGAAGCATGGTGGTGTTAGCAGAAGAAGCTGCGTCTCCCTCCTGCCCGGTAGCTGTTGTCGACAGCGTTCCAAAATTGCAGTCGGCAGCGAGCTTCTTGAGCGCGGCTACGTAGGCGCTCACAGTTTCTCCTCCCAGTTGATCTCGTCGTTGGAAGCGAGCCCGGCTGTAGACCTCGGATGGCCTTGGGTCGTAGTGCTTTTGCAGCGCTTTTATGATGTCGTCGTAAGACACTGCCGCTGGTGTGCTTGGCTGAATAAGGGCGCAGACAGTATCGTAGGTCTGCTCCCCGCACAGCGTCAGCAGGTTGGCCCTCTTCAAGGCTGGGTCTGTGATGTTGTTAGCTTCAAAGTAGAACTGAAGGCGTCCAACCCACGATGACCACGATGAGCCGTTGAACTCTGGTATCTGATTGGGAAACCCTCGCGTAGCCATGGCTTGTCAATAGCGTTGCGTAGCGCGGGTCGAATCCACTTTCTCGTCGCCACTGTCGTGTCCGGTCGCTGTGTTGAATGCAGCGAAAGACGCACACGGTACTTTTAGACTTCGTTTATTTAAAGCCGATGAGGGTGCGACCAGCGTCGACCGAGGCAGGAGCCGAACTGGCCGCCCGAAGAAAGGAGGGAGTGGAGAAGCGTCCACGGCAGGGAGTGGCTTCCCAGAACAGGAGGAGGGTGCGGGGGCGCACCGTGGGGGGGCATCCGGCGACAGCGTGCGACGAGGGGCAAGCGGTCGTTAGGAGGGGATGCGAGTGGTCGTTAGGAGGAGGATTGAGTGGTCGTTAGGAGGAGGATGCGAACTGTCGTTAGGAGGGGAATGCGAGTGGTCGTTAGGAGGGGGCGCACACACACAAAAGCAATAAGGGGACACAACAACCCCACAAACCAAACCAGCAAATAAAACATACGTGGACGAAGTGCCAATTTATATTTTTTTACCACGGGTGAACGTGTCTCGCAACTCATGCAGACGTTCACACTGCACTCTGCATGCGATACATAAAGACTCACGCTTTCTGGACATCGTTTGTTTTAGCATAAAATTTGCCACCGTCGTGTTCACTTATGCAACGAGGGTGGAGGGCTTCGGACTGATGTCGAACAAGTGAAGTTATTTAACGTGCACTGACATCGTGCCTTTCACCTCCATTCAAACGCGGCCACCGCGGCCAGGATCGATGCAAGTTGCTAGTAGCAGGGTTTCTGATGGCCAAGCACCACGCCCTACAGAAAATTCGCTTGAAAGCGATTGCTATTCGCACCTTTTTCCTCGGAGGAATGTCTTCTTTATTGGCGCATTTTCGCGCCTCCTTGCGGCGCCCTCTCCAGTGCCGCATTTCTTCTTCCGTATCTGCGGTTTGCAGTGCACATCATCAATTTATGGTTGCTAGAAAACAACTTAAAAACGCGCCTAGAAACAGCGCTTACCTGTCATGAAGACGATTTTTGCTTCGTAGAACCCTCCGCAGGTAGAAGCGTCGCCGTCCCAATACACTTCGTAGACCTTACTGCGGTCGAAGTCTTCAATGTCGTGCGGAAAAAAATTCCGCACGTCTGTGTGCTGAAGCACATAACACTTCTCCTCTCCAACGTAGCGTACAAGCACGTACATATCGCTGCACTTCTGGGCAAATAAAAACACGTGGAGCAACGGAGAAGCCTCACGCAAGTCGCCGCGACAACACCTCGCTGAAATGAATAGTGCAGCAGGCGCACGTCTCCGCGAGAACCCAGCAGCGGCGGCGCTGCGATCGCCAACGCTTACCACCACGTCTCGAAAAGAACACTTCAGTTTTTCGACCTTTTTTTTGCTTGAGTACGCATTTTCTCGCCCAAATTAATGTCCGCGCCCTAATTTAAAAAGGTAAAACAAATAGATTTTTGTTATTACTTTGCTAGCAAACTGTGTCTAGAAGTGAGCGTTTGTAGCGCTGCCGTTTTAGTTTGCGGATGGCTAAGGTAAATGCCGTACTGGGTAGTTTGTTCCCTAGGCAGCACTTCTCTCCACTACTATGTTAGTATGCTAGCCATTATATTCTAGGCACGCTTCGCTTGTAGTTGTAACAAACGAATTTAAATTTATTAAATTTAAATTTAAAACGTATATAAAATAAAAACAGTCATTTTAATCTGCCCTCTAGAGAATATATATTGTGTGATTTTGTTCTTTCTCGGCCGTGGGTATGCATTAATCGTAGGCGCTGTTAGCTGGCAGTATACGATATCTGTGGGCCCCGGGACAGACAGGGCATGTGTCGTGTGGACAGCAGAACATTTACCCAAAAATGAAAGCACAAAATTTATTTAAAGCGTAGTCTCATAGCTTGTAATTAGGCGATAGATTTGTTTCCAACCCACACTAGCTTTGTTCGCGAAACTCGGTCGCACTTGGTTCGCCTATATATTCCCCAAAAAAAGGCAGCAAAAGAAGTGGGAAACGTTAGAGACAATAACTAGCTCACGCGATGTACCGGATAAGCTGGCTCAGCATTGCGCCTGCCTTGGGATCAATCGTGAATCAATAGACTGCGCTACAAGCCCACTTAGAAGCAATGCAATGTAGGGAATGCTGCTATGAGGCATAAGGCGAAATGTGCAGGCAGCTAAGCAAAATTACTTTTTGTTCAATTTCGAAACGCATGGAGTGAGATGAATTCGAGCTTGATCAAATTCTTTCAGCCCGAGCTAGGCTTCAGAACCTTTCAGAAACGCTAATGGCAAGAGAGAGTGCCTGCAGCTACGTGCCATGCATGCGGAATGAGAGCAGAACTTGTCAGAACATATGGGGCATGGGATTTCTTTTTCGCGATGTGCTTCATAAGGTCTTCTCTCAACGGATCCGTTAAAGTTGAGTGAAAGGAGCCAAGAAAGTATAGTGCGCGAATGTGTGCTGAAGCGCCCATGCGCGTACCTGTAGCTTCTGAGCGACCTGTAGATTCTCGGAATTTTTTTATTATATGAGCTAACATGCATCCTTTTCTGTGATTTGTTCTTACAGCTGGTTGAGTGGTTTGGTATTCTGTGCACTGTTTAATAATCTTTTCTTTACCTCTGCTCGTATTGTTAGGCTGCATTGTGCCATTCCAAAGCCTGCAGTATTGTATAAATAAATAAATAAATAAATAAATAAGAGACATGATCGAAATAATCCTCCGATTTGGTTCATACATCATTCCAACGTTAGACTAATTCAGTGCTTTTATAGTGACCAAATTAACCAGTTCATGCTCTATAGTGCCACCTGCTCCGAACAAAAGCCGGCGATCTGGCAAAGGAAACCCGGTCCATAAAGAATTCTGGGTAAACTCGAAAATGGAAAAAAAAATGTTGCCGGCAAACCGACGTTTCCACTGATGTCAGAGCTGGCGCTCTCTAATTTTGTTATCGCTACCCACATCAAACCACAGTGGAACGAGTGTTCACCAAAGTCTGTGATCTAAAAATGACCTTGGCTAACGAGAGAGTGTTAACTCCTCCCAGTGAAGTTTCGCCTGGCGAGAAACGGAGGCTGTTGCAAGACTTTTAAACCCGGCCGAGAAAATTTTTTAGCCGTTTCAGCTTCAATGGCTAAAATCTTTCTCTAGCCTTTTTCTTCTATGTACGGAACCATACAGTTTGTTTGTTGTTTTTCGCCGAATTTTTTCGCTTTAGAAAATGAAAATACTGTATCTGTGATGAGCCCCGCTTTTGCCTTATCGTGATTTTGCTTCCATATGCGTGCGTTGGTGTGGCGCATGGCTTCAGTGGTGGTACTTACGACGCAAAAAAAAAAAAAAAACAAGCCACGTGCAGTGTTACAAGAGGTCACGACGGGGAAAAAACTAGTATCTAGATATCCTTGCGGAAAATAATTTATTTTGTCCAAAGAATCAATTCACAATGACCAAAGCTTCTGTATACTTTGGGGCGCTAAAAATTTTTCGGTTGCGGTTTTGTTTACAATGTGGCTAGAGTGTACACTCTAATTGTGGCTACTACGGAAGTCAGTTTGGCTATATGTGGTTGGAGCTAAGCTATGTAGTAACTCTGGCATAGACTCTGTAGGAAAGAAAGGCAAAATAAAAAGAAATTAACAATGAGGGAAGTATAGGCTAGGTGGCGAAAGCTACCGCCCGATACAAAGGGTAAAGCCATTATCATCCATCCATCCATCTCGGTAGTGAGCTTGCCTTCTTTGTGTATCCTGTGTATACGTTTGTTGTGCGCAGTTTTGTCAAGGTCTGTTTTGTGCTTTGTTTAGCTATATTTCGCTATGAGTTCGCCTCAACCCAAGCGGTACCGTCAGTACTTGGAACCTGGACGACCGCGTCAAGTACCTAGGCAAACTCAGCGGTACCAAGAACAACTCAGGCAGTCTCAACAGCCTGCTCAGGAGGGCGACCCCGACGACTGCGTGCCGGCGAGCGCTGGCGGCTCCGACCATCTCTGCTTGGAAGACGAAGCGCGTGACACATCTGAAAGCGAGGACAGCGAAGCTGACGGTCCCGATGAAACTGGCAGCACCTCCTCCTTCGATGTGCACGATGAAGGAGAAGACGATGAGGCTGCGAACATCGACGAATCGACAACGCACGACGATGACGTGAGAGACTATTTCACGAGGTGTTCGAGAGAGACCCTGCCAAATCAGAGTATTAACAAAGCCCAAGCCGTTTTACTGATTCTTACGTATGTTGTTTACGCGGGACTCTCGTGGTCGCAAGTGGAGGGTCTTCTTAAGTTGATCAATACTCTCTGTGGAGCCGATGTTGTGCCAGACACCAAATATCTGTTTAGGAAGCTGTGGAAAGGCAAGTTGGATTCGCTTCAAGTCCACTACTTCTGCGAAACTTGCTACGGATATTTCGGCTGCAAGGACAGGAAGGAAGGGTCACACATCTTCACCTGCGACACCTGCCAAACCACACCGACCGTGCGGTCACTAATGGCGAAAGGCTGCTTTTTTCTAATTTTCAATCTGAAGGAGCAACTGCACAGTATTATTACAGGCTACTCTCAAGCATTGTATTCACGGCTGAAAGAAGCCACAGTCGTTGTTCATGGTGCTTATGCTGATATCACCGACGGCCGCCTCTACCGAAGCATTAGACGTGGCGTGAATGCGAAGTGGTGCGACTTCACTGTCACGCTAAACACCGACGGATCACCTGTCTTCAAATCTAGCAAATCGAGTGTATGGCCTATTCAGCTCATTATTAATGAATTGCCGTTCAACGTCCGATTTCAAAACGTGATCGTCGGAGCTCTCTGGTTCGCGAAGAAGCATCCACCACAGCACTTGTTCATGAAAACGTTTGTGGAGGTCTTCAACAATATTGGATCGATAGCGTGGCGGCATGCTGGAGAAACAGTGCTGTCTAAGGTGTTCGTGACGTGTTGCTCAGTGGACTCGCCAGCAAGAGCTGCGTTGCTCAACATGAAGCAATTTAACGGCTACTTTGGTTGCTCCTGGTGCTTCGAAGAAGGAACAGTTGTTGAACGTAAGTCAACTTTATTAGAAGTTGAAAAAACAGATTGAGATGATTGGCATGTGCTGTCCTGAGGAAAAAAGGTTTAGAAAGCTTCATTGCAAGCCAGATTTAGCCCCCAGAAGCTTGGTAAATTTCTAACCATGCCACATTGATCACTATCTGGTAAGACCGGTACAGAGCAGGCAGCGTATATCGCAGCTGAGACAGCAGTGCAATCTCCTTACTTAGTGATCATTTCATGAAAACGCAGCTTTGTGTGGCAGCGACGTGCCTCATTGCAAGCAAACATGGGAATTATTCATACTTTCTCAACATGGTTTTAAACAAGCACAAGCTGCCTCATGCTTTTGTGTTAAATATGTCTGGAATGAACTATTGTTTGTTGTTTATTGCAATGCATTTTGATGCAGTAAGCTTGCCTTGAGTATTAATAATAATAATAATAGAGGAGCATAGGGAAGATATTTTCAAATGCTTAGATACATGGAATTTTATTTGTATCACTAAATTTAATTTACCTGAACGGCACGAATATTCAGGATTCACTCTTTCATTCTACTTGTACAGTTCAGAGCTGCTCCAAGCAGATAAAACATGGCATTGCAGACTGACAGCAACCAAACTGACCCTTCATACCTCCTCCCCCTATGTTTCCACACTACTGGTCCACTACTATAAGTGCTCTTTTAGAACTTAGTTGTGCACTAATCTTCTGCAACATAGAACAGGGCTTGGGCTAGATAGCATATGCAGTCCTAGTTAGAAGTGGACTGTAGATTTTTCCCATATATTATTTTTCCCATCTACAGTGTCTTCAGCGTCTTCAAGTGCTGAATGTTGGTATTTTTTCATTTTCGTCCCAGGTACCCTGCATTACATTCCTGGAGAAATGCCAGCAGCTCCACGCACACACAGCATTATGTTGGAAGATATGCGGGATGCCTACGAGCAAGGCCGGCCAGTTCATGGTGTCAAAGGGCCTTCTTCACTAAATCAGCTCCAAGGATTCAACCTTGTGTGGTCCTTGCCACCAGACTTTATGCACTGTGTATTGGAAGGCGTTACACAGCAGATAACTGAGTTGTGGCTGAGTGCTTTTGGGAAAGCTTTCCATATTGGCCGGAATTTCCATGAGCTGGAAAGGCGCATTAAAGTATTAAGGCCACCGATATCATTTTGTCGCTTACCACGGCCAATCTCAGAACGGAAGAACTGGAAAGCCACTGAATGGCTATTCTGGCTTTTGTACTACTCTCTACCATGTGTATCCGGTTTGATCCCTTTAAGATATGTCAGCCATTTTTCTCTACTATGTCAAGGTGTTTTTCTTCTTCTTCAGACTACTCTAAGTGAGGCTGACCTTCAGGAAGCAGACCAGCTTCTGTCTTGCTTTGTAAGCAGAATTTGTTCATTGTATGGAGACACCAGTGCCACATTTAATGTGCACCAGCTTTTACACCTGGCAAAAAGTGTGGAAATGTTGGGCCCTTTGTGGGGTACATCCACATTCCCGTTTGAAAATGGAAATGGACAGATTCTGAAACTTGTGACAGCTGCACAGGGTGTGCCACTACAAATTGCAGAACGTTGCATAATGAAATCATGGCTCAAAACTTCCAGTAGGTTTGTTGAGCTTTCGACGTCTTTAGCTCAAAGACGGAACCAAATAATCAACATGCATGACAGGCAGGGAACTACTGCACAGGTATTAGGAGCCCCTCTGAGACCTGTTCATTTAGAAGAAGTTGTAGCAGGAATGTTTTTCAGAGAGTATGGAATGGTGCCAAGCATTAATCACTATGCCCGTGCTGAAACTAATGGTTTCCATATTTGCAGCACTCAGTACAGTAGGGCATTAAAAACGTGTTCATACTGTGTGAAAATGATTGATGGAGCTTACTGCATAATAACTGACATCTGTGCATTCATTGTGAATGTCCAAAAGGTTGATCTCGTGTGCCAGAAATTGGTAATTTCTGAGCCTGCAATCAGGAACGTCACTTATATACATAGCAGCAAGCTTCCACCTCCAGGCCGTAACATGTTCCTCTACTCTCTCGAAGATGTTGCTTCACAGTGTGTTTTGCTTGACCTGGGAGAGGCATCTTATGTCTGTGACATACCAAATAATTATAAGATGGATTGAAGGTTTGCAGAAACTTATTTACATCTGATTGTCTTCTGTATATTCTTTGTTGATGGGGTTTGACTTCCGAAAGTGGCTCATACTGTGAGGAATGTCGTAGTGGAGAGCTCTGAGTAATTTTGACCTCCTTTGTTCTTTAACGTGCACTGACATCACACAGTTTGTACACAGGCCTTTAGTATTTCGCCCTCATCAAATGTGACCTCCGCGACTAGGATCGAACCTGCGTATTTATGGTGAGCAGCCGAGCACTATAACCACTGATGATATTGATGCGGGTAGACGACGACGACAAAGAGCGATGGCACGAGTGGGAAGAGTAGAAGACGACAACGAAGTTCGGACTGTGTTCTCGGTGCCGCTCGCAGCTGTTGTTGTCTATTTGTAAATATCTGTAAATATATTCTTTCCCGCAACATATTTGGTGGAGGTGCGGGCTTTCCCCTACGTCTACCGACGACGGAGCTCCGTAGCGGCCGCCAGTTGCCTTCACTCATCATGACCCAAGACGCCGCCCAGCAAACCTCAGCCCCGGCCATGACATCACTCGTTCTTTCTCCCCCTCGTGACCCTGGGACCTTTTCTGGTACCGACAACACTGACGTCGACGACTGGATCAACATGTACGAGCGAGTGAGTACCTACAACCGCTGGGATCCGACCCTCATGCTCGCAAATGTAATATTCTATCTAAAAGACACCGCCCGGGTCTGGTATGAGACGCACGAAGACCATCTGACCAGCTGGGACGTGTGCAAAGAGAAACTCCGCGAATTGTTTGGACGGCCGCTCGGCCGAACGCTTGCCGCTAAGAAGGACCTCGCCTCCCGAGCTCAAACATCTACAGAGTCCTATGTGTCGTACATTCAAGATGTGCTGGCCCTCTGTCACAAAGTTGACGCCAACATGCCCGAGTCTGACAAAGTCGGCCACGTGTTGAAGGGAATCGCCGACGATGCCTTCAACTTGCTCGTATACAAGAGCTGCACTACAGTCGACGGAATTATTAAGGAATGTCCACGCTTCGAGGAAGCCAAAAGCAGGCGTATAAGCCAGCCGTACATACGCCTCCCCAACACGGCTGCGACTTCTTCATGTGAAGACCTGCGACACCGGGAAACTCCAGCGCCCCCAGAAAATGTGACCCGCATCATCCGACTCGAGCTCGAAGCAATGGCCCTGCCCCCCTGCATCTACATGATGGCGACAACCGCTTGCCTACCATCTCTCTGGTACAGGCTGTCGTCCGCCAAGAGCTTGCAAACCTTGGTTTCCAGCCCGTCAGCCCTGTACGGTCTTCACCACCACCCGAAATCACTGCGATTGCTCCTGGACGACCTTCGTACTTCACTCCACGTCGGCGAAACCCTAACGATTGGCGGACAACCGACGACAGGCCCATTTGTTTCCATTGCCACCGCATTGGCCACATCTCCCGCCACTGTCGAAATTATTGGTACCGTCGCAGCACATACCGTCCTCTCAGCTCCCACCGCGACGACGAACAGCCCAGCCACTACACGCCCCCTCCAGCCCAGCACAGTGCTTCAGTCGACGGCCAGATTCCCCGCTCCAGCCGCTCCCCGTCCCCCCTGCGTCGACAGTCTCGTTCGCCCCAACGCCGTCGCTCCTCTCCTGGCCCCTACGGACGCTCGCAAGCGGAAAATTAGACGCTGCAGTGTCTGGAGGTGATGCTGCAGTACAGCCCCAGTCCCAAAATCCTCGATTAGCCCTTCGCGCACACCATAATTTGCTCGCCATTCATGTCGATGGAGTGCCTGTGCGAGCCCTGATCGATACAGGCGCGCACGTATCCGTCATGAGTTCAGCCCTACGACGCCGCCTCCGAAAAGTACTGACCCCTGCACCCAAAGCCGTTCTCCGCGTTGCCGACGGCGGAACGCCTCATGTTGTTGGACTATGCACAGCCCGTGTGACCATATCCGGCCGCCATACATCCGTTCTGTTCTCTGTTCTGGACCAGTGCCCTCATGAAGTCATTCTTGGCCTCGACTTCCTGTCTGAGCATTCAGCCCTCATTGACTGCGCCACTAATGTTGTTCAGCTTGACCTTCCTCTTTCTGCTGAGTCGCCGTCCCCAGTTATACACCGTCTTTGTGCTGTCGACTTTGTCCGTCTACCGCCTCAAGCCGCAACTTACATTTCTTTCTCATCTGTTCCCCCCGTACCTGATGGTCACTACGTAGTCACTCCGGAACTTGACGTCGCCCTGACGCGCAGCATTGCGCTTCCACACATTGTATGTACAATGTCGGCCAACCGAGCGTACCTTCCGGTCCTGAACTTTGGTTCATCCATCCAACCGCTCCCGCAAGGCATCTCACTCGCCACGCTGTGCCCTGCTGCCGAATGTGTGATATCAGTGGTGGACACCTGCTTACCTTCCACTCAGCAATGCCGGCTGCCTGCGGCCCCATCAACTGAGAACCCAACGGACGACTACGCCGACATGATCGCTTCTGACCTACCGCCAATGCAAGCTCGCGATCTTAGGTGTCTCTTATCATCTTTCCGCGACATCTTCGACTTTGATACCCATGTTTTGGCTCGGACCTCTGTGGTGACGCATCACATAAACACCGGTGATTCCGCTCCTCTCCGCATACGTCCGTACCGAGTGTCCAGCGCCGAACGCACCGTCATAAATCAAGAGGTGGACAAGATGCTCACAAAAGACATCATCAAGCCCTCGTCAAGTCCTTGGGCTTCACCAGTCGTCCTGGTGAAAAAGAAGGACGGCAGCTGGCGCTTCTGCGTTGATTATCGGCACCTCAACCGCATCACAAAAAAAGACGTATATCCACTCCCAAGGATTGATGATGCATTAGACTGCCTCCACGGCGCCAAATATTTCTCTTCAATTGATCTTCGATCGGGGTACTGGCAAATTGCCGTTGATGAAAAGGACCGCGAGAAGACCGCCTTCGTGACGCCTGATGGCTTATACCAGTTTAAAGTCATGCCGTTCGGCCTCTGTAATGCCCCGGCTACCTTCGAACGAATGATGGACTCCCTTCTTCGTGGCTTTAAATGGTCCACTTGCCTCGGTTACCTAGACGATGTTGTGGTTTTCTCGCCTACTTTTGCCACGCACCTCGAGCGCCTCTCCAATATTCTGACAGTGTTTCGTAATGCCGGCCTTCAGCTGAACTCATCGAAATGCAAGTTCGGTCGTCCCAACTCACTATTCTCGGACACCTCGTTGACGCTTCTGGTGTACGCCCAGATCCCATCAAAATTCAAGCTGTGAGGGCTTTCCTCTTCCAAGGTCGTCGAAAGATGTGCGCAGCTTTGTCGGCTTGTGCTCGTATTTTCGCCGTTTTATCAAAGATTTCGCCGGCATCGCTCGTCCCCTCACCGATCTTCTGAAGAACGACACCCCCTTTACCTGGGGCCCTGCTCAAGAGAACTCATTTTCATCCCTCGTCCATCTGCTGACCACTCCGCCCATCTTAGCACATTTTGACCTGTCGTCTCCCACAGAGGTTCGCACGGACGCCTCCGGATATGGCATCGGCGCCGTACTTGCCCAACGTCAACAGGGTCAAGATCGAGTCATCGCTTATGCCAGCCGCCTACTTTCAGCCGCAGAGCAAAATTACACCATTACTGAGCGCGAGTGTCTTGCCCTTGTCTGGGCAGTGGCTAAATTCAGACCCTACCTGTTCGGCCGTTCATTCGCTGTTGTCACTGATCACCACGCTCTCTGTTGGCTGTCTTCACTAAAAGATCCCACCGGTCGCCTTGGTCGCTTGGCTTGGGCGCATGGGCAAGAATACTCATACTCCGTCATGTACAAGTCAGGGCGCCATCACCAGGACGCTGACTGTTTATCCCGATACCCTGTGGAACCACCTGACCTAGAGGATGCTGAGACCCTGCCCTGCCTCTTAGCTATCTCCGATCTTGCCGATATTGCCAACGAACAGCGCCACGACTCATCTTTACGTCCTATCTTTGATGGCATCCGTTCTGCAAACCGATCTCTGTCTCTGAACCTTTATGTGCTCCAGAACGGCATTTTGTATCGCCGAAACCTACGCTCCGATGGCCCTCCGCTCCTGCTCGTGATACCCCAACGTCTACGCTCTTCTGTCCTTGAAGAACTGCACGACCTGCCGACAGCCGGTCACCTTGGCGTGTCCCGCACGTACGCTCGGGTGCGGCATCGCTTCTTTTGGCCTGGTCTCTATCGTTCCGTCAAGCGTTACGTGGCCGCTTGCGACCTGTGTCAACGTCAGAAAAGGCCCTCCACTTTGCCTGCCGGTCTTCTGCAACCCATCGACATACCTCCGGAACCTTTTCACCGTGTTGGCCTCGACCTTCTTGGCCCTTTTCCGACGTCTCTCTCCGGCAACAAGTGGATCGCTGTCGCAACTGATTATACGACTCGGTACGCCATCACGCGTGCTTTGCGGTCCAGCTGCGCTACCGATGTTGCCGATTTTCTTCTGCAAGACGTCATCCTTCACCACGGCGCCCCTCGTCAACTGCTCACCGACCGCGGTCGTTATTTTCTATCCAGAGTAGTTCACGACCTTCTTCGTTCGTGTGACACTCAGCACCAGCTCGCGACAGCTTACCACCCACAAACCAATGGGCTTACGGAAAGGTTCAACCGCACGCTCACCGACATGTTAGCCATGTACGTATCGCCAGACCACCGAGATTGGGACGGATCCTTGCCTTATGTGACATTTGCATATAACTCTTCCCTTCATGACAGAACAGGCTATTCTCCTTTCTACCTTTTGTTTGGTAGGCATCCCACCTTGCCTTTGGACACACTCTTGCCGCCTTCTTCAGCCCCCACCACTGCTTACCCTCGGAACGCCATCTACCAGGCCGCGCTGGCGCGCCAAATAGCACGTAGTAGGCTCCAAGCCTCTCAAGTTTCCCAGAAGTCAGCCTACGACCGCCGTCACCAGGCCGTCGAATTTACCCCGGGATCACTCGTCCTTCTCTGGACGCCCTCTCGCAGCGTCGGTCTCTCCGAGAAGCTCCTTTCGCACTACCGTGGCCCTTACCGTGTCGTGCGCCGTGTTACCGACGTGAACTATGAAATTGCTCCCCTTGAAACCTCGCCATCGTCCCCAGGCGCCACCACCGACATCGTCCACGTCTGTCGCCTTAAACCTTATCACGACGCCCATACGTCGCCGCCCTAACGCCGAGACGGCGTTTCAGCAGCCGGAGGTCCTGATGCGGGTAGACGACGACGACAAAGAGCGATGCCACGAGTGGGAAGAGTAGAAGACGACAACGAAGTTCGGACTGTGTTCTCGGTGCCGCTCGCAGCTGTTCTTGTCTATTTGTAAATATCTGTAAATATATTCTTTCCCGCAACAATATATCTTGAAAAAAAATCAGAAGCTTTTTCTTCCTGTACCAGTGTTCTTTCTAGATAGCCTTGAATTTGAAGCTTTTGTGGGCATGAATCAGAAATTTTACTTATGGTTTGTTTGCCTTTAAACTCGTATTGCGGGCAGTTTTTTTGGGGACCAAATTTTTGAATTTGTTAATGCCTACTTAATATGGAAACTCTCTGTCTGGACAGTGGACAGGGTGAAAATGCACAGCACCTATTGGTGCCCATATATTTTTGTCACATTAATATAGAGAGCAATAAGAACAGAGTCTCAACTTTTCTAACCAGGTAATTCCTTCCTCGTATTGAGAAAGTGCAGATGCCTGAGTGATGGACTTGTTTTATCTAGTTTTATGCTTCGCACTGCAAAGGTGTCTAGTTGAGACGCCTCACCTTTTGCTATATTACACATACAATTGTGAATAAATTTTCTTTGCGTCTTGTGCTATGTTGAAAGCGGTGACATGAGCCCATATATGTGTGAGTGGTTAGAGGTATGTGAACAGTTGTAGGAGATATGTTGTCATTCCATGAGACACCACCACATGGCTCATAGATCACTAGGCGCTTCATACTGCATCACATTATATGATACTAGTACATTATAAATGCCCAGGATTTTGTTTAGTTTTCACTTCACTGCCCACTACTATGTACAGAAGCAGATGTTTATGGCTAAGTGTTTTTAAGTACTTTTCTTTGTTCTCATCATGATTTGTTTTTATGGACAACTCGCAGTTTTTAGTTTTGCTTAGAACTATTGCCCAGTAACGAGGCATGATCGAGTGTATTGCTTGTGTTATATGTGCTGCTGAAACTGCTTCTTTTAGAGAGGTCTGCAAATGTTGATATCTTAATTTTGTTTTTGGGTCATTTTGAATATGCCTGTGCAGTATCTCATTGCTATACAGCAACATATGTCAGACACATCTATTTAAAGGAAGCTGCAGTGCACTTTTGGTATGAGATTGGTTGGAGCACTTCCTCAGGAGATCAGCTCTAAATGTACAAGTGAGTGCTATGCAGTTTTAGAGAAAGCTTGCAGCAGGCAGCTTTTATTGTCTGCTGCGTATTTTACTCTGGCATCTACATTATGTTCATTGCTCATTGTTGTTTTGTGAAATAAGTTATGACATGTATAGATGTGCTTGTCTGTTACCTTTGTAAAAAAATTGTTTCAAAATTGTTGGGAGCCCATCTCTTGCATATGTTTGTATTAATTGTGATTCATATATATATTTCATATTGTCCTTGAAAATCTATTGTACATACATTAATAAAGTGCAATATTTCTTATGATGATCATTTATTGTAGACAGTTTATTAAGCAGTAAGCTCAAGCCTCTGGCAAAAAATTACACGAGCATAGAGAGCATTTAATCGTGACGTTTGCCATGACTGCTCGAGTGCTTTGAACATCAGAATATTCTAGTTGTGTCATACAATGGCATAATGCTCATTCTCAAAATAATGATTGATTTGCAGACAAAAATTAGTTCGCTTGCATGTATACGTATCATGCTGCCTGAATTGCATTTCGTTCCGTTTCCCCACCAGAATTATTCTGCATGCTCAAACAGTTACATGCATGCATATATATAAATCGGATTGCCAGAGCTCTCACCAAATAATTACCAAGTCTAATTTTTGCTGAATACGCCCTGCAGAAGGTGTTATAAAAGAGGCATGTGCCAAGATAAGTAAACAAGTAAGAAAAAATTTTAGCCCAGAAAATATGCAGATCGAAAAAGGTTATGCTGATATTTCATGACCACGAAGATACATCTTGTGATGGCTATAGTGACACTTCTGTCGTGAGAAAATAAAGTACGTCACGGCAAATCCCATACAACAGACATCAATTTTTTAGCTTATGAGGGTTTAACGTCCCAAAGTGACTCAGGCTACGAGGGACGCTGTAGTGGAGGGCAATGAAAATTTCAACCACCTGAGGTTCTTAACCTGCACTGACATTGCACAGTACACGAGCCTCTTGAATTTCGCCTGCATCGGAATTCGGCCGCCGCGGCCGGGTCGAACCCCCGTCTTTCGGGTCTGCAGCCGAGTGCCATAACCACTGAGTCACAGCGGTGGCCACTGAGCCACAGGCATCTGTACAGTCTGTCGCGGGACAGGACCCACGACAGGTCCTTTTCTCGCGCGACAGGTGTGTAAGGAGTCTGTCGCAAGATAGAACCCGCGACAGAAGCCACGACAGGTACGTCTGTCGTGCGACAGAGCTCACGACAGCTGCCTGTCGCGCGACAGAACCCACGACAGGCAGCTCTGTCGTGAGACAAAACCCGCGACAGGTGGCTCTGTCGCAAGGCAGAACCAACGACAGGCACCTCTGTCGCAAGGCAGAACCACGACACAAGTCGCTGTCGTGCGACAGACTACACGACCGGACTCTCTGTCGCAAGACAGGAGAATCTGTCGTGCGACAGAAACTGCTGTCGTGTTTTTCGATCGGGTAACCACCCTTAAGTGTGCCTTCGGAATTTTTAAGTGCTTTTGCTTAACCCTCAGCGCAGTGGTCAGCTATTTTGGTAGCGCTGAGGTAAAATGAGCGTCAGGTGAGACGCACAGTCATCAACACACCTGTCTAGAGCACTCGAACGACGCATCCAGGAGTAGACTTATACCCCTGTCAAGCGGGCAAGTTAAGTGCACTTACGGAAAGCGCACTTCGGGACCCCGAGTGACACTTTAGGCTACGCGGTGCTAAACGGGAAAAGAGAGTGTACTTTCAGTAAAAAAAATGGCGAGAGGCTAAGGACGCGTTTTTTTAAAGATTTGTTTTAAATATATAAAAACTTCTAATAATTGATTGCTTTACGTCGTGTCGTGGATAAAAACAAATCTAACCGATTTTTTGTCAAAAAAAGCGAAAATACGTTTTTTATTACAAGAACATTGCAAGTCAAAGCCGGCCAAGACGACTTCCTAGCCTATCCAGACCAACATGGCGGCGTGCGACGAGGGAGTGTGTGGTACCGCTAGAAAATATGAGCAAATTCTATGCAGTTATCTTCACGCAAGAGCCCGGCGCCGACGTCAGGAAGAACAATTAGACGATGAACTTGAAGATGCCGTGTCAACTTTCAGGCACTTGGAGGACCAGATCATGGCCAACAATTTCGCCATCGCGACCGTCCTGGCAGAGCACTATCCTTCCGCTCACCGAGAGCGGTTGCGCTTTGTACGGAATGACACTTGGTTTGAGGACACGTTACCGAACCTCAGCGAATTTCATTTCAGGCAAGCGCTGCGTGTGTCGCCTTCCACTTTTCGATATATAGTGGAATCGTGCCGCCCGGTTCTTGAGCGGCAAACCACGACCATGATGAAGCCCATCTCTGTGGAAAAACGTGTCGCCGTGGGTCTGTACCGCTTGTGTTCAAGCGCAGAGGACAGAACTGTTGCGCACCTCTTTGGAGTAGGTCGTTCCACTGTGAACGTCCTACATCAAGAATTTTGTGCCGCAGTGGTCGACCTTCTTGAAGGGGAATGGCTGCAAATGGTGCATCCGATGAAAATGAGTGCCCACATGCGTGAATTCTACGCTATAACAGGCTTTCCCCAAGCCATCGGCGCCTTGGATGGCTGCCACTTTCCCGTGTCGCCACCGAAGGAGCATGCCACGGACTATTATAATTACAAAGGCTGGTAGGTTCCTTTGCTTCCGGCAGACTCATTTTTGCACTTTGCACAATTTTACGTCGTTATCACGCCATAATGAATAACACTTTTCTTTGTGGTGAAGGATTTATGCAGGATTGTATATATACTTATCAGACATTGTATATGTGTTCAAGTTGCGTACTACCTAGTAGCGTGCTTAATAGAGTCCGAACTTCTGTTCATGATGGAATATTAAAAGCAGTGGCAGAAGACGTCACCGTAATTACCCCCAAATTTTCTGTTACTCGAGATTTGTGCATAAAAGTATCTGGTGTGTGTGGATGATGTAAAAGTGCACTCCTGGTGTGCTTGATTTTTTAATGACTGATGTCTCATTATTGCATATTTAACTGCACTGCTTCTGATGGATATCCTCTTCCTATAATTTGTAACAACCCATGCTTCATATTGTATATGTGCGTTCGTATGTGCCAGTTTAATAAGTTCCTTCTGTTTAATGCTTTGAATATAAATTTCATTAGCAGCAGCCATCTCAATAATATTATTTTTTTAAACCTATTCGCCTCATAATACCAGAATTTCCTGTTGGGATTCTCTGCATGCTGTCTTTGCTGCATTGTTCCCTAGTTCATCATTCCCAATCAAATCTAGTATGCCTTGATCTGTGTGTGCATTTATTTGTGCAAGTCTGCATTTGTGCTTCATGCATTTTTGCATTTGTGCTTTGTGCATTTCTTTGCAGTCAGCACACTTGTCCACTCTACTAAAGCAGTGTGCATCAGTACAGAAAAAATTAAATCCTAGCTCGGCTACTGTATATTCAATGCATTGCAATTCACACGGCAATTTGTATGCATATCCGCCTGACTACTGAGTGCCTGCTTAAAATTGCAAGGCCACCATGATGGCTCAGTGGTTATGGCACTCGGCTGCTGACCCAAAAGACGCAGGTTCGATCCTGGCCACGGCGGTCGAATTGCGATGAAGGCGAAATTCCAGAGGCCCGTTTACTGTGCAATGTCAGCGCATGTCAGCGCATGTCAGCGCAAGAACCCCAGGTGGTTGAAATTTTCAGAGCCCTTCACTACGGCGTCTCTCATAGCCTGAGTCGCTTTGGGACGTTGAACCCCAATAAATCAAACCTAAAAATTGCCATTCCTGTACGCAACAGGGAGCCATTTCAAGGGTGTAAGCAACTGTGATGATGACTGTTTGCATGCGTTATCTTTGCAACCAATGCTGATGAACCCATATTTGCTCTCCCACACAGGTACAGCATTATACTCCTGGCAGTAGTGGACCATAAATACCATTTTCGGTATATAAACATCGGTTGTCCCGGAAGATGCCATGATGCCAGTGTTTATGGCCGCTCTAAGCTCCATACTCTAATCGAGAATGGGACCTTCAGCTCTCCCACGGCACTGATAGAGGGCACCAATGTTCCACCAATTCTTCTATGTGATCAGGCATTTCCCATGTCACCAAACCTCCAAAAGCCGTTTCCAAATGCTAATCCTGGAAGCCGTGAAGCAGTTTTCAACTACAATCTTTCGAAGACCAGGAGGATTGTCGAGAATGGTTTTGGGAGGCTAAAGGCACGCTTTCGCTTTGTGATGAAGAGGATGGAGTGCCGGCTGAAGAAGGCAAAACTGGCTGTTCGGGCTGCTTGTATCCTTCACAATATCTGTGAGGCAATGAAAGACAGCGTAGAGCCCCAGTGGGAAAGTGAAGCACGTGCATTGGACTTGTATGCCCAGCCATCACGCAACACCGAAGAGTGCACTGGGGGAGGGCAAGCTGTGAGGGACGCCCTAGCAACTTATTTTTGGAAGAAGGCACAGCATCAACACGTGCCATGAATGAGCGCAATATCAGCCAGACTAAACTGAAGCAGGTGTTTTTGACTAGGTCATTGTAGTGTTTTAAGGTGGATGCTGGCTTTTGTTGTTCGACTAATGTGACATCGAAAACAGTGCAAACTTCACAAATGACGCAGAAAGGGGAGACGAGACACAGGCGGTGACAAACAACTGAAATTTTATTGCTCTTACACATCGGTAAATATACTCAAGGCATCAAAAACAACAAGAAGGATGAGACATGAATCATAGACAATTGCAGCAGGAAACGAGCAGAAAATCACGACTGCTGAGCTGTCGAAAGGAAACGAAATTCCTTATCCAGGTGCGATTGTCTGTGAGTCATGTCTCATCCTTCTTGTTGTTTTTGATGCCTTGAGTATATTTACCAATGTGTCAGAGCAATAAAATTTCAGTTGTTAGTCAGCGCCTCCATCTCGTCTCCTCTTTCTGCAGTCGTTCGTGAAGTTTGCGCTGTTTTCGTTGTGGTGGAAAACCAACTAGCTCGTGATGTGTTCTTCAACTAATGTGGCAGTTTTGTCGTGTTGCCGTGGCATGTCTTCAGAAATAAAGTGCTACCCAAGGCAGGCACAGAAAAGAAATGCATGACAGCGGCAACAAAAGCATACTTATGTATTTACCTGACAAGCAAGCTGTAGCGCAGCAGAGGATGGCATAACGGAACAGACAAAGAACTGCAAGGACATACACCCTTTCACGCATAATTTATTTGTCTTTGTGCATCTTTTCCAAGATATCGAGCAGCCTATCTTCGCGAGCTTCATTTCGCTTCAGTATTTCTAGCCGCTCCTTCTGGATTGCTACAGTTTCGGCACGGTGGCGCTCTAGTGCAGAGCGCAATTGGCGCTGCTCTTCCAATAGCTGTGCCATGAGCTTAGCAGGCGCAGCCAGCCTTTTCTTTCCTGCAACTGGTGTATCTGGTGGTGCTGCGGGTGCAACAGCAGCAGCAGGCTCCAACGGGGCGGTTTCGCCCTCTTGATGAATGAAACTCTCTTCAGCAAGCAGCACACCTGTCTGCAGTTCCTGGGACAGACCTGGGCCTGTGCCACTGTGCACCATGCCGTCGAAGAGCTGAAGAAAGAATAAAAACAGATGCTGTAGTAGAACTTTTTGACGGGTTAGTTGGTACATCATCTTGAAAGAATGTACTTTTTTGGTGTACGAATTTCTTTCAAGAATGAAAACACATTGCTGTAAGCAAAAAAAAAAGTGTACGGATAAACCAACATCTCTGAACAATATATGTGCTCACAGAGCGATGGCTTCTGTTACTTTACTGGCAATAAATTAATTCTGTACTTGCCTTTTTACTTGATGTTCTTTGTTTATCTGTTTTTATACTGTTTTTGAATGTGTAAGAGGATGAAAGAATTTGCCAAAGGCTGAATTTTTAGCCAACAAAATACCTCTTGCACTGAATATGAATTTGAAAGTCACTGTATTGTACTAAATAAACTCGACTGTCCGACACCTGCATCAGTTACTACTGAATGCTGTTATGGTGAATACCTCTTCTGGAGTTACATCATCAATGGCACTAAAGCCACTTTCTTCCATTAGGCTCGCATCATTCGCAGGAAGGGAGCCAAGGAAGCGGTGCAGATCCCAATAGAATTTCCATGGTATGCACCCGGATCCGGTTTTGGTGCCCGTCCTGGTGAGCAGCCTGAAATGGCAAAAAAAAAAATGGCTCCGCAGGTTGCTGCAACGTTTCCAGCAATGCACAACCTCAAGAACACTTTTTTTGTTGTGAAAGCGAAATAAAGCAGCCGCAAACTTAATTCTGTAGCGTAACTGCTGCGACCGCAATTTCTTACCAGCCGCGGCGGCTTTGGCTTTCGGCTGCTGAGCCGCAGATTCAAATCCTGCCAACTCCAGCTGCATTTACACGGCGAGCTTCAAATGTGAGACAGCGCTGTGCAATGTCGCTGCACGGTAGAGAGCCCCGGGTCGTCTAAATTTAACCGGAGCTGTCCACAATGCCTTCTCTAGTGGCCCAAATGTAGCTTTGGGGCAAACGGAAATTCCAGCAAGGATGAGATGGCGAATAAATGAAATAATTTAACTGCCACAGGTAAAACATGCACAATGAGGCTGTAGGTACTAGAGTAGAACATAAACAGGCTCTTACCTGTACTTGTTGCTCATATTCTGGATTTTTTTCTTCACTTCTTTGGTGTTCTTCCGGACACCTACTGCCCGGAGGCGCTCTGCTATCGTCATATAAATTTTTAAATTTCTTTTGGCGGCACGCAGGTCCGGCAACATATCCTCCCATATGTTGATCAATGCTCTTGTCTCCTCGTCCGTCCACGTTGTTCTTTCCTTGCTTCGGCAGCTTTCATCATTATCCACCGCCGTATTTGAAGCAGGCGTGGCACAAGAATCCTCAGAGCATGCCATGGCGTTCTTGATCTCGGCAGAAAAACGGAGTTCGCGGAGATCACCAGTCGCGACACCACCGCAAAGGCCGCCACGCGATTCAAATTCGACCGGCGTGGGTAGCACGTGCTCGTATCAAAACATAAACACGACCGAAATGAAAATGGCGACGCCGCAGTTCCGCATCGCGTAGATAGTTGCGTACACGATAAATTATTTTCGTCTCTTTATTGTGCTGTTTCGCTTATCACTCAAACCAAATTAATTTCTTAAAAGGTAGTAAAGAAGTAAAATGAACTTCTGTGTACTTTTTCTATGCATTATATTTTGTACCATTGAAACGGCTGGCGTCGAGGCTACGCACTCGGCCAGCAAAGTGTGGTCCGCGAACGCACTCTCAGCGGAGTACACTCTCCCGCGAGTGACACTTCTCTTGCGTCGTTTAGATGCGGCAAAGTGTACTTACAGCGAAGTACACTCTCGTTAAGTGCACTTAACTTGCCCGCTTGACAGGGGTATTACTTAGTTTAGTAGTTGCCCTGCACTCAAAACCTGATCTTAAAGCGACTCTGCATTCAGTGGGGTTAAGCTAACCTTCTCATGCTTTAAAAATGTATGGGGCTCACTAGACAGTGGCGGTTTGTCATTTAATGCTAATCAGGGCACACCGTTTGAGCGCTCTAGACATGAGTTCGGGCAAGTGTACATCGTCGGAAAGAAAAGACATTGGGGTGCGATCAATGGACCTCATCGAATGAGGCGCTTAAAAAACCGGCGTTTTGAGCCATTTTTATGACAAAATTTTCAAGGATTTTCATGTTACAAAAGGTGTCCCACACTCACCCCATGTCGGTATTCGGCCTTGTCAACCACCCCTTCAGCACTCGCAGAAACGAGCGTTGGCGAGTCTTGTGCTTAAAGTGCAAGGATGGCTTCATCGTCTCTCGAACCAATTTTTTCAGCTTGATACTCATCTGATGCGTCGCTGCGGTACTTCCGAGTTGAAGTAAAAGTCTTAAGAGTGCAGCATCATACTTTGTTTGTTGTCCATGTACTGGTGCCTAGCCTTCGGGGAACCCTCTTGTCCCTCACGTAACTTTGGGTCCTGCGTCAATTGTACAAAAAAGGAGGATGGTAGGCCTTCTGGTTCCTGTGGAAACCGACTGATTAACCCTCGATGATTAGATTGATTCTTTCACTCTGAGCTGAGGCTTTACTCACACAACAGCATAATTCTGGGAGTGAAGGTGGCAGATGTGGTCGGTGCTTATAGAAGACAGAGGTGAGGTGAGTCGATGGTTGTGATGACTCGGCAGGCAGCCTGCTACTTAAACGGTAGGGAGGGGTCATGGCTGGTGGTTGGAGCATCCGTAGGACAGCTGGCTTTCCCACTGCGTATTTGAATGGACTTCCTCGTCGATTTTCCTTCCGCTGCTACGAGCGCTTCGCTGTGAGTGGAAGCCTTGTGGAGGGCAGTGGTGGTTGGGCTGGTGGTTGGATGCTGTTATGGGGGATAGAGTTGAGTTGATGAGTGCATGGGTGTTCAGTTTTAAGAATGAAGGTGGGCAGGGGTGAGGAGGTGCATTGAGGGTGTGGGTGCCCTTACAAAAATGGATATCAACTTTCTTTAGAATTTGTATTAACATTCTATTGACTCTAGTAACCTTGTAGTAACTTTTACATTCTATCAACAATTGTTCATACAACGTTGATAGAAGTTACTTCTTTGTATGTACTCCTGTCAATAGAAAGTTACTAGAAAATAATTTTTACATTCTATGTACCTTTGTCAATACAATGTTGGTAGACTGTTACTTCTTTGTATTTACTCCTGTCAATAGAAAGTTACTAGAAAAGCTGGGTGCAGTTTGACACGTTGAGAGAAGTAAATGAACAAACTGCATGGTGTTCGAGGTGATTAACGCTATCTTGTTCGCATAATCGTGACGACATCTTACCTGATTGCATGGTGGAATCTGTTGCAGCTAGTCAACAATTTCACTATATCGAAAAGCGACCAACATTATTCGCAGCAAATGCGTTTGGAATGTAATCAGGATATGGGAAAACGTTTTAAAACAGAAGATATATTCCATTTTAATACTTTATGTTCTTTACGGACTGCTGTGAGCAGAAATACTCTAGAAAGTGACAAAACATTTTTGGTCATGCGAATAGATGCCTCAAATCATGTACTGTAGGCGAACACTTCAAAGCTATGAAAACAACCTTGAACACGAAACAAACATTACACTCACATTCCCTTAGCCAAGCATATTCTATTAACATTCGTTGATAGGAAGTTCATACAATTTCCTTACTGCTTTCTATGTACTGCTGTCAGTAGAAACATACTATAGACACCGACAGAACGTTTTATAATGAGAATAAATGCCTAAATTAATTAAGTACTCTAGCCTAACATGTCAATGCAACTAAAGCAACCTTGAACACGAAACAAACATTTGCAGTCACATTTTCTTAGGGCATATTTTATCAACATTTGTTGATAGAAAGTTCATACAATTTTCTTACTGCTTATATACTGCTGTCAATAGAAATATACTACGAACCGAGAAAGCATTTTGGTGATGCGAATAAACAAATGAAAGCCAAAAATAATCAAGTACTGTAGCCGACAACTTCAAACCGGCAACTTAACTAACCTTGAAGACGAAACAAAAATTTGCAATCACATTCCCATAGCCGAGCACGCTGGGGATTTTTAGAAATTTCAGTTCAATTTTCTCAATACTAGATTTACTGCTTCCGCATTTTTGAGTGCGGGGAAAAGGGAAAAGTTCATAACAGAACATTTATCCCGAAATTCAGAAACGTGCCTTGAATTGAAGACATTTAGTGACAATTTTTGATTGTATAAAGTCTACGAAAAAAGTTACCAGCAAACGAAATAATTTTGGTACAAAGTGAATGAATTCATAGAATACTCAAGTATTATTGCCTTGCACTTCAAGGAAATTAAAAGAACTTTAAGAAAAAATAGGAGCTAGTGACATATTGTGTTACATAAGCGCAATGATGACTTCGTTACAGCGAATCAGTTTCGCTGATGGCTCATTCTACACGAAAACAATGCTTTCTGCTGCGTATTCGTCCTTAAATTCTGTACTCAGGCAGTCATTAAACAGATTTAACATTTCAGAACTAACAAAGAATTTCAGCAGAGCTGTACAACAACTCTGCCAATTCGAAACACGTTGGTGTTGATATTGTTGTAATTCTTGATAGGTCATATTTTAACGTGCAGTTGAACAGTGATGTACCGTACGACGGTGCTAAAACACACTAGCATTAAGAGCGTTTCGCTCTGAGGTTTCAGAGGGATTATTGTTGCGAGCTACAAAAAAATTCAAGTTTAGCATTGCACCGATGTGTTTCCACACTCATTGAATGACACGTTCTCGCTAGCCCAAATGGCGCCCAAATTATATCACCAGCTTCCTGAACCTGCACCGCAAGCACACTTTCCCTGCACACTGCCCGCCATGCAAAAGTGCCCGGTACACTATGCGACTCCACGTGGGAGCGCCCAATTTTAACCCTCGCACTACCCTCCTCCTCGAGCGACCAGCAATGGCTGATCGCACGGGACTGAAAAACCCCGCGCGAAAAGGGCCGCACCGCTTCGCGCTCTGAGTAAATTCTGTGTAACGTGTGCAGGCTTACAGCTTCGAGAACTCAAGTTGCTTCGTTCCTCAGCGACTGTACATGCGAAATTTCAGGCAAGGCAATATTAATTTTTATTCATGTTCGGCGGCCGATACTATAAAGAGAAGTATAGAGAAACAAAACAGGTAACAGCGGCCCGCTGTACTCAACTGCGGTAACAAGGGCTTTGCATGAGGAAGGTGCACGGCAATTGGAGCACTATAAGCCCTCATTCTTGACTTGTTACATTTTTCGGTAGTACTGAGCCACAGAGGAGCTTCCAGTATGGAAAAAGCTAGGGTGAGAGCAGCCCCCACTTTGAGCACCGCTAAAACACAGGCGCAGTGCCTCTTCCGCATCTTCACTTGCATCTCCTTCAACGCAAACACGGTACGAAGCTGTGGCGAGGGAAAACGTGGTGAGAGCTGTATTTTCTATCTTCCCGTAATGCAATGACTAAGGAATCCTGGAATAAAGTGTTGGGTTTTAACGTAGTCATACGGAGTAGACGCGCGAAAGCATGTGTTCAGTCTTCGCCTTTTCTTACTGCCATCAGCGGACGTGAGGCCGAGCCGAGGACCGCATAAGGCAGAGGCAAAAAGCAATCAAGGAAGCACACAAGAAGACTACGGTAGCGCGACTGTCGGCGGGGCTCGCTCGAGCAAAGAGCGTGCAAGGTGTCCAATGACGTGATATAAACAAACACAAAACTGAGGCGATGCTGCAGCGCAGCCTTGAAAGTTTCGCGCGTCACGCTAGAGCGGCGTGCGAACGCTCGTGTTCCCTAGGTACACACACGTACACTAAATCGCATGAGCCAAGCTGTGTAGAGTACGCTAAGCCACACAATATGCGAAAATAAAAACCGAAACCAGTAGCGTTTGGCAACATCATCATCATTCCTTATTCTGCGACGCAGTTACGGGGAGCTGAGTTATAGCCTTAGAACTAGGCAGACAGTGCAGCCGTGCAGCGGCTGCGGCTTTCCTGGCCCCAGATGCGTCGCCTGTAGCTGCCCGGCATGCTGCCCGGTTTTCCAAGCTTTCGTTCGCAGTGCCGTCAGAAACAGATGCTTGTGAGTAGTCGCATTTTTTCACCGCAATCATTCCAATTTGCTGACTTTGTAATTGAAACAAAATATTTTGTCGTTTAATGCAACAAATTTGTGGCAAAAAGGGCTTTATCAATTCTTTTTTTAACGCGTGTAAAGTTAGGCGACATTAGCGCCACCTTTCCGTTCGCTGGCGGCGGATTGCGAGTCTCATGTTGGCCGCGCGCTACACTATCTTTTTTAGGACGCTGAAACGACTCTTTGTTGGCGGGGTGCGACGGTTGTGATGTGGGTGCGTTTCTTCAGTTTGTTTGTGTTAAATGTGCGGCCTCGTTAGTGTTGTGGTAGTGTGGCTGAACTCGGAAGGTGACAGATGGCTCCAGTGCTGCGGAAGACGTTCTTACGCGCACGCAGTGCTCAAAAACTGCTCTGGCGTACTGCACGCAACCACGCCGAGAGCGGCCGGCGACCGATGCCCGATAGAAGAAACGGCTTGCCGTGAACGTTGACAAATGTAAGTACAGAACTGGAAAATGACTTCTGCGATGTGTCGGGGGTATGATTGAGGGCTGCGAATGCATTTGGGTTGGTCTTCACGTCTTGTTCGCAGTGAGGTGCAAAATGCGGGCACCACGCGATCGTTTGCAGAGAGAAGGTGTTCTGACACGCTCGCTTGCCAACTATGCAACTTTAACCCGCCGCCTCACGCTGTTTGCGTCAGCTCCTCGGCGCAGGAGTTATGTGATAGAATTTGGTTGCACGCCGAGAACTATGGGGTGCTGCTTGATTCGTTATTCCGACTGAACAGGAGCAGCGCGTGAAAAGGAGACCATAAGAACGAAAAGTGCTTGTAGCGGCGTGCGTCTTTTGATTCTGCTGCCTGAGTTTTTACTGGATAAGGAGCATTGCCCGTTCTACGTCGCAGTCACATCAAGTGCTGTGTTTCTTGATAGTTCTGGTCAACGAAACGACGATTAAAAATAGCAGAACCATTCCATTGCAGTGCAGCTGAGGTAATCGCACAATGGAAGGTTTGTTGTCATTTTATTTTTTTACGTTCACTACATTTATGTCATTCCCCCATTTTCAGTCTGAAGCGATAAAAGTATAACGTGATTCGCGAATAATAGCTTTAAGAAAAGTATGACAAGCTTTGTAAACCATTTTTTTGCTAACTATTGGAGGCATAGGTAATTAATAATTAGCCTCCACTCATGAACACATTGGACTGAACAGCTAGAGGTTTTAATGGGATGTGGCTTCTGTGATGTTTATGAAAGCATGTCTCTAATGCAGCCTTTCTTCAAATGCACCCGCAGTCAAGCCCTGTACATCTGCTCCACCGGTATCATCACGCTACTTTTGCACCAGCTTTCATCTGTCATCGAGCCAATGCTACCTCAACCAGAGGCAAATGACATCAAGACCTGCTGGTTCAGCCTATCAGACATTGACACTGGATATCAAGCATGTGCCACTTGTAAAAGGATAGGTAGACAAGTGGGTATATTTTCCTTGTCTTTTTTAGCCTGCCAAAAATCTTCTGGTCCAGGCTCCCTCTCTCTTTCGTTTTTTTTTCTTTTCAAAGAGGACCAAGAGAAAGGGAAAAGATATTGCGGGCGTCATGAAAGCACTCCCCTAGTCAAGTGCATTGTGTTATAGTGTGAAATGCTTTCTATAGTTTTTTCCCTCATGCCTCTCGTGCTTGGAAATCTTGACCACTGTATAGACCAAATTAAAACAATTATCTGCTTCATGACCTTTATACAGCAGTCTAAAAGCAGAAAATAAATTTTATAGGTTTACTTCAGCAGTACCTACCTCTTACAAGGTATGGCATGTTTGAAGTGAACCAGTGATGTGATAGGCATGGCCTAACGGGCAATGCATAATTGAATATTGGCGTTCAAGTGGAGCACTCTGCTTTAGAAGCATATTTGTTGCTAGCATCAATAATTGATACCTTACCAGGTTATCCTTGCATTACATGAAACCCTGCAAAGCTTATATTTTAGCTGTACAGAAGAAAGGTGCTTATTCGATGTCATGAGCATTGCTGAGGTTTTCTTTCACACTCCCTTTGTCACAACTGACTGCACTGTACAGTTGAAATGCATTTGGAATTGAGTATTGGTGCATTGTTTTTTTTATTCATGCCAACGTTCAGTTACTGATTGCATTACACTAGCTGAGCCTAAGTCAACAAATATTGCTGTGACCTTAACAAGACCCCTGGCTTTACTTGAACCGATGCATTTGAGGTTGCCTTTCTCCCGTGCCATCAAGGTTTGTAATAAGCTGTGTAAATAACTTATTTTCTTTCTCGAGGTATTTATTGCTGCAATTAGTGACAGGTAATTTCCTAAAGAACAACCTAAGTGCACATTTTTATCTTCTTTGGAACACTTGTTTGCTTGTTTCCCTTGTATTCTTAACTTAAACAGATATGAGCAGGCCTCAGCACTAGAGGGATGTGCTGCGGGACAAATAAAAAACTACCAGTCCAGCTGCTCCCTTAGGGGCACGTTTCTGAGGCTTTTATCGCTTGTAGTTCTATGCAGCTTTACTTACAAGTATTGTATCTGACGCAGTGTGTGCCTTAATATTTTGATTAATTTGCTTTAGAGTGTGCCACTCTTGCCCTGACGAATTTGCTCACCTTTGTACTCTTTGTTCATACATTTTCCCCTAACACCTGGTATAGCTCCAAATGATACATTATCTACAGCAACATGTGCATTATATTGCAATGTCTTTGTGCCATCACTTTTGAAAACAAAAGCTGCCTGAATTTTTGTGCAGACAAATCAGAAACACAAAATAATTTTTATATTTTATGGCCTGCATGTTATCTTCATATGACTGGAATGGCTAAATATCTCTTCGTGGTAGCCTAATTTGGTCATCATCATCATCAGCCTGACTACACCCACTGCAGGGCAAAGGCCTCTCCCATGTCTCTCCAATTAACCCTGTCCTTTGTCACTTGCCGCCCCTGTATCCCCGCAAACTTCTTAATCTCATCCGACCACCTAACTTTCTGCCGTCCCCTGCTGCGTTTGCTTTCTCTTGGAATCCACTCCGTTACCCTTGAGGACCAGCGGTTATCTTGCCTTCGCATTACATGCCCTGCCCAAGCCCATTTCTTCTTGATTTCAACTAAGATGTCATTAACCCGCGTTTGTTCCCTCACCCACTCCGCCCTCTTCCGATCTCTTAACGTTACACCTATCATTTTCCTTTCCATAGCTCGCTGTGTTGTTCTTAACTTAAGCTGAACCCTCTTTGTTAGCCTTCACGTTTCTGCCCCATAGGTGAGTACCGGTAGGATACAGCTGTTGTATACTTTTCTCTTCAGGGATATTGGTAAGCTACCAATCATGATCTGAGAGAATCTGCTATATGCGCTCCACCCCATTCTTATTCTTCTAGTTATTTCCCTCTCATGATCCGGATCTGCGGTCACTACCTGCCCTAAGTAGACATATTCTCTTACTACTTCCAGCACCTCGCTACCAATTGCGAACTGCTGTTCCCTTGCTAGGCTGTTGAACATTACTTTGGTTTTCTGCATGTTAATTCTTAGCCCCACCGTTCTGCTCTGCCTGTCTAACTGGTTGATCATGCTTTGCAGTTCTTGTCCTGAGTGGCTTAGCAAGGCAATGTCATCAGCGAATCGCAAATTACTCAGGTATTCTCCATTAACTCTTATCCCTAACTGTTCCCATTCCAGTCCCCGGAATACCTCCTGTAAGCAGGCATTGAAGAGCATTGGCGAGATCATGTCTCCCTGCCTGACACCTTTCCGTATTGGAATTTTATTGCTGACTTTATGGAGAACTATAGTAGCTGTGCAATCGTTATAAATATCTTCCAATATTTTCACATAACACTCTTCCACACCCTGATTCCGCAATGCCTGCATGACAGCTGAGGTTTCCACTGAGTCAAATGCTTTCTCGTAATCAATGAAGGCTATATATAGGGGTTGGTTATATTCCGCGCATTTTTCTATCACCTGATTGGTAGTGTGAATGTGGTCTATTGTCGAGTATCCTTTACGAAAGCCTGCCTGATCATTTGGTTGACTAAAGTCCAAGGTTTTCCTGACTCTATTAGCGATTACCTTAGTAAATACCTTGTAGGCAACGGACAATAAGCTGATTGGTCTGTAATTCTTCAAGTCCTTGACGTCTCCTTTCTTATGAATTAAGATAATGTTAGCGTTCTTCCAAGCTTCTGGTACTCTCGAGGTCACAAGGCACTGCGTATACAGGGTGTCTAGTTTTTGTAGCACAATCTCTCCTCCATACTTCAACAAATCTGCTGTTACCTGATCCTCACCAGCTGCTTTCCCTCTTTGCATTGCTCCTAAGGCTTTCTTTACTTCCTCCTTCGTTACTGGCAGGATGTCCCATTGCTGTGCTCGACTGCCTCCCTCAGTAACTTGATGATTACATTCGCTACTGTATAGATTTGTGTAGAATTCTTCGGCTAATTCAACTATCTTATCCATATTGCTGATGACATTGCCCTGTTTGTCTTTTAGCGCATACATCTGGTTTTTACCTATGTCCAGTTTTCTCCTGACTGATTTTAGGCTACCTCCTTTCCTTAGAGCATGCTCGATTTTCTCCACGTTAAACTTTCTTATGTCGGCTACCTTGCGCTTATTTATTAACTTCGATAGATCTGCTAGTTCTATCCTGTCTGTGGAGTTAGAAGTCCTCATGCTTTGGCGTTTCTTAATCAGATCTTTAGTCTCCTGAGATAGCTGGCTGGTATCCTGTCGAACCATCCTACCACCTACTTCTGCGGCGCACTCTGTAACGATAGCTGTAAGATTATCATTCATTGTTTCTACACTGCGGTCGTCTTCTTCAGTTAAAGCGGAAAATCTGTTTTGCAGCGACAGTCTGAATTCCTCTACCTTCCCTCTTAATGCTAACTCGTTAATAGCCTTTCGCTTCACCAGTTTCCTCCGTTCCCTCTTCAAATCTAAGCTAACACGAGACCTTACCATTCTGTGGTCGCTACAACGGACCTTACCGAGGACCTCCACATCCTCTACGATGCCAGGGTGTGCACACAGTATGAAGTCTATTTCATGTTTAGTCTCACCATTGGGGCTCTTCCACGTCCACTTCCTGTTTGCTCGTTTGCGGAAGAAGGTATTCATAATCCGTAAACTATTTCTATCTGCGAACTGTACTAATAACTCTCCCCTACTGTTCCTAGAACCTATAGTCACCTACCGCCTTGTCTCGAGCCTGCCTAATTAGATGTAACACGTTAATGTCAGTTCCTGTGAATATCATTCAGTCTTCGAATGTGGGGGCAGAATTGAACACAACAGCATGTTATAGCTTTTTCTTGTTCAAGGACGCATTACATTTAGTTCTAGTCTTGTGACTGCTGCTTATGCTATTACTCAGCAGCCTTATCAAACTCACTCGGAGTGCTGCATTTTAGTGCACATTTAACTGATTGTTGCTGCTCCGTGTTTGATTCTATTAGAAGTTACTATAACTGTATACTTTGAATGTTTTCTTGTGCAGTTCTCTTGCTGCTGCATTCTGCCATGGAGAAGGCTACCTGTTCGTGCACACGTCTCATCACTAGGACGCTACCTCTTCCACTGGTGATGCAGACAAGTAACGACAGGGTTAATTGGAGAGGCATGGGAGAGGCCTTTGCCCTGCAGTGGGCATAGTCAGGCTTATGATGATGATGAACAACAAGCAGGCTGCCTGATATTGAGGACAAGTGTCAGGATAGTGCACCAACAAAGTCTCTTAAGCAGTTCTGTGCTGATGCATTTTTAATAAAATCAGCTCATAGCTTAATATCTACATCCATGGGGACATTTAGCATATGTTTGGCATTTGTTTGACTTTTAATTCGCTAGTGTTTGCAGCCTTTAATGTTGGTCTTAAGACAGTGTAAGCATTGTTTCACTGTGTGGGATTTTTTAGCTGTTTTGGAGAGATGTGTGTGTATGCATGCAGTTTTTTTCCACGGGTTTGTTATGTGGCTCATGGAACTTTCATGTTACAGAAGAAATTATTTCGTTTCTGTGTTGTACAGGAAAGTGAGCAGTATTTATATGCACCAAATGTTTCAGGGAAGAATAAGTAGTTTTCAAAAATATGGCTTTTGCTGCATAATATTACCAGTGTTAGCAGACACCAGAAAGCCGGTGAGGTGTATTTAGTAAGCTGGTTAACTAATTTCTGATAATTAACTTTTTAACTAACACAGGTTTGCAACTGGTTGCAGTTAGAGACTTTTAGCCAGTTGTTCGTAGTAGCCATATCAGTTTCTGGAATGTACAAAACATGATTACTTTCGCCGCTGTGGCTCGACAAAATTTGGCTGCATCGTTCGAAAATACATGCGCTTTTGAAAGCACACAGGGAAAGAAACCCCTCCAGTGCATGTAACTGCTATAAATCTCTAATGGCAACTAGACGCCTAACTCTGATAGTGAAGGAATCATATTCTTAGCAGTAAGAAACACACACAACACCAAGACACACACACACACAGGACACCCGCTAGACTTCAACTATCTTTACTGGACACTTGTACAACATAAATATGTATCACTGAGCACACGCAGGTGCCTCGTCATCCGCAACAGGTCTAACTACGCCCTGCCCTCCCCTGCAAGGCATACGGTTGCGCCGATAAACAATCTCTTTTTTCTGCCAACGCCAGGGAGGGAGTGCTTACACATGTCACCCGCCTCTTGAATACGAAAGACTTCGATAATTTTTCTTTCTTTTTTCTCGGCTCCCAGGCCTTTCGTATTCAAGAGGTGGGTGACATGTGTGTAAGCACTCCCTCCCTGGCATTGGCAGAAAAAGGGATTGTTTATCGGCGCAACCATATGCCTTGGAGGAGAGGGGAGGGCGTAGTTAGACCTGATGCCGATGACGAGGCACCTGCGTGTGCTCAGTGATACATATTTATGTCGTACAAGTGTCCAGTAAAGATAGTTGAAGTCTAGCGGGTGTCCTGTGTGTGTGTGTCTTGGTGTTGTGTGTGTTCTTACCGCTAAGAGTATGATTCCTTCAAGCCGTTACCAACTAGCCCAACTTAATGTTTTAACAAAGTTTCTGATAGTGAAAAGGTTCATTAATAAAAATTAGCTAACCAGCTTATTACGTAAGACTCTTCACAAGTTTTCTGGTGCCTGCCAACACTGGTAATACTATGCTGAAAAAGCCATACATTCATCTCAAAATACCTGTTTTTTGAAAATTACTTAGTCTTCCCTGAAACACCTCGTATATATGTAAGAAAAACCTAACGGGATTTAATTGACGATGTTTTGGTTGGAGGGCCAGTCGTTTTCAAGTGTACTACAGCATTTGAAGCGCACAGCTTTTGTTTCGAATGCTATACTATACTCGAAAAAGGCTGGTCCTCCAGCCGAAACATCGTGAATTAAAACCTGTTATGTTTTTCAATTGCTGTGTGTCAGTCATTGTTACTCAGAGGGAACTGAGGGGAAGCGTGCCGAAGGCAATATTCTGTTCCTCTATTGTTCTCCATAAAATATTTTGATGCATCATGCATGTGTTGTAGCGCGTATGTACACTTGTGCACAATAAATGTAATAATTTGCATTTTGCTTCTATTATTCCTTAAGCACTCCAGGATAGTGTTCACAAAATGATTTTGAAGTGATAAAACTATGTTGGTAAAAGTGGTGTACTGTGTAGTTAACATACACTTTTCCAGAAGTTGATGTAGGAATTATACTTTCTTCGTACTTGAGTCTTTTGAATAACGGTGGCCAATTGTCGGAAGACCGTTGATAGGGCGTTGGTAGACATTGTCGGTATGTGGTTGATAAGAAGTGTAAAGACTTTCTATGTACTTGAGTCTTTTGGATAACGGTGGCCAATTGTCGGAAGACCGTCAATAGGGTGTTGGTAGACATTGTCGGTAAGGGGTCAGTAGGAAGTGTATACAATCTCGATAAGGGGATGATAGGAAGTATAAAGACTTTCTATGTACTTGAGTCTTTTGGATAACGGTGGCCAATTGTCGGAAGACCGCTAATAGGGGGTTGGTAGACATTGTCGGTAAGGGGTCAGTAGGAAGTGTATACAAACACGATAAGGGGATGATAGGAAGTATAAAGACTTTCTATGTACTTGAGTCTTTTGGATATCGGTGGCCAATTGTCGGAAGACGGTTGATAGGTTGTTACTACAATGTACAAAGGCGTTTAAAAGACTTTCTATTCAATGTTGATAGGTTCTATTAACAATTGTCGAAAGACTTTCTAAAGAATGTTACTAAAAATTTTTGTAAGGGTGGGCAGGTAAATCGCCGGCGGCGGTGGATAGATGGACAGCCCCTATGTATGGTGGTGCAGTCGTGAGCTGGCTGGTGGGTGGTGCTTCTCGAGGATGGAGGCTTTTCTCTCCGATGCTGCAGATCGAATGATAGAGAGACGACATTCTCGCACTGTGACAATTTTCGTGCTTTCACACTAAAACTACATAATCTGGACGAAACTAGAGGAAGACAAAGCAGTGTGTGTGTTCTCTTCCTTTCACTGTGAAAGCAGCGAAAATGTCACTGTACGTGAAGCCTCCACTTTCGACAAGCAACACCCAGCATAGAAGGCTTCTCACCTAGAGCTATGCCCATGCACCGACTGACACCCCCGATGCACCTTCCGCATCCCACCCGTGTCCACCCAACTCCGCCCTCCATAATCGCCACTCACCAAGAAACCAGCTACTTCCACCCTCTCACAACGCATCCTCCCAACTGAAGCCTGCGGAGCAGCGCAACGAAAAGTTGACGGCGAAATTTTATTCATAGACCCAATGGGAGCGCTGCAGCTTTCCAAGAGAACCTGAACCCAAGAACCACCTCCAAACCTCATCCCTCTATGTAGGCGGTTGCCCGCCCCCGCTACTGTTCGCTAGTTATCGGATACTGCGTCATGACCTTTAACTGAGACCATCAGATCATAAAACCACATTCGTCGACCGCAGTTAGAGAAGCATCGACAGAATTCCTCTGGACGATCGCACGCTGCACTGAGGGAACTGGCGGGACAACAATGTTTTGTATGAGAACTGTTCCCTCGTAGGTGGTGTGACGTGGAGGTGCCTTCTTGCCAATAAGGATTGCTTTAAGTGCACATTTATATATCTTCATCCTTTGTTACATAGATATTTCTGCAGATATTTTCGCAAATATTTACACACAGAGCTTTCATCTAAGATCAGCTACGCAATTCGAAATGTTTCTTCTTTATCACAATTGTTGGGCATGGAGACATTGAATGTTTATCATTTGCGATTCTCTAACTCTGATAAAAATAACAAGAATTTGAGTTCACCGATCGTAAGTGAACTTTGCACGTGGAGCAATTCGTTGAAGTGAGAGAAATAGAATGGCACTAAAAACCGCGTCTGACAGACTCTTTGTATCTGGTGTAGAACAACGCATCGCCAATTTTTCTTACAAGTGCATTGCACTCACTGAGTTCTTTTTTTCTTTTTGTCCTTTAGGTTCAAGGGACCGCTTAGCGACGGAGTCTTCCTCGTTGTAAATAATGTTTGAATTAGACGCGACATAAAAACTTCGTCTGTGCCTCTCAAGTGGGGCTTTGACCATGCTATTGACAGTTTGCACGCACTGGAATGCCGGGCGGAATGTCTTGCGCACGTGACCCACTCTGCATCGTCACTATTTTACCTGCATGCGCTGGACAGAAGCTGGTCTTTGTCGGCAGTGACATATATACACACTCAGCATAGAAATCCTCTCGTTCGTGGGTATTCGTTCACAGACAGCAAGACATATCTAATACCCCTGTCACACGGGCACTGTAAAGGTACTTTGAGCTAAAGCTCCATTACTCCAAGGGAGAACGCGCGCTGCCACACGGACGCGCCTAAGGACACCTAGTTCAAAGGAACTTCGAATCAAGGCAGCTCGAGTTTGTCCTTTGAGGCTGCAAGGGAGTACTCTCTCTCCCAGTAAGTTAGCAGCAAAAATAAATTGGGATAAGAAACGATCGATATTATTTTCTGAAATTTGCTTCGTAAAATTATTGGTCTTTTAAAATATAAGGTCATTTGTTTTGTGGCGGTTTCACCACGCCATACTCTCGTCCCGGATTTACAAGCGCCGCTCTACCCAAGCTCCGCCCCAACCGCTGTCACACTCCGCCGCCGTGCAGCGGTGCCTCAGCGCTGCTTGTGATCGTGTACAAATATCCCAAGAAAAGACAAGATTGCCTTGTTATCAGAAAGTCTGCTCGAGCAGCGACAAAGCATGCCTGCTTATGTTGCGAGCTTTCAGCAACGGCACCGCTCGCGGGCGCTCCGGGCGACGAGCTCTGCTACTGCCTGGCTGCCGTGGTCGTCGCTAGGCCTATAGCCTCTTTCGGATCGAAACCGCAGCGGCCGGCGCTTCGGAAGTCGCCTGAGCTATAATAAAAGGCCTACTCCACACATCGCTCTACTGTCAACAGCATCATCTCACAATAAAGTAATAATATGGTCAATTTCCGCGACGCCTTCGGCAGCGAAGCGAGCGAGCGCCAGGCGAGCCGGACCCCAACGTCATGCAAGCGGCAGCTGCGGGGTGGTTGTGGAAAGAAGTTTGCTTGTATCGCAGTCGTTACCTTTAGCAGCAGCTCAGTATTGGTCAGCGATCCTCAAAAATGACATTATTTTCACATTTCTCATCCCAGGGTTTATTATTTAAGTCAAGAACACACTTTAGCTCGTTTTTATGACGCCGGCAGACGGGATCCAGGCTGGCCGGCCGGCCGGCATGCTCGGAGTACTTCACGTTCGCACAAGAAAGTACAAAACAGCCATGTACCAGAGAGGATGCTTCCTAGATTCGAGCAACGACAATATACCTGTGCAAAAGAGGATCTTTCGGCAACGACGCCGGCTGCGGCAACACCGGGCGACGAACTGCGCGCTGGTCCCGGCTGCCGTAGTCGTCGCTAGGCCTACTTGATTTCGCGTCGAAGGCGCAGCTCACAGCGCTTCGGAAGTCGCCTGTGCTATAATAAAAGGCCTACTATTCGCATCGCTTGACCAGACTGCGAACTCGTCCCATAATAAAAGATATGTTCGATTTCCACGACGCCTTCAGAAACGGATTAGCAGACGGCAGGCGAACCACACCAAGTAGCAGCAGCACCGAAGCGGCTGTGGGATGAAATTTGCTTGTTACGTGCAACTCGGTATTAGCCAACGATCGTCAGAAATGATGCAATTTTGACATGCATCTATCCCTGGGCTTGCTAGAACGTCAACAAACAATACTACAGCGCGTTTTTCAGTCGCCGGCGGCTGGCATCAGAGCTGGCAGACCGGCCCGGCATGGCTCGGCCCCGAGCGCCCTGAGCCTCGCGTTGATTGAGCATAATATTGATATAAAACAAGTTTTTTTATGAAAATATGTGACACTGCTATATTCTCATGTGCACTGAAGTCTGCAATTTTAATCCAGTTTTCACCGATGAGGGCGCTAAAATCGTTTTTCAAAGGTCGTTCCGCGACCGTGTAGCACGGGCGAACTCCCTTGAAGTAGTGCTCCTTTGGTAGCGTACTGGAGCTTTAGTTCAAAGTACCTTTACAGTGCCCGTGTGACAGGGGTATTAAGCAGGGCAAGAGAGTTTTAAACCTTAATCCAGCCCCAAGTAGCAAAAAGCAAATATGAATTGTCGCCAACCACGACAGAACCAGTTATTTCACTCGATGCGTAGGGTGACTACTCTTCTAGCGAAGCAAACAGCTATGAGCACAGCTTCGACTGCTGGAGAGAAGCACAACTGCCAGGAGAAGTCCGGCAAGTTCGTGTAAACTGTGAGCCCGAACACCAGGTCTCCGTGTAAATGCGGCCCACAAGGTGTAGAAAGCCAAGCAGCATTTTCACGAGGCTGAACTCGAGCGGTCGTCAAGATTTGCTATGTGCGAACAACCCCGGACTCGATCTGTTCTGTGCCTGGTCATGGGGACCCCCAAAGCGGCCACACTGTTTGTGGCCCCTGAGGCCATGGCGTTTGATCTACCTGCTACGGCGCCCCAAGTTTCGAACTGCTGGCGGTTAGTTTTTGACGGAAAGCGCTACAGCCTTGTTTTCCAAGCTCACTGCCGTCACGGCAGCGCCTTCCCCGGTCAGGTCGAGTGACTGAGAGGAAAATCCGCAAAGCTGTTCACACTTTCGTCGTTTTCGCATCCTCTTTACATTTTATCTTGCTGTTGTCAAGAAAGAACCTTTCCCTTGAGGGCTTCAATGAAAATTTCAATGAACTTTATTTTTTACAAAACTTACAGGACATCGCGCCCAATGGTATTTGTGGGCTAGCGTCCATAATACTTCCCACAGATTTAAGGCGGATGGACGCTAAGGAGATGATAGATTTGTTTGGTTAACACGGAATCCGCTCAAAGACACTTCAGTCCTCGGCGTGGTCGTCGTGAAATATTGGATGGCAGGCCGGTAGACATTAATAGCAACAAATTGGTTGTTCTGTTTTTCACGATCTGCTCGATGTTCAGGTTCTTATTTTCTGCTGTTCAGGACTTAATCCCGTATCAGCTGTCATCATTTCGACGTGCGTCTTCGCTGCTTCAGATTTTGCTAATATATATGTCAGTGCTTTAATGCATGCCATATTTGCGTAAGGCCCTCATATGCTCTTCACATTGACGTATGGAATGCACATCATATATATACACACCTTCAGCGTTAAATCTGTGCCACTTATCTCCACTAGGTGGCTGGATGCCCCATTCCCGCTTTCCGAGGCGTGTGCGACTTGAGGCCGCGGAAACTGCACGGCTTATCCCAGAAGTCTAATGTCTGGTGTGCATTTCAATGCCAAAAGTTGCGTTTTTCTTCCTTTCATTTGCAGTGTTTGTTCGTTGTTGTCCTGTAATATCTTCGTTATATCAAAGAAATAAAGAAGCTGTGCGCAATAAATATGAGCATCGTCTGCATAACGCTGTAGCATCAGAGAAAGAAATCGGTTAAGCAGTTTCATCCTGCGGCGCTAAAGGGGTACACTACGTTATTTTCTGGGTATTGTCATCCTAGTGTGAATGAGCACCAGTGGAATGGCGACGCTAAAGCCACCTTAAAGTTAAATGTTTGCGTAGCAAGGAAAAGGCGAGTGATATTGTCACGACCAGAGGAGCCGTGAAGGTAGACGTCGGGGAGAACCCAAGACCGGGAGCCTTCTTTTTAATTATCGAGCCAGCTTCCACGACACAGAACAGAACAGCGCGCCACGAGAGCCCACCGCCGCTTCGTCGTCGTCTTCGACTCAGCGCGGAGGCCGCGCGGCGCATTAGGCGCGTGGCATTATTCCCCCCCGCGAAAGCAAACATCGTCTCGATGTAGAATGGGATATGTACAGTGAGGGGAGGACTGGGGGTGAGGTGAACTATACAGTGCGCGCTAGATGACATGCAGGGGAGTCAAGTTCACACGTGGGGTAAGGGGAAAAGGTACGAAACAGCGTGAACACAGCGCTCAGTCACGCGAAAAGTACGGCTTTAAGCGCACTACATGCACGATTTCAGGCCGTTGACGCTGAGGGCCGACGACCACAGTTCCATGGGGGACAACTTCGTAGTTGACGCTGTTCAGGCGGCGCAGGACCTTGTACGGGCCAAAATACCTGTTTAAAAGCTTTTCGCACAATCCCTTGCGGCGCACTGGTGTCCACACCCACACGTGGTCGCCCGGCTCGTAGTGCACGTCCCTGTGCCGAAGGTTATAGTGTCGGGCATCGGCGCATTGCTGGTCCTTGATGTGCAAGGGGGCCAGCTGACGGGCCTGCTCTGCTTGCTCCACGAAGTGGCCAGCTTTAGGGGGAAGCTCTGCGTCGCCGTACGGCAGCATGGCGTCTAGCATCATGCGGACCTCTCTGCCATACACGAGACGGAACGGGGTGAACTGGGTGGTTTCCTGCGTCGCGGTATTATATGCGAAGGTGACGTACGGCAAGACCTCATCCCAGGTTTTGTGTTCAACGTCGACGTACATCGAGATCATGTCTGCCAATGTTTTGTTGAGCCGTTCCGTTAGACCATTTGTTTGGGGATGATACGCTGTTGTTGGTCGATGAGCAGTATGGCTAAGCGCTAAGATGTCACGTAGGACTCGGGCTGTAAACGCTTTGCCTCGGTCAGTAATGATGGCCGATGGGGCGCCGTGTCTAAGCACGATGTCGTGCATAAAGAAGTGGGCAACTTCGGCGGCAGTACCTCGCGCAAGGGCCTTCGTTTCAGCGTAGCGGGTCAAGTAGTCTGTGGCGACTACGATCCACTTGTGGCCGGAAGACGAGAGAGGAAATGGCCCGAGAAGGTCCATGCCGACTTTGTCGATTGGTATTTGTGGCGGCTCGATGCACTGAAGCAGCCCAGGAGGCTTGAGCGCGGGTTTTTTTCGCCGCTGGCATTGCCGGCATGTCCGGACATAATGCTTGACACTTGAAGTTAGGTTGGGCCAGTAATAGTTCTGCCGGATTCGGGATAAGGTGCGGGTAACTCCAAGGTGGCCGGAAGTCGGTTCATCATGGCAGGAAAGGAGGACTTCATCCCGCAGATCAGACGGTATGACGAGCAGGTAAGTTGTCGGACTTGAAGTAGAGTTCTTTTTATAAAGCACCCCTCTCCGCAGGCAGAACGACGATAGTCCACGAGCTAGGTTTCGTGGTATTTCAGGGCACCCACCTTCGAGATGTTCGATGAGCAGACGGAGCTCGGCGTCGGCACGCTGTCTGGAAACGAGCTCAGATGTGCTAACCGCTCCAAGGAAGCTATCATCGTCGGTGGTGTCTTGCGGAGGAGGTTCGACGGGAGCACGTGACAAGGTATCAGCGTCGGTGTGTTTCCGGCCTGACTTGTAGGTGACGGTGAAATCGAATTCCTGCAGGCGTAATGCCCAACGTGCTAGGCGGCCGCAAGGGTCCTTTAAATTTTTCAGCCAGCACAGCGAGTGGTGGTCGGTGACGATACGAAACGGTCTGCCATAGAGGTATGGGCGGAACTTGGCGGCGGCCCAGACTACCGCTAAACATTCTTTTTCCGTGGTAGAGTAGTTCAACTCAGCACGCGACAGTGCGCGGCTGGCGTAGGCAATTACTTTGTCGACACCGTTTTGCCGCTGAACTAGAACGGCGCCAAGACCGACGTTGCTCGCATCCGTGTGCACCTCCGTGTCGGCATCTTCGTCGAAATGTGCCAGGATGGGCGGTGATTGGAGTAGGCGTCGTAACTCGTCGAAGGCAGTCTGTTGTTCGTTGCCCCAGGAAAATGACGTGTCATCACGGGTTAGGAGCGTAACGAAAATCGGTGGAACGTCCCTCGACCGGCCGCTACAAAACAGCTGTAGTTTCCGTTTCAACTTTGCAGGCAGCCGATGTCTCGTGTCGTCGATGGTGGATAAAGATGCTTTTTGCTTTACGAGATAATTTGCCTAGCAGAAGTGCTTTTAACCTACCTTCATTGCGCAGCCACGTTTGTAAAGTTGCAGCTACCAGAATCAGGCAAAACAATTTTCGGACTAGTCATTGCAATATTTAGAGATTCACAGCACAAGACTAACGGCTGACGAGACGACGATAGAGGCTGCACGCAAGCGGCGTGGTTATTTTTGGGAAAGCAGGCTATACTGCTAACGCAGTAAAAAGAACAACTAAAAGAGTATGCATAGTCTAACCTCCGACTCCGAGCGGGATTCGTACTAATGGCGGCGCAACAGGAAACTCTGTTTACAGATGCTTTAGGCTATTTGGCTATCTTGCAAGCTTCTTTTTATGGTTGTTGCATGGAATATTTGGAACTTCTCTGACCCTCCTCATGCCTTAATCGACCGCGTCGAATTCAGCGATCTCGGCAGAAGGCCTCATGCCACCATAACTCCTTGCCTCCACCCGCACATGAAAA
This sequence comes from Amblyomma mixtum, assembly GCF_055824585.1. NCBI lineage: Eukaryota > Metazoa > Arthropoda > Arachnida > Ixodida > Ixodidae > Amblyomma > Amblyomma mixtum. The sequence continues at coordinate 86,169,758 of NC_143021.1, forward strand.
TTCCAGACTGTGCACATGTCATGAAAGGAGAACCAGTCAGGAGGTTGATCTTGCGCAGCATATTCCTCCTGCGTTAAAATGCACTGTTGTCTGAACAGTGACCTCGTGGAACGCGCCGGTTCTGCGTCCTATGAACACGAAGAGTTCGCACGAAAATCCGGAGTTTTTCATCGCAGACATAAATTTTATAATGAAATGTATGATGTCAATGAATTTTTTAAGAGACTGCTTAAGTATGTCTCAAAAGAATACAGCATAATAACAAAATTATCATTTTAATGCTGAAATCGCTTCTCGTTGCCCGCACAGGTAGGAATGCACTGGCCACGGCACAAACACCCCTTTGGCGCGAAGGTGCGTCCTAACATGTAAGGTCCATGTCTGAAGGGTTAAAAAGGTTTTTGTGGCCGATTGCAACTACAGTCGAGCCCACTTATAACGATACTAAGGCCGCTAAAATACTAAGGCCGCTAAAAGTGGCAATAGCTGCGTTATGCGTGCCTACTTGTGCAAAGCAGAGCCTGTCGCGGCTCTTTCCAGGCTATCTAGGGCGGTCATTTAATCCTCGTCGAGACCTTGCTGCCAACTATCAAATTTAGGGATGGGGTATAACTAATCGTGGTTGAAGTGTACACGGCAACTGGTGGCAGGTCGGCCACGTAAATGGGATTTCTTGCAGTAGGGAGAGCTCGCACTTGGTGTTCAACGTCTCCGTCGGAGCATGCTCTTCTGCGATTTTGTGGTCCGCAGGAACGTAGTTACCCGAGGAAACATCCGGTCGGCTACATATCAACTACACGTTGCCAGAAATCTGCAAGCATCTGGTCACGCGTGTTTTCGAGCTTCTTCTCTCGTTACTGGGCTGATGAAGCGACGAAGTAGCGCAGTGCTTGCGGCGCAGAATGCATCCGTTGCACTGTAGGCTGTATGACAATGCCTGCACATGGCAGCGGCGCAAAAGATGGAGACGACTGGGCAGGCTATGCAGACCACGTGACTGGCATGGCCAGCAAGGATTTAAGAATTATCTAATCGCTGCTGTTAGTTGACCCGCGACCATGGTCAGTAGGTTCGCTTTTGACGATGCCCCTTTCTTATGCGCACCGCGCTTCTTCTACTCGGGATTCTTTGCCGAGCCGGCGAACGCGTAGGCAATGATTGCACTCGTTGGCCATCGACGGGGGTTTGGCCGGCGGTTACTTACTATTTCAATAGAGAATTATAGCATATCGTTAGCGTGTTTATTTTAGCGGACGCCGGACTTTCCGGTTAGCGCTGCGCACAGCAGTGCCGCCTTTTAATTCAATTTCTAGGTTGACATGTTTTTTTCCGGCGCGGTGTCGTGAACGTTGAGAGGCGCTATTTCATCTGCGTGCTTGGCGGAAGGACGACCTCTACAACCTCGGGGTAGTTCACCACGCCATCTCGTTCGCTATAACCGAGTGCTGTGGCCAGAGTTTTTCGCTGTATCTGCGACGAATTTCCGTTGCCCTTATGCATATTCACGGTAGCACCACACCCGCTAGTAATAAGCGAGCGTGCGTTATATCTGTGGCCATTAAAGTGGGCTCCACTGTACTTCCGCTGACTTCGCTTTAATACACTAGTATCAATAATGTCTAGGTAAGGCTGTAGTTGTATGGGCAGAGGAAGTAATGACCGATCGTTACATTTGTCATCTGCCTTGTGGAGAGGCCGTACAGGTAAGTAAAAGCGAAGAGTGAGAAAACCGATTGAATCAGCACTCGCGATTCCAGAAAAGATGTCCAGAAAAGACAGGCGATCACTTAGTCACCTATTAATCACAGCTGCCAGAAAGGGGTTGTTTATAGTTTTTAAAATAAATGCCTGAAAAAAGTCGGTGGACAAATGGTGCACGCCAGATTAACCACTCTTTATCACTCTATCAAGGGCGCAAAAAATTCTGTTGACGGAAAGGTTGCCTTTGATAGCGCGCCAGGAAAAGTCCCAAACATTCTATCACGAACAAATTTCTTACTTTACTATAGTGAGAAGCCACGATTAACTGAGTTTTTGAAGCTACTGAGCTATAGGGGCTGGGGATATATAACGTGAGTCACAAAGGCGATGTCGAATAGGTGATTTAAATAAAATATGTTTGGTAAGTTCTGGATGTTAGGGAGAGCCAGTGCTATCACGAGGCTCTCGTTGGGTGGGGCATGGGCGGTGGAGGGATTCTCGAACATTTTCTTACCATGCAGTAAAGAAGGGGGGGACACTGGCAAATCGGTTTCGGGGTGACGGAAAGGTATCTGTCTATGTATACCTGCCGATACATGACAGTTTCGTTTCTCAGTAGTGCGCGGGAATGTAGAGGGCGCGTGCGGCGAAAATTTTTGGGCCCCTTAAGTGCACTGCGTACGAGAAAGTCCCAACTGACTAAAGCTTCAAGGGAGACCTATTACTCGCGCTATGGGGTCTCCCAAACTGCTGAAGCAGGAGGGTCTTGTAGATGTAAAATACATCGGCTTTTCGTTCTACACCTCATAAGGTGGATTATAGCATACATACATAGCCGATTTTCATTAATTTCGAGTTCATTTCATGTTGCCGCTCTTGCCGTAAATTCGCCTTTTTGCTGCGGACAATAAATAAAATAGGTAAAGTGAGAACATCTCGCATTAAACAATTTTCTCATGCTCAAGTAACGCAGTAAACACGACAAAAGGAAGAAGGGAGACGACACGAGCGCTCACTAACAAGTGGTTATTTTATTTTGGGAAAAGTATACAGAGGCGCAGGACACAGGAAACAACCCTTAAAAACAGAACATATAGGTTAAAACTTAAAGAAACCATACTGCGCATGCACATCACATTCGAGTCCTGACGTCTTTTTCAACGAAATTCGAAGAGTATCTTCCATAGTAGACGGCACTCCCCTATCTCCTGGACCTCACACAATGCCAAGAAAGCCTGACTCCTTATGTACCAAATTGATATATGGTGAAGCAACGCACTCATCTGCATCCTTCCTGATCCCATTGGCCTCGACCAACTCCCTACAAATGAAAACAAGGTTATTAAAAAGGACAGTTGTCTCATCTACTGGGGGAAGCAATCGTTGCACTCGCTGCGATCCAAAGCCAAGTTGTACGACACCGCTGATTTTTTCACCCACCTGTGATGTTCGAACAATTTCATTGCTTCCCCACTTAGAAAGACAAGTCTCCTGTTTAATCCCCTGATCGAATTTGTAGGATGATGATCGAGGCCTTTAAGATCAGGAAGGAAGCAGATGAGGGTGTTGCTTCACCATACATCAATTTCGTAGATAAGGAGCCAGACTTGGCAACTGTGTGAGGTCCAGGAGATAGGGGAGTGCCTATATGGAATATCGTCTTCGAATTTCGTTGAAAAAGATGTCATGACTCGACTGTGATGTGCATGCGCAGCATTGTTTTTTTAGTTTTAATGTTTGCTCTTCTGTTTTTTTGGATTGTTCACTGTGTCCTGCGCCTTCGTATACTTCTCCGAGAATATAATAACCAGTTGTTAGTCAGCGTCTGTGTCGTCTCTAGACTTCCTTTTGTCCTGTTTACTGCGCTACTTAAGCATGATCCCTTACCAAGTCGCTCATTTTTATGTTCTCGTAAACAAATCTTTGAATTTTTTATTTTGTATACTGATGTGCAAGAAAAAAAAACGCATAGCAAGGTTGACTGAAACCCATCTGCGTTCTAGTTTTTTTTTGTCCTGAACCCGTTTGAACCCGTTTGAACCGGTTCGAGATGGTGCGAACCGGTTCAAACCGGAACGGAATGGCCCTCTGGAGCCGAACCCGCAACTGAACCCGAAAGGCGTGAACCCGAACCCGAACCGAACCCGAAAAAATGTCGGTTCGACACCCTGATCATGACCATAGGGAACGTGCACTGCCCAGATGGCACTGCAGTTATTCCACTAGGTACCTAAAAACTGCTGCCGTCAGTCGCTTGGGCCGCTACAAACGCGAGGGCCCATTCTGAACGATTAGAAGCCCGCGTTTGATTGATAGCACTATTTGCCTCGCTTCTGTAGACATAACCCAGATAAGTGACACGCACCACGCGTGGCTTCGACGGAGCGCAGAAGCTCATGCCAATAAGCCCAGGAAGGTGGCGTGGATTAGCACCAAGAGCGCCCCCAAAACTGCTTGCTCCTCTCGCTATGCTGTGTGTTAAGGCGCTGCAGTCGACACGGCAAACTTGAGCAGCGGTTTCCTATTGCCTGGCCGCCACTGGGAGCAGACAGGAATGTCATTGAAAACGTGTGGGGCATATTGAAAACTAACCTGTCCAAAATAGGGCTTCACAACGCCAGCTGCGATGAATTGTGGCGCAAAGTTCAAGCCGAATGGGAGCTTTTGAAAATGGAGCGCGACCTCATACCAGCGCTGTACGACTCTTTTCCGCGACGCATTGCCGCGGTTGCTCAATCTGGTGGAGCTTTTTGCAGCTGCTGAAGGTCAACCGGAAGCCCAAACTTTGTAAAGCAGCTGTATTAGGAAAATGTCTAATACCCCTTAGTGCTAGTGCGAGCAGAGGTATCTTATCTCTGCATTTCTTTCTTTTTTGTTCTCGAAAAAGCAATAAATTTATTTCTGTTATGACATTGAGAATGCGTCTGCGCTTTTCTTTCCAAGATAGAAGTTCCTGTTCAGCAGGATTTCGAGTGGCAGATACCTTTAATTTACCGCAGGAAAGTGCTACTTGACCCATGGCAAAAAGAAACAAAATGTTGATAATCATGAAGTATAATCAGCTGGCGTATATCTCATTCCATCCAGCGCTAGTGCTACCACCTGACCGCTTATTTATGACTTGATGGAAGCGTTCAGAAAAGTGAAAGGATGATAACAATAAAGGTGCTCAAACGAAGCAGGGGTGAGTTCCCGTTCGCAGTACAGCCTGGCAGAGGACAGCTGCACCAGAGTGCTCATTGCGCGCACGCACGTATTGTCGCTCATTTCGCCGCTGTGCTCCGTCGTACGGCGCTTATCGACTCGACGGTCGACGCTCGTGCGTTCAGGTTAAAAAAGTGGGAGGGTGTACAGTGGTGAGCAGCCTTGTCTAGAGCGCTTGAGCAGTGCGCACTTGGTAACAAAAACCGAAATTAGAGAGCAGCACCTCATTACAGGGCAAAGTTTTCGTGCCTGCTTTGTTTACGAGGCTATCTGGCGCTACTTCCGTGCAAGCGTTGCAGCTGGACCCTAGAGGCTGCCACAGAATCTGGATTTGTTTGCAAGAAAGTGCACCGCCCGAGCGCTCTAGACGAGGCTGCTCACCACTGTACAGTCGTGAGCAAAAGTGGTATACAACACGCAGCTTGCGGCGGAGCTCAGGAAAACTGCACTGCAACGCCATCTAGCAACAGCTATCTGGAATCGAGACGAACTTGGCGGTGACCCATTTTATGGACAAGCATGTCAGATAGCTCGGCTTGATGCGTCGCGCTCCTTCTCGCGTAAACGCTCTGGCGCTATGAAACTCGCGAGGGTGGCGTTTTTATGCGAAGCATACTAGCCGCACAACCGAGCTCTTCCTTGCTGCGCCGCGCGCGGCCGCGTAGCTACCACTTGACCTACATCGGCGCACCTCGTGATATGACGTCACAACAGCTGTGAAAGCTGGGACTCAACTCGTGCGCTCGCTTGCGGACGCGCAGCCTCCACCGGCGGCCTAACTCCCGCTCCTTGCGCTAGGGGCGCTGACGTCACAACAGCTATACACGGAAAAGCATGAACAGGCTCTTAGGGCAAAAGGACGAAGAGACGCCGGGATAATGAAACATAGGGCATTATGGGGGTACAACAAATATTAAGTACTAAGAGGTATTTGGAAAAGAATAATGGTGCCGGGACTTACTTTCGGCAATGCGGTTCTGTGCTTAAGGGCAGAAGTTCAGTCGAGATTAGACGTAAATCAGAGAGCTGTTGGAAGATTAGCACTAGGTGCCCACGGCAAAACCACAAACGAGGCAGTACAAGGGGATATGGGCTGGGCATCGTTCGAGGCAAGGGAAGCTAAGAGTAAAATACTATATGAAGAACGCCTGAGGAAATTGGACGATAACAGATGGGCAGCTAAGGCATTTAAATATTTATACAGAAAGAACCTTGACTCACAGTGGCGGAAAAGAACTACAAAACTAACCAGTAAGTATGCCGGTCATGAGGACGGAGAAAGAAAGAGCATTAAACGACAGGTTAAAAACGCGGAAGTTAAAAATTTGATGAGTTCAATGGAAAAGAAACATAGTGTAGAACTATATCGATTCTGGAAAAGGCAGATCAGGAAAGAATTTCTCTATGATAACTCAAGAGGCAGTGCCTTACTTTTTGAAGCTAGATCAGGGTGTCTTAGAACGCGCAGCTACAAAAAGAAATTTAACGAAGAAGATGACACATGTGCAGTGTGTGGTAGATCTGTGGAAACAATTGAACACCTCATAATCAAATGTGATGGTATCCATCCGGATGTCGATGCAGGCAAGGTCACTCTCTCTGAGGCCCTAGGGTTTAAAGATAACAATGGTCATGTAAATAAATCTGCAGTGGAAGTCAGCAAAAAGCGATTGGAAGATTGGTGGCTGAAAAGCAGAGATGTGGCATAAGGTTAGAATTGTAGGAAACCGTAGGCAAAGGTGATGGAGAATCTTAATGAGAATTGCCAACACAGTAAACAAAAAAATAATAAAGAAAGAAAAGCTGAGCATGGTGGCAATTGCCACCACCCCGTTTCAAAGGGGGCGCTCCTATCCATCCATCCATCTATCCTGTGACGTCAGCGCCCTACACTGCTCTCTCGTCACAGCTGTGACGTCAGTGCAGTGTGTGGTAGATCTGTGGAAACAATTGAACACCTCATAATCAAATGTGACGGTATCCATCCGGATGTCGATGCAGGAGCAGTCACTCTTCCTGAGGCCCTGGGGTTTAAAGATAACAATGGTCATGTAAATAAATCTGCAGTGGAAGTCAGCAAAAAGCGATTGGAGGATTGGTGGCTGAAAGCAGAGATGTGGCATAGGGTTAGGATTGTAGGAAACCGTGGGTAAAGATGGTGGCCATTCTTAATGAGAATTGCCAACACAGTAAACAAAAAAAAAATAAAGAAGAAAAGCTGAGCATGGTGGCAATTGCCACTACCCCGTTTCAAAGGGGGCGCTCCTATCCATCCATCCATCCATCCTGTGAAAGCTAGGGCTCAACTCGTGCGCTCGCTTGCGGACGCGCAGCCTCCGCCGGCGGTATGCTTCACGTCCTAGGCTTAACCATAAGCTAAGCCAGGCCATTTTTTTTCCTTCATATTGTTGTTTTCGCTGCACACTGCAATGCAACCGGCGCATGACCGGAGCTCGCCACGCTACAATATCGCTCGCGTAATGGCCGTTCGAGTCACGCTAAGTCGACGAACGAAAGGCCATGTCTGTGGTGTCCAGTTTTAACTCAACATTTTCGTCTCCGGGAGTGAAAAACCATCGCTTCCTTTACATTGTATGTGTTAGCAGCATGCTCGCGGCGATAATTCTTGTGTAAGTTTGGTCACGCATTATTACACGACCACCGTAAAAAATAAGTTGTTTGATTTCAGCCGGCGTAATTTGTGGAGTAGCAAAGCTGTGCAGATATACGTTAGCTTTGTGCGTGTAATGCCGCAGGTTAAAAGGCGCAACATATATGTAGGAAATGAAAAAAAATTTATTTCCATGAAAACAAATTAGCCCAAAAATTGTTCGGCATTCTTGCTTTCCAAAAACAGCCGTATCAATACTTGGTAAAATACCCTCCAGCATCAATTACCGCTGCTACACGCTGAGGTATGGATTCGTAGAGTCCGGAAACTAGGTCGCTTCGTGCCTGCAATGTTTCCCACTCTTCCTGGACTGCTGCCCACAAGTTGTCGGCGCGGCAGCCTCCGAGGTGCCGTGCTGCCAAACCACTCTTCGTTAGGCCCCACAAGTTCTCTATGGGATTGAGATCGGGACCCACTGGTGGCCATTCCAAAGTGCGAATGGAGAGGCCCTCCAGCAACGAGGTCACGGCGCGTGCTGTGTGCACCGGGCTCCTGCCGTGTTGCAGGAGGAAAAGACCATCTTCGAAAGGTCCATCAAGGAGGCATGGCAAGAGTTCATCCTGCAGGACTGTGCAGTAAGAAGACGCTACAAAGCGCCCTTCAGTGCGAACCAGTGGGCCCAATCCGTCCTTTGTTATGGCCCCCCATACGTTGGCCCCCCATACGTTATGGCCCCCCATCGGCCGCTCGACAGGACATGATTCAGCCAAGGCGGTAGGTATCTGTAGAAAACGTGAAGCAAAGAGGACAATTGTATAATCGAACTTCACGTAATATGACAGACTTGAGGACAGCGCATCGCTATTTGGAAAGTAAACGGATTGCTGCAATCTTAACAGACAGGACGAGAACAGTTTGCCGAGAATATGCGAGAGCTAGACATCTGATGTGAAATCACGAATTTTGTATAATTTAACGAAAGCGGCCACCGTGGCCGGGAATGAAACGATATTGTTCGGCTTAGCAGCAGCGCATCCTAACTAGTAACCTATACGGGGTGGTCCTTTATCAAACGTGCGTAGTATATATGTGCGCAGTATAGAGTATTGATCTGTCAGGCGCATTTCGAGTACCTTGGATAGAATTGAGCTCATGAAAAGGATTTATCGGAATGCGATTACAGGTAAGAAAAGTTTCACTTCGAGTACTAATTCAAAATTTCAATTTTGTTTTATTCCTGGTAATAATGCGTAAATTATTACTCTATTACATTGATTACCACTTGATATTCGCCTATATGCGACCGCGAATTGATTTATAACTGAATTTATTCTTGACACTCTTTTGGTTACAGCCACCCAGCTATGGCTATGGCGTCAACGATTAGTGTATGGGACGTGAGGCATGGAGAAAACTAATGTAATCGCCCTTTAACTCATTGTTTTTCTGGATCTTTGAACACACCGATTTGGAAGTCTTTATAAAGAAAACAATAGAGCAGCAGTTTTATTGCAGTGCTCATTTTTGACGTCCCTTTTAATGACTTTTGACACAATAGCCACTACTTGGCTTTTTAAATCGAAAGCGAAACATCAGCATTCGTACTGCTTTAAAAGTTATTTAGCAGCTTTATGCAGGGGAATTGCGCGCGATGATGAGTATACATACTAATATCTTGCGCAAAGTTGGAAAGAACAAACCCCCAAGATTGGTCATCTAAGCGTTTAGGCGAACGCTACCTCGAGTCAGTTTCGCCGCCCTCGAAGAGAGAAAACGTTGCATACCTGCAGTTGACTGGGCGCCACACACGCTGCTGTTGATCCTACCTACCAGAAAATGTGCACTCGTCTGTGAAAACTACCTCTTTCCATTCGATCGTTGTCCAGTCTTCCAGTGCGCGGGAGAATTCCAGACGTAGACGTTTCTGCCGTTCGGTTAAACGTGGTTTTTTGGCAGCCACATAGCTGCACATCCCTGCCTCTTGTAGTCTTCGACGAATTGTCGTGCAAGAAACGTCCACGTGTATCCTCCGTTTCATACATAGCAGTCAACGCAGCCAAGGCTGCGGCGCCTGTTCGCGCTCCTCGTCCGCATCGTAATCTAGTGCGTCGAAAGTAAAAAGAGTAATGAACGTAAAATTAAAGTAAATGTTGGTCGATATTGTAGTATAATAATTGTTGTGTCCCCTTATTGCTTTTGTGTGTGTGCGCCCCCTCCTAACGACCACTCGCATTCCCCTCCTAACGACAGTTCGCATCCTCCTCCTAACGACCACTCAATCCTCCTCTTAACGACCGCTTGCCCCTCGTCGCACGCTGTCGCCAGGACCCCCCCACGGTGCGCCCCCGCACCCTCCTCCTGTTCTGGGAAGCCACTCCCTGCCGTGGACGCTTCTCCACTCCCTCCTTTCTTCGGGCGGCCAGTTCGGCTCCTGCCTCGGTCGACGCTGGTCGCACCCTCTTCAGCTTTAAATAAACGAAGTCTAAAAGTACCGTGTGCGTCTTTCGCTGCATTCAACACAGCGACCGGACACGACAATAATAAAAGTGTTTCATTTTGCAAAAAGATTCCTTCTTCTTTTATGCTCTTCAAAACAGAGTGCCTTAGCTTTATGGTTTTCTTCCGGCTCCTCCTGTGTCAGGTTTTCGCAGCTAGGCCGGCCGGTGATGTCGTCTGCTTTCGTCTTTCGGTTTCTGAGTCTGCTAAAATGGCACCGCTATCTCCTACTCGCGTGTTTTCTTCGCCCACTGCGGCTTCAAAAACATCTCCTGCTCGCCTATTCTCCAATCTGAAGTCTCCAAAAATTTCGAAAGACTGCAAGGAGGTGATTGCTCTAGCGTAAGGAAGCGCTTCCCGGAGAACACTGTGCGTGAAGTTCTCGAAACTGTGGGCGAGATGACAGGGGTAAGCCCTGGGACAGTTGCGAGGTTCAAGAAAGAAGGTCTCTCTACTGGAATAAGATCACCGTAAAAACGACCTATCAAGGTGACAATATCTAGCTCTCGCAGTGTTAAATATGAGCGCTTTGCACTCAACGCCATCCGACGACATTCGACGAGTAGACGAGCCGCATCTTCGATGCCAGCGCGCTACCCTCCCACCCACTCAGCCGGGACGTCGTTTGGCTCGCCTTCCAGCAGATGGCGCGCCCTGTCAAACCAACTGCTCGGCTCGCGTATAGCTCGCGTCTGCGACAGCTGTACTCGCAGTTGACAGCAGTTTTTTCTTAATTTCAGGAAATGCAGGCAAGTAGCGACGTTTAATTACGCCTCAATGAACGTAGACCATAATATGCTACCCCGTGAGCGAAGTTTGCTCTCGATTAGGCCAGCAGTTTGCTCACAGGAATTTTTTAAAATCCCCTTGATATAAACGGAATTGTTTGTATATATATATATATATATATATATGACAGAAGCCAACAGCCACAGAAACCAAGGGGCACAGGGGATTTTTTTTTAATTCATTTATTTATTTTGTGGTGTTGATCAATTTAGAATATTATTGAATATGTTATCGCTTAAAGATAATTGATTAGAAAATATATATATAGTAGCGTGCAACGCCAAAAAGAACACCAGCGCAAAGACGAAATACCTGCGGCGGTCCCTCAGTGGTTCGAGCGCGCGCGCGAGAGCCAAGTAACTTCTTCCTCTTCTAGTGCATGCACTACTTGTCTCTTCGAAAACATTCACTGCCCCCCTGTTCTGCACCATCGACACGATGCGGCTAAGAGAGAAAAGTCAGCGAAAGGGTATAACGCAGCTGCAGTGGACCGCAGTTCAGTCAGGTAGCCGGTCGTGGTAAGGCTTCATGCGAACAACGTGCACGACTTCAGTTCGGTGCGACCGGCGCGATGAACAAGTTGTCGGGGCGGGAGCAACTGCAGAAGTCACATCACTGATGCGGCGCACTACTTCGTAAGGGCCGAAGTATCGGCGCAGCAGCTTTTCAGAGAGCCCGCGGCGACGAACAGGTATCCAAATCCACACAAGGTCGCCGGGCGCATAACTGACGAAACGGCGCCCAAAGTTGTACCTTGCGGCGTCAGTCTCCTGTTGACGGTGGATGCGCAGGCGGGCCAGTTGATTCGCTTCCTCAGCACGCTGAACGAAGGTATCTAGGTCGAGGTCAGCGTCAGAGTCGCAGTAAGGGTCGACAGGCAACATAGCATCCAACGGAGTGGTCACCTGGCGACCGAAGACAAGCTGAAAGGGGGTCAGTCGGGTTGTTTCCTGCAGGGCGGTGTTGTACGGAAACGTTACGTACGGCAGAATGGTGTCCCAAGTTCGATGTTCGACGTCAACGTACATTGATAGCATGTCGGCTAGTGTGCGGTTGAGTCGCTCTACCAACCCGTTTGTCTGCGGGTGATACGCCGTAGCACGTCGATGGCTCGTGTGCGTCAGAGTCATCACGGACTGGGTTAAGCGGGCCGTGAAAGCAGTTCCGCGGTCAGTAATAACAACGGCGGGTGCTCCATGACGCAAGACAATGTTGTGGACGAAGAACTGCGCCACTTCAGCAGCAGTGCCTTTGGCAAGAGACGTGGTCTCAGCGTACCGTGTGAGGTAGTCAGTCGCAACGACTATCCAACGCTTTCCCAACGAAGACTTCGGAAATGGACCAAGGAGGTCCATGCCCACTTGTTGAAAAGGGGTCTTCGGTGGATCGACGGGGTGAAGAAATGCGGCTGGTTTCCATGGAGGAGTCTTCCGACGTTGGCATTCACGGCACGTTTTTACGTAGGCCCGCACCGATGGGAGTAACCTGGGCCAATAATACTTTTGTCGAATCCGCGCGAGTGCACGGCTGACTCCAAGGTGGCCGGCGGATGGTGCATCGTGGCAGGCACTCAAGATCTCAGACCGCAGCTGTGATGGTACGACAAGTAGAAACACTTCTTCGCTGTTGGCAAAGTTGCGCTTGTAGAGAACACCAGACCGTAAAGTGAAGGTGTGAAGCCCTCGAAGAAAAACACGCGGAATGGGAGCTTCACTGCCTTCGAGGTAATCGATGAGCGGCGCCAACTCCGAGTCCGCCCTCTGAAGCTGCGCCATTTTGGTGGTACTAACAGAGCCCAGGAAAGGAAAATCATCGGTGGTTTCTTCGGTATTGATTGGGATAGGCGCGCCCGACAGACAATCCGCATCCTGATGCTTACGGCCAGACTTGTAAACTACTGTTAAGTCGTATTCTTGCAAGCGTAAGCTCCATCTAGCCAAGCGTCCTGAGGGGTCTTTGAGGCTCGCCAGCCAGCATAAGGAGTGGTGGTCGCTTACCACACGGAAGGGTCGTCCGTAGAGGTACGGTCGGAATTTGCAGATGGCCCATATCACTGCAAGACGTTCTTTCTCCGTCGTAGAATAATTGGTCTCGGAGCGCGTAAGTGTTCGACTAGCATAACTGATGACGCGTTCTGCACCGTCTTGCCACTGTATCAGCACTGCACCAAGGCCAACATTACTGGCGTCAGTGTGGATGTCCGTGGCAGCATGCTCGTCGAAATGGCCGAGTATCGGAGTGCTTTGCAGACGGCTGCGAAGCTCGGTAAATGCAGCCTCTTCGTCGGTCCCCCACAGGAAGGGCGCGTCGTCACGGGTCAGTGCGTTCAGCGGTTCCGCGATTTTCGAGAAATCTTGAATAAAGCGCCTATAATAGGAGCACAGGCCCAAAAACCGGCGAACGGCCTTCTTGTCAGTTGGGCGTGGAAAACCTGAGACGGCAGCGGTCTTATCAGGGTCCGGGCGAACACCTTGAGCGCTGACAACGTGACCAAGAAAGCGAAGTTCTTCAAAGCCAAACTGGCATTTCTCGGCTTTGATCGTGAGTTGCGCGGATTTGAGCGCTTGTAGCACAATGCGCAACCGCTGCAAGTGTTGGTCAAAGGTGGTCGAAAATATAACGATATCGTCCAGGTACACCAAGCAGGACTGCCATTTTAAGCCGGAGAGAACAGTGTCCATCATGCGTTGGAACGTGGCCGGTGCTGGGCACAGACCAAATGGAAGCACTTTAAACTCATAGAGGCCGTCAGGCGTCACGAAAGCCGTCTTCTCCCGGTCTCGCTCGTCCACTTCGATTTGCCAGTACCCGCTTTTAAGATCTAATGACGAGAAGTGTATCGGGCATTCCTCAATCGGTCGAGTGCGTCATCTATCCTGGGCAGCGGGTAAACGTCCTTTTTGGTCACGTTGTTAAGTTTCCTGTAGTCCACGCAGAAACGCAGAGTATTGTCCTTTTTTTTTTGACAAGAACCACAGGCGATGCCCACGGACTGGTGGACGGCTGAAAGACATCGTCTGCAAGCATCTCTGCAGCCTGATTCTGAATGGCTTCTCTCTCCACCGGGGAAACACGATATGGGTGCTGGCAGACGGGTCGCGTAGTCTCGTCAGTGATGATACGATGCTTGGCGAGTGGAGTTCGGCCGACCTTCGAGCACGTAGCGAAACAGTCCGCAAAGTCTGCCAAGAGGTCCGACAAAAGATTCCTCTGAGCCGACGGCAGGGCAGGATTTATTCTGACGGACTGAAGAACGTGATGTGGGCCAGTATGCTCCGGAGTGGGTCCTCCCACGGTGCACAAACCTGGAACCTCAGCAACGTCGTGGAAGAAGGCAATAGCCATGCCTTTGGCCAGGTGCTGATGTTCGTTGGCAAAGTTAGTCAGGAGGACGTGGGTGCGGCCGTCACGTAGTTGGACGAGACCTCTTGCAACGGCAACTCCCCGGTTAAGCAGCAGTGGGCTATGGCTGTCCGCTAGGCCCTCGTAGTCGTGAAAGAGGTCATTCCGCACGAGCAGCAGAACACTGCACCGCGGCGGCATCGTAACGTCGTTCACGACAATGCGCAGGGCGTTGCTGCAGGGATCGCGGGGATGCACGCTACAGTTTGGTGGAGCAGTGTTGGGTACGCTTCCTGACCTGCACACTCCGTACAGCGTCACTACGGACCTCACACCGGTTCACCAGCGACCCAGCCGCCGTCTCCGCGGAGAGTCGCCTGAATTTGGGCCCCTTACCCCGCACCTCCCCCAAACTGTAGCGTGCAACGCCAAAACGAACACCAGCGCAAAGACGAAAAACCTGCGGCGGTAACTCAGTGGTTCGATCGCGCGCGCGAGAGCCAACTAACTTCTTCCTCTTCTAGTGCATGCACTACTTGTCGCTTCGAATGCATGTATCAATATATATACAGGGTGACCAAGCGAAATGTATCCAAGCTTTTAAAAAAGACGAAGTGCCTTAGCCCCAGTGAGACCAACTGTGGGTTGTTGCCAGTTGCGTGTCCTAGTCTCCAGTATTTTTTATTATGCAAACGTAATTAATTAGCAGAGACTAATTAGCTTTTCTTAATTATTTCCTTCAGGAAGAAATTGCCAATGCATGAATTGTAGGTCCCATACCAAAAGAACCACTGGATAGGGACGCAGTTTCAGGGCTCCCAGGCGACCGATCAAGCAACGACGTTAGCTTATCTTAGCAACGCTGTTCCCACCGGGGTTCGGCGCTTTCCGATGGCTGCGAGATGGTTGCATGACGGTGCAAGTTCGGCGGCACGTCCACATGCCAGCACTCGAGGCGAGGTTTCGCGTGAAAAAGCGTTCCATGCGAGCCGCGCTTCACTTCCTTGAAAAGCAGCGCCCGCTTACTTTCCATGACGCATAAGCAGTACCTGGCGCATATCTCGCCACCACCTCAAAACGCCGAACCCTGTTCGGGACAGCGTTGCAAACATAAGCGGATGTGGTTGCTTGACTGGTCGTTTGGGAACGTTTGAACTGCTTACCTATCACGTGGTTCTTTTTGTATTTGTGGTTCTTTTTGTAATCCACGGAACGCCACCACCCGTTCGGCGCGATGCCTTACCCTTTGAAAGCAACGCTTTTAGAGGAAAGGAAATGGCGCAGTAATTCTCTGTCATCTCGGTGGACACCTTAACCGCACCGTACAGGAAGGGAGGAGGTGGGAGTGAACGAAGAAAGAGAAAGCGTGGCTGTATTGAAGAAACTGAATATTGTATTTGAGGAAAGGAAATTACGGAGTAACTGTATCATATATCTCGGTGGACACCCGTCAAAACACGGACACATCTGCCGACACGGCTGCCGACACGTCTGCTAATGACAGTATGAGGCATTAAAGGCTTTCGCCTTAAAAGTCCAGTCCTTCGTAAATGTCCGTTACCTGCAGCAACATTCGGCTTAAATGGATTCTGGGCGAAACAACAGATTCAACGTTGTCTTCTTGCTTGCATGTTTTCCAAATGCTATCAAGTCCAATCAGAAGAATCATATCATAGGGTTTCGAGTCAGGTTGGGAAACAACAAGGTAGCGCACACTGTAGGAATTTAAGAGAAAATCTTTTTGTAGCGTCGTCTGCAGCACATATATGCTCGTGTTTGACGACAGCTATGGGCTGTAGCAGAACGGCAGATTGGGCGAGTTGGTGTTCCATGGTGACAAGTACATATAAACAGCGCTAAACAACAGGACGAGATAGAGGAGAAGACAAACACGGCGCTGAACTTACAACTGAGTTTATTGGAAGGAAAAAATTTCAATATATACATACAAAAATGGGCACACGTGCGCACAGTCATACAGTCATACATCGCTATGGGCGAGAGCCCCATCGTGCTGAAACCACATCGCGCCAAGCCGTTCCAGTGGCATGTTGTTGCAGAAGTCTTCAACCGGTCCCTTCAGGATCTCACTCACATACATACCTCTTGCCGGTCGGAGTGTCGTTAAAAATAGTGGGAGGATGATTGTGCTCCCGTACATTCCGCACTACACATTAAAAGACCATTGATACTGGTGGCGGGATCTTCCTAGCCAGTATAGACTTTGCTGAATCCCGTAGTGTGCGCTGTGGATATTCACATGAGAATTCCGCGAAAAATTTGCCTCGTCAGACCACAGTACCTTGCTGAGGAAGTCACAATCCTGCTCCTCCTGAATCAAAACCTAATTCACAAAGTTGAGTCTGTTTTGAAGATCTCCAGACAGAAGGCACTGATGCAATTGTAGGTGGTATGGATGCAGTCCAGCTGTTTTCGAAATCTTCCAGGCAGTTGATTTCGGCACTCCGGTCTCTGCACTCACGTTACGCACGCTAGCGTGTGGATTAGCTGTCATTAAGGACAAATCGTTGGAGCATACCTCATCATTTGTGGCTGAAGCTCTCTGTCTTCTTTTTGTGAAACTGCCGGTTTGCTTCAGCGTCTCGTAGTGATGCACTATTGTTATCGGGCTAAGTCGTGTTCCAGGGTGCCAGCTTCCAAATATCCTTGCAGCTTGGAGTCTCTATCCGCCTGCAGCTCCTAGGCCAAGGATCATGTCTCGTTTTCTCTCATTGGAAAAAGGCATACCAAATTCGCTCACGATTCAACAGTCGATACACGATTGTCTGTCTACGGCTGTCACAATCTGCCACGTTCGTCAGTAGCTTCCGTCCGTCAGTAGCGCAAGCGATTACGACCCCCTGGCGCAAATTGCTCTCGTAATGCATGCATCGTTGCCCTGTCACCTTTTAAACGACAGTACACGTGGCTAAATGAGCTTTTCGTGTGTACACGGAATGTTTGAGAGCACTGCAATTGCGGCGCGCAAGAGGGATGTGACGTGGTATTTTTTGAGCGGTCTCCGATTCTCCATGTTGGACTACGAAGAACGCTTGGAAGCGGTGGGATGACCTTCAAGCTTAGCCAAGGGACTGGGGCATAGCCCGCCTAGCGTAAGGTCTCGCGTAGTGTAGTGCGCTATTTTGAGCTATTGCAGGACCACATGGCTCACTGACCGTTTACGTGTAAGTGACTCACTGACCACTTTACTAATTATGCATAGTAATTTATTACAGTTAATTAGCTATCACTGATTTAAAATTTAACTTCACGGTATGTTATGAAAATTTTCCTGATTCAACTTGCGGTCGTTTGACTCCACGATGACCCCACCAAAAGAAAAAAGGATGACTGGCTGCGAAGTTGCTTGTGGAGCTCTTCCCACGCTCGGCTCGGTGCCAACGACCTTCCCTTCTAGAAGGACCGACGACAGGGGAAGAAAGGTTGCTCCTCGTCTGAGAAGACCCGGAACAAATCAGGAAGCGAGCGCAGCTGCGGCTTCGACGTCATCATGCCACACCTGTGTTCGATGGACCCGAGCTGCCAACAGTATGGTTGCCTCGCAGTGCGAAACAGCTGCAGACTTACGTTTCCTCCTCGCCAGTTCCCACGGGTGGACTCTGCAACAGGTGTCTTCGTTTGCTGCGTTGTGTAGTGCCGATCTTTGTGTCGCGATGAATTGCCGCCTTGTGAAAGGGCGGAGCCTTGGGCTATATAACCTGCGCCCAAAGTGAGCACGAACGCTCTGAACCTTGGGTAATAGGGTGGGTAATAACCTTGGGTTCATCCAGTGGCTCTGGGCCCTGGGTAAAAGGCTCATGCAGTCGCTCGACGTCATGAACTCTTAATTTTTGTTTGTTTGCTCTTTTTCTTCATTATGTAAATAAGTGTCTTAGTTTCTTGCCATTAAATCTGCTTGTTTTTGTAATCTCCAACTTCGAAGCTTCAGACTTTCCTCAGCCCGACGACTCAACACGCTACCAAATGGAGCCCGGGTTCGAGCTTTCCTGTGCGCCGCAACAATATCATATACCGTTGGATAGCTCATGTTAAGTATCAGTGCACTTAACTAATTGCAGGAAATAATTCATTAGCGTTAACTATTTATTCAGATAAAAAATTAACTTTACGCAATGGCATCAACTCATATATTGTGGGATAGGTTATGTCGAGTATGATTGCCCCTAACTAACATTAAGGCATGAATATTTATCGTTACTTAAGCGAATGGGATTAAAATTTGCACTTTACTCTAAAACGTCAAGTAGTACATCGTTGGACAGCTCATATTGAGTAAGAATTCACTGCACTAACTGCGGGTCCTAAGCACTTCCTATTAATCAGTTAACCTCGATTGAAAATGGATTTTATGCTTCAATGTCATCATATACCGTTGAAAATTTTGCTACGAGTAGAATCCAAAAATATAAATCATCGCACAGCTATCGCTCGACCTTGGCAACCAGAGATAAATCCCCACGATTTTTTTGCCAGACGCGGGCATCCGCAGTAAGCATAAAAAACTGATACCCAATGGACGTCAGAAACTTCAAGCGGACGTTTTTTGGACCGCCTACAACTTTGTAACTGGAACTTTTCCCAAACTTCATACCTTTTAGTTTCGGTTTACCTTGACTGAATACGCAGTTAAACACACGAGAGGAAATAGTGTGACTTTCTCCACACAGCCTTCAATAACATGCATTTGGTCGTGTAATCTTAGACTGGATTGGCATATTCTTAAACCTTTCGTAAAGATAGCTAGGACACCTGTACAATAAAGTGTTCTAAGCTCTAAAAAATCAGTCCAGAGGAGATACAAATCGGCAAAATGAGGCCGATTTTCAGTCTCGTGGCCCCATATTATGACGCAGTTACATATAGTTAGGATAGAGGTTGTCCTCCAACATTCGCCACTCTGATAATTTTCACTCTTCGGAATCTATTTTCTCTATTTTGTGGGACTCCAAAGAATATGGCGACAAAATATTCTCTGCGCCCTCAGCCATGACAGCTAGCTATCCTTCTGCGCGCCGTGAAAACATATCGGTCTCCCGCAGTCTGTTAGGTTCGCACAATTTTAATCGAACTTGGCCGCCTGCCTTACTTCAGCAGAGCACATTACCAGCCGCCTCTGACCATCGCCTCCAGCGTTCAGCATCATCCTAGCGAAGCGACGCCGCCGCCGGCACCCCCGCCGACCGAATCAAGTATTTTGCTTATCTTGTTCCGCCTCTCAGTGACGAATAAAACTCGTCGCATTTGTGTTTGTCACCTTCGGCCATTTCATAGCTCACAATGCCCGGCGCGTTCGCTGCAACTCTTGCACCGTTACGCTTGCAGACTGGCTCGCGCGGGCGCCGAAAGTACCGTTGACGTATCGGCCTGCCGGAGCAATGAGGTCGTCACGCATTGCCAGCAGCTGATTTCGTTCACTCAAGCCACTGTTCACATAGAGAAAGATATTGGTAAAGAGCGGACACTCCCACAGGGCCCAGCGGCCTATTTGACTGCAGCGCACCAAGCGGGCGGAGTCTCATGACGTCCGGATTCGGTTTCAGGCGCGCGCAGTTTGAATGCCAACATGCGCTGCACCTTGCTGTGGGGGGCAAATTTCAGTTCCGGTTACAGGCGCGCGCAGTTTGAATGCCTGCATGCGCTGCGCCTCGCTGCCTAGGGCGACTTCCGGTTCCGGTTTCGGGGCGCGCGGTTTGAACGTTAGCATACGACGCGCCCCGCTGCGCCATTGGCAGCGTATAATTAAATAGATTTCGAGTGCTTTTGACCAGCCATTAACGCAGCTCCATCACATCCTTTGCCAAATATTAGCACTCCACAAAAGACACCAGGTGTTTCATGAAATGAGAACATTTATTTTGTGCAACATAAACAAAGCCGATACAATGAATTTTACCATTTGGTGCATCATGTAGACACTTCAGATGAAAAACGTACGACACATGAGCCGATGTGCAAAGTACAAAAACAAATAACGCACAGAAATTGCAACTCTCAAGAGGCAAGAAACAATGCATAGGCTGAAAGTAAACACTAGTGTGTCGTACATTTACAAAGTGCGGCACATCATGCACGACACAACAGCGGCACCTACAGCAATACTGCGGAGACTTGCACATTTCTTGTGCACTTAAATCCAGCACCCCCACCCTTCAAGTCCTGTGGGCTCGCATTTCACGCCCTCTTCTCCCTTCAAGAGCAACCTTTTGGCAGTATATACCGAATCGATAAAATACAGCTATCGGGCGGGCATTACAACACTGCTTTACTCTTAAGTTCTGGCCTACGGTTAAAGGGACCATGCGAAAAATTAAAAGCCGCCTGTAAATGTTAGAAGTGATGCTCAGAAGCATTGACACCAAGTATGAGTGTTCGGAACTGAGCCGGCAATTTATTATGAATTTTTAAAAATCGCGTTTTTTTTAATTCGCGGGCCGTTTGGTGTCTTCGTAGGGAGCCACTTTGAAACCAAAATCGGGAAAACAGACGTCACTAGTCCCATGACGTCGGCAGGCCACCACACGCTGTCATTCGCTCGAGCCGCGGCAGCTACGACGTCACGGGCACACTTCCGGTAGCGGTGAAATTCGTCTGCTCGAGCCGCCGCGCGACCCCCTCGGGCAAGCGCGAGCCAGGGCTTTGCCTTCACGCATATGTTTTCAGTTTACCTCTACCGTCTCTTTCTGTCGGGAGTTCGGGAGCCAAGAAAGCGCAGAGACCGGAGAGACGCTGCCGACGCACGCTGCTCCTCGGGAGTGCGACAACCGGAAGTCGTAAACCGAGCGTCAGCGAATGACGTATTCATGGGCGGAGCCAAGTCCCGGAGCTGTTTTCTTTATTTTTTTATGGTGCCACGCGCGTACGAGTTGATGGGGGAGAGGAGGAGCGTGATTTTTAATCGTCTATAACTTCGTTGTTATTGATGCTAACTCAAAACTTCTTGCGCTGGGGTGACGAGTGATGCATTGCCTGTCTTTACGTAATCTCAATTAATTTATTGCATAGTCCCTTTAAAGTAGATGAGCGTACAATTCACATTTCACACTGTGGTCCCTTGTTGGCAGTGAATAGCAGCTTGACAAATCGAACCCCCCCCCCCTCTCCTAGAGGTGCTGCTGCATCTCCAGGGGGACTGCCACCCACCACAGCCACCCCCCTCACCCAATATTTTGATCTACTCGCACTGCTACTCAATGCAAAGTAGGAAGCAGTAGGAGTTGTGAAACGACAACCATATGCTCATTTCTTCAACCTGCAGAGCAACGAGGGCCACTACAAAAAGGGCTTATGTGTCAAAACATAACGGAACACATGGAATGCACTCGATAAATTAGGCGGCACATAGAGCAGTCCTGCAGAGACTTGAACATTGCTTGTGGACTTAAATCCAGTCGCCCCCACCCTTCAAGTCCTGTGGGCTGACCTTCCATCCTGTGTACTTCTCTGAAAGATTATGTTGAGGCACGTTGGTTTCAAGTTAACTGTATGGTTCAACGCAACATTAACCTTGAAATTTATCAAGTACACCAGAAACTGATGACTGAAAGCGAACTTTGTCTAAATTTCTGGTCACAAATCACACATGCCAGCGTAAACTAATTCTACAATACATTTTCACAAACTGCTGCCGGCACTCAAGTGAACAAAAATCAAAATCCCCAATCCATTGTAGATGTCGCAGCAAAACATCACAAACCCTTTCTAGATGTGCAGTATCCTCAACCAAAGCAAGAAATTGGGTCTGAAGTGCTTACACAAATGTGAATGCCCTTTGCGATGGTACAGTTAAATTTCCAAACACTGCCTGGTACATGACATGCATTCAGCATCGTAAAATATTGATGAGAACCACCCAATGTATTGTCCTTATCTTTCAAGAACTGAGGGCAAATGCAATTCTTTGCATATTTGCCAACAAAATATTTCACCAAGAAGCCTGCCACGTAACAGACAACAGAATCGTCAATAACATGACAGTGCTTATCCGCGGCTAGCTCTGAAACATCTTGCAAGGACAGAAAGTCGTCAGAAGGAGCCTGCCCAACATTATCAACCACAGATGCCCTGCTAACCGAGAATGCTGAACATTCCAGTAGAAGTTCACATCTATCCTCCTCAGCATTACTTTGTTCAGAAAGTTTAAACAGTTCCTGAACGCAAATATGCTTTAAACCAGAGATAAACTGGAAAACATTCGGATTCATGTTGCAGCCTTGCTTGTGCCCAATGTGCCCAAACATATATATTCTCCAGCGAATCCTGCTGGAGCCGACGGGTGAGGAGGTACAAAAAATTATGATTTTGAGAAAGATCACTCCAAAGAAGCAAAACAGCCTGGATAGTTATCTGCCAGGCTATGATTGTTTGTGGCTGACGCTTGACAGCAAAATTTCACGTTTTAATCCAGTGAAGTCGATCTTGAAGGAAGTGAACAAGTTTGTCATCACCCCTTTTAACTGCATGGCGATACCTTTGCGCTGTTTTTTTAGGAGTTCAGCTGTTCAGTGCATCAAACAGCTTATCCATTCTTTCGCGAAACTGCGCTGTAGCCATTGCTGCTGCGCGCAGCTCCTCTGCATATATTAAAGCCATAATGGCCACACTCACTCAAGCACTCAGTACCTGTGCTGCTCTGCTTACTTTCATATTAGAAAACGGTTTTTGAAAAATGTGCCGCTCGGTCAGCTTTGGGGCTAAACGCAAGCGCAACTCGTGGGAAAAATTGTACAGGTGCTCAATGTAAGCCCAATCCACAACCTCTTCCCCAATTAGCAACTTGTGAGCTTGCACATTATTACGAGTAGTTTTAATGGGATGGGGTACGTCAAAAATAAAATATATCCGCTCACCCCTTTTTTGAAAGGAAGGCCTGTCAACAGACACGCCCAGCTGATAACACAAGCTGATGTTTGATGCCCCTTGGTCGCAAACAACTGCTTTCACTGTCAGTTTGGCTATTTCTTTAAGTTTATCAATAAGGGACATCAGCAATTTACGCATAATAGGTGCTGCTGTTGAAGTGTGTCCAATTGTAAATGCTATTGGCTGAACCCACCTCTTGGAGATTCCACCCACCAGAACAACCAAAGCTCTGTCTGCAATTGTCGATGTCCGCACATTACCATTATCCACAAAGCCATGAATAACATCCTGACGGGAATCGTAGCACAAGTTTTTTTTTCAGTACTACTTCATCGAAGATCAAAGTGCATGCTTGATCTCTTTTATCCCAAGTCTAACTTGTCGCTGAAAGCGACTCAATGACCCCAGGAATCACACCTGGTTCCATGTTGACGTTAGCCAACCATCGTCTCAGCGAACGCTGGGTTGGCAAGGTAAAAATGGGTGATAAAAATCTATACGCCCGTGGTCCACGAAAGTTTAGGTGCAACGCAAACTTCTTTTGCCACAAAGGAAATCGTTTGCCTTTCCCGCTTGGCTTTGAACGCACGTGTGCAGTGAGAAGTTTGAACACTTCGTCAGTGACAAATGGCCGGATGACACCTAGTGCCCTCTAAATAGTTGGCGGCAAGCTGGGTTGTTGTTTGCGCAACCTTTCGATGGTCTTGCGGCAGCTATTCACCTTCGCCTGCAGCCTCCTTATAGTTGCTGTGGCCCTGGACTTGGAATACTGCAGACAATTTGTGTATGCTGGGCCCATTGCAGGATACCTGCCCAGAACTGCAATAGAAGAAAAAGAGGTAGCAATAAAGTCAGTCTTGGCACAATGCCTTTTCATGGTTCCGTCACAACAAACATTGCTTGCAGTAAGTGCAACGTATTGCATTACGGTTTTTTTTCTATGAGCATAATGCACTCTGCGCGATTCATACATACAACCCATGAACACGACTGTCCCGAATATAGCTTGTCCCTGAGTAAGATTCCTGCATGTGAAGTAAACGCTTCTAGT
Source organism: Amblyomma mixtum (assembly GCF_055824585.1). Taxonomy (NCBI): domain Eukaryota; kingdom Metazoa; phylum Arthropoda; class Arachnida; order Ixodida; family Ixodidae; genus Amblyomma; species Amblyomma mixtum. The sequence goes on from NC_143021.1 coordinate 86,193,832, forward strand.
GTTACATTACACCTTATGCATTCAATGTTATGGTTAACACCCCTAGTTTCCTGTGAATGCACAAAAAACGTCCACTTAATCATTTGTCGCACATTTGTGTAAAGAGCCGCATTTTCTTTTTGGGTGATGCTGTTACCGACATCTGTACGAACACGTCAGACAAATGAATTTTGCCTCATCTGGATGAATACAATGATGGGAGCTTGAGGGTTGAGGAGATATTGAAATTAATTGAACAAAAAAAGGCATTGCTTCAGCCGAATGTACCAAAACAATGAGGGCAAACCTCCGACACTTTATTGCAAGCAGCTCCCCACAAAGCACCAGCAGCAGTCACTACTGTTTCCAGCCACCCAGTGCTGGCCCCGTTTGCTGTTCATTGCTTTCTTTGCTGCACTCAATTCTGCCAGCGTCTTCCCTTTCTGACCAACAGGTACTATGGGTATAAACTTTTTTGTATGTGCACAGCCACCTTCCTTGCATTTGCGCACCGAGTCGCAAGCTCACTGAAAACATGGCCTCTCTTACCAGCTTATAAGCCTAATGGCAAAGGTTTGTTTGCCTACCGCGAATAGGTGGGGAAAAAATGAAACTAATAGTTCTCATTATTACATGAGGGAATTGAAACGAATTCTGACGTTTTCTGTAGAATATTGCGGCTTGTTTGTTCCTAAGGCATGAAATTTAAGATTTTCTACAGAGGAAAGTTATGTTTCTGAGGTCTTAAGGGAACACAAGAGCCGAACACAACGTCATGGAAAACACAAATTTGCATTGGCACATGCAATTCAGGTAGTAACACTGGTGCTGAGGCAAGCACACATTCCTCTCTGTTCCTGTTTGCAATGCCTCTGTAAGGCATTTCCTGTAGAGCCCAGCGCGCCAGTCGACCAGAAGGATCTTTCAAAGAGGACAACCAGCAGAGGGCGTGGCGATCGGTGACAGCGTCAGAAGGGCGCGCGTACAAGTAAGGGCATAGTTTGACGATCACCCATACGATGGCTAAACACTCCTTTTCGGTGACAGAGTAGATGGTTTCTGCTTTTGTTAGTGTCTAGCTGGCGTAAGCGACAACGTATTCGTCAAAGCCAGGCTTGGGCTGCGTGAGGACTGCGCCGAGGCCGACGCCGCTGGCATCGGTGTGGAGTGCCGTCGGAGAACGAGGGTTGAAATGACGCATAATTGGCGGAGTGGTGAGGAGGCTACGGAGTGTCGTAAAAGCTTCATCACAAGCTGGCGACCAAGCTGAATGGTAGTGGCCTGAAAGGAGCTTGGTCAGAGGGTCGCTGGCTAAGTTGCGGACAAAGCAGCGGAACTAGGAGGAGAGGCCGACGAAGCTGCGGAGGTCTTTTACAGAAGTAGGTTTCGGAAATTCTGCTACAGCTCGCAATTTTGCCGGGTCCGGGAGAACGCCATTCTTGAACACGACATGTCCGAGAATGGTGAGCTGCCGAGCTCCGAAGCGGCACTTGTTTAAATTGAGTTGGACGCCAGAGTTGGCCAGGCAGCGAGGAACAGTCTCAAGGCACTGGAGGTGAGACGAAAAATCCGGCGAAAAGATCACAACGTCATCTAGCGGCTAGGTTGTCCATCATGCGCTCGAATGTGGCGGGGGCATGCAGAGACCGAAGGGCATGACATTAAATTCATAGAGCCCGTCGTGTGTGACGAATGTAGTTTTTGGGCTATCGGCCTCTGCCATCGGCACCTCCCAGTAACCAGAGTGCAAGTCCAAGGAAGAGAAGAACTCAGCGCCCTGCAGGCAGTCGAGGGCGTCGTCGATACGAGGGAGAGGGTAAACGTCCTTGCGTGCAATCTTTTTCTGACGACAGTAGTCAACGCAGAACCTGATGGAACCGTCTTTTTTCTTAACAAGGACCACCGGCGATGCCCACGCGCTTTAAGACGGCTGTATCAAGTGGCGCTTGAGCATGTCGGTCACCTGTTCGTCAATGATTCGGCGCTCAGCGGCTGCAACACGGTACGGACGCTGGCGCAAAGGGGAATGTGTGCCAGTGTCAGCACAGTGGGCAACGGTGGTTGCGCGGCCTAATGAAGTTTGCTGGCAGTGAAAGGAATCTGCCAAACGGTGCAGGACGGCGGCAAATTGGGCCCGTTAGGTAGGCGTCAGGGCGACGTTGACGGAACGGTGAAAAACATCGAGAGGAGATGGATTGGCGATGGGAACAGGCGTATTTGCGCTGACGTGAAGGCCGGCCGTGCTATCGACGAGGGGGTATGCTGAGGCAGGATCGATCACGGCAACACTACCAAGCAATTGGCCACGGAGCACAGTGGTAGGGCAGGAGAACGGGTTGGACACACAAAAGCGCTTAAGCCATGAATAATTGTCAGCTCGGCATGAGGCCGCAAAACAGATTGCTGGTCAGCGCATCGTAAAGAGGGCGTATATGTGACAGTTGCGTCGGAGAGAGCAGCACAAGAAAGGCACCAGCAATGAAGAAAAAGGTGGAGCGTCAGTGTCGTCTGAGGCGACCACAGTAGCGGCAACAGCGTCGGGTACGTCCAAGGGAGCGTCACTGAAGGACGATAACTCAAGCTGAGCACGGGCGCATTCAGTAAAAGCGTGATGTGTGGAAAAGAACTCCCAACCAAGGATGACGTCGTGAGATAAGCGGGCAAGGACGATGAACTCTATTGTGTACGGGACGTTCTCGATAAACAGAGTGGCGGTGCAGGCGGCTAATGGTCGAATGTCCTGAGCGCTGGCGGTGCGGAGAGAAACGGCAGGAAGAGGCATGGTCACTTTTTTGAGTCTGCGGCAGAGGGTGTGACTTCGAACGGAAACGGCTTGGCCAGTGTCAACAAGTCCTTCGACGGCGACTTCGTCAACGAACACGGTGTAACGTTGGCGGGCACGAAAACAGGTATTGAGCGAGTCGCTGGCGGCGCAGTTCTTGCCTTCGTAACTGCGGCCGTTAGTTTTCTGGTTGCGGGGTGGGTGGGCGGCGGAGCATCGGAGAACGGGAACGTTGGCCAGGACACGGCGAGCGGTGGGAGCGGAAACGGTAACTAGGAGAAGAGGGATCCAGATGCGGCTCATGTGACACAGGCAAGGAGGACGGCGGAAGATCGTAGGTCGGCTCACGCCTATAAATGTACTAAACGATGGTCGCGACTGCGGCACAAATGGGCCACGTGGCCAGCGACTCTGGAGGCGTAGCAAATAGGACGATTGTCTTGCGTGCGCCAGGGGTTGAGAGGCTGCGGCTGCGATCGTGGGCGAGCAACCGGACGATAAGTGGGAGGTGCAGGTCGCTGGGGTTCTAACAGGTAGTGGGGAGGCCTGTAGACAGAAGCAACAGGCGAAGGCCGCGGTCGCGCCACAGCATCCGCGTGCGTTAAAGCAGCTGCGATCACTGACTGCTGAGGAGGTGGAGGTGGAGAGGGCAGTACCTCGGCGACCTGCTCCTGTATGACACGCTGGAGGTTGTGCGTGACCGGCGGCGCAGGCGTAGGTGGGCAGCTAGTCAAGCACAGCTGGCGGGCGACATCCTCACGGAAAAACTGCTGAATGTGCTGGAGGAGTGACGGGCGGTCCAGAGCACCGACCCCGGAAAGAGCCAAGCTGGATATTGTTGCGTTTTGAAAGCCGGCGCGCCGGGAGGAAAGGCGCTGCTTCCGCAGCTCATCGAAGCTCTGGCAGTGGCTGATGACATCGGACACAGATTGGGGATTTTTGGCGACGAGCATCTGCAAGGCGTCATCATCAATGCCTTTCATAATATTTCTTATCTTGTCGGCCCCACTCATGGAAGCGTTGATGCGCTTGCAAAGGTGACGACATCTTCTACGTAACTGGCAAAGTTTTCACCGTTTTGTTGTGCCTGGCTGCGCAAGCGTTGCTCGGCAAGAAGCTTACGCAAATCGGGGCGGTCATAGACCTCCGTGAGGCTCGTTTTAAGATCCGCCCAGCTGGAGATGTCCGCTTCGTGGTTGCGGAACCACAGATTGCCAACGTCGCTTAGACAAAATATAACATTGGTGAGCTTGACGCTGTCGTCCCACTTGTTATGCGCACTTACGCGTTCATACGAGGCCAACCAATCCTCCACATCCGTGTCATCCGTGCCGCTGAAGATTGTAGCGTCGCATTGACGGACGGCGCCGGAACACATGACAGCAGTGGCAACAGGCTGGGCAGGTTGGGCCGGTGTGTCGGGCACCGTGGTAGAGCCTGGTAGCCTGGATATCGTGGCGTATCTCGAGGGTGATAGCGGACAGCACCTCCACCAAGTGTGGTTTAGGAAGTCTTCGAAGGCGCTGCGTCGCGAATGGCTAGCGGTACAGTCTCGGCTCAGACGAGAAGCAGTGATCAGTCCAGCGCACGCACGAGCATCGGCACCGTTGTCTTCGTCGTCTTTTCCCTTAAAGGGCAGCTGCATATGTTTTAGAAATCAACGAGCTTAAGAGGGTCGAATGTGTGAAACGTGCAGGTAAAGCATGCGAACTCTTTTTGGGCTAGCACTTGAAATAGTGAAGTAATCGCCGATTAAAAACCGGACGGCCTCCAAGCTTCTCTGCAGCGCACTGCGCCAAGTGGGGGGCGCATGATGACGTCATCGAAGGTATCGGTACATTTCCAACGCACAAACGCCTACTTTGAAGCAACAAAACCAACACCACCGAAGGCGAACCCTTCTGAGAGTTGTTTGGCAGCATCTAACGCATCAGGGCAGGGTGTGGCTGGGGACAGCGGTAAATTGAAATCATTAATTGACGGATTAACCAATGCCCTTGAAGCAGTCCAAAATCGCTCCGCACGTTTTATTCTAGGTGACTATGGTCGTTTATCAAGAGTAACAGTCATGATCGAAGGAAACTTTATCATTAGCACCCTTGTCGCTGCGCAGGAAAATTTCCCGTTTTTGCCTCTTCTTCAAAATTTACCGCACCAATACAATTCTAAAAAAATGCACTGATCAGATCACCCACATATGTATCGTCGCGCAGCGATAATCCGTGCAAAGTAGGTAGCCCCCACTTCCGCTCTACATCGTATCAGTATTCATTCATTCCTAAAACAGCAACAGAGTGGAATTGTCTGCCTGCCGCGTTAGTGCTTACAAACAGTGTCGACGTTTTCAAGAAAAACTTATGCTTACATTACAAAGCATAGAAGTTTTTTTTGTTCTAACTCATTTACTTTGAAAGTTTTCAGTTATATTGTTGTGTGTTTTATGTAGTTTCATATTGTTATCTACTTTCTTCTCCATTTTTAGCGACCAACATTAACGAGTGTTGCCACTCATTAGCTATGTTTGTCATACAATGTCAGTGCTTTCTGCTTAGTTTTTAGATTGTTACCCCCCGAGCCCCGAGGATAATCCCCTGTTCACGCCTGTATTCAGTTTGCCTGTCTTTTTGCATATGTCGTCTTTTTTTATTATTTATCCCGCTTTCCCAAAATACTGTGCCATAACATTAGTCTCTGTTAATTTTTTCGTCTCTGTTACATTCTTTGGAACTGTTTGTTACGTATGTTGCACTGTTTTTTTTCCACTGCATCACTTCCCCTCTGTAATGCCCTCTGGGCCAAGAGGGTAACTTGAAATAAATAATAAATAAATAAATACCTTCCGTGACGTCACGCTGAGGTTTTCTGCACTACTCCTGTGTACTGAGGACAAGCGCAAAATTCAATCGTTGATTACGTCACTATTTTAAATGCTAGTGCAAAAACACTTGGCTTGCTTTACCTACAGCCTACATAGATTTGAATCCTTGAATATCGCGAAATTCTCAAAAAAGTGCTGCAGTTGCCCTTTAAGCCAGCCGCCGAGGGCTCGGGAGTCGAAGGCCTGTCTTACAAAATGTTTGTACAATTGAGGCAGTTAAAAGAAATAAGCATTACAACGTGGGACCGCACACCTCATTACTCACAGAACTGCCAATGCCAAAATAGCATCAATACAGTGCTCACCAGTGGGTTTCGCCCCGACCGAGAAGAAATAACTTCACCACGACACCGCAACAATGAATCTCGAGACTGAAGGTGCTGAAAGGTGCCAAAAGTGCTGGTTCTTCTTTTGGCGTGTTGCATATGCGCCCACACTGCACTTAGTAGAGCCCCTTTGTTCACATAAGGAGCACAGAACTAATGCACATATCGTGCATTGTCCATTCTTCAATGGCAACTGAAATAATGATGCACATGGCACAGAAACACAGCATGCGCATAGCCTATTCATAACACCACAACAGCACACATCACTGCACAATCCACACGTGGAGGTTACAGCTTGGAAGTAGCCACTGTTGTTCCAGCTCAATGGCTGTGGGGTTTGGCTGCTGAGCATCAGAAGGTAGAAGAATCAAGTTGCGACCACAGTGGCCACATTTTTATGGAGGCCAATGAAGACATGACCGTGTGCTGTGCTACATCAACGTACGTGAAGAACCTCAGCTGCTTTAAAGCTTGCACACCATCAACCCCCACTATTTTGAAATAGTACACCATGTACTACAATTTCTTCATCATCTCTTCAACACTGTGTTCAGGATCACATCCAGTTGATGGTGACATAGAACGAGAAGTAATCACAGATTTCGTTTGTGAGAAAAAAATTACTAGGAAAAAAACATTCTTTAGGCTTACAGATGCAGCAAAGCACCATGTCATGGGGCACTCGCCATGACACACGCATGGAAAAAAAATGTTGAAATTGTGTTTTCACTGTACACATCAACAAAAAACCTATAGTAGCAACAAATTTAGGTGCTCCATGAAACATAGTATGCAGCACTCCACAGAACTGGTGGATGATGTAGGTGATGTGGCTTGTGGTGCTGGTGATATGGCTGAAAGCGTTGTCGATGTGGCTGAAGGTGCTGGTGACGTGGCTGGTGGTGCTGACTACGTGGCTGACGGTGCTGATGACGTGGCTGGTGATGGTTAGGCAGCTGGTGGAGCTCACAGGGTCTACCGATGGTGCCCATGAGCGAATGCCTGTAGCAACTGCTCAGGCTTGGTCCTGCCTACCCGGTAGGGTGCGGGGGTTCCCTCTTCTTCTTCACAGTGGTCGGTGTCCCCATGAAAACCGTCACTGTCGTAGATGGTGTAGACATGAGGCTGCCCGGCATAAATGAACACATTGTGCAACAATTCATAGACTGCAATCTTCGCAGCGATTACAGGTTCATAGTGCAGTGCTCGGTACCTCTGAAGACACCTAAATCGACTCTTGAGGACACTAATTGTCCGCTCAACAGACCTGAGTTAAGAATGAGCACTTTTGAATCTGGCTGCTAGACTGCCCTATGCGTGATACCCGGCGGTAGGTGTGATGAGCCACGGCTCAAGCGGGTAGGCGCCATCAAACAAACTTCTTAAGTCACAAACAAATTTGTGACTTCTCAAGTCGCCAACTTCTTAAAATCGCATCGTGATGTTGGACGCGCCTTTTCGGTAGATGTTGTGGATTTATTCTATTCTGTTCCCCATGAAGCCTTGTTCACTGCAGTCAGAGAGTATGTTGAGAGTAAAGACCCTATTTCTTTTCAAAATACTGCGGGCGTATCCATCGAGGGTTTTTTAACCCTTTTAAAGTTTTACTTACAATCCACCTTTGTAACATTTGACAAGTTGTGTTTGCTGCTCCACTTTCTCCATTTTGCTTCCACAAATGGATCAAGTTTTGCACCAGGTTTTACCGACTAGTAACGTTTTTAAAGTATTCAGGAATGTGGACGATTTTTAATATTTTTTTACTAAGGACGGAAGTTTGAACTTCGAAAAAGTGTGCAAGATATTTTACCCTTATTTCAACAACATGGAAATGGCTTAAGTTTTACATGTGAAATACCTGAAAGTTATGTTCTACAGTTTTTAGATCTGAATAATGAGTTCTGTCAGGAACAGGTTTGTTGGGCGCATGCTCCCCGCGCAAAAAAAAAGGGGGCTTCTGCCATATGACTCTGCTGATTCCAAGCTAATAAAAAGGGGGATTGCTTCACTTTACCTCGAATCTGCCCTTATAAAATCATGCTCTCACAAGATGCATCTAAGTTTTAAAAACAAATTGGCCAGGCTGTCTCCAGCTGAGTTCCCTGGTTCGCTCGTAACGGCTCTCGCTGAAAGCCTGCGACAGAAGATGAAGAGAAAGGCTGTGAGGGATGGAGAAGATGTCCCTCGAGACGAGGTGGTGCGACCTGCGGCGGTGCCCTACGTGCACAAGTTAGCCCAGAAATTGAAAGAGGTCGCGAGCAGGCATGGTGTGCCCCTTGTGTTTTCAGCCCCTGAAAAGCTCGGAAGCCTCTGCTCTTGTATTGAAAGAGGACGAAAAGAAGAGAGGTGGGGCACGAAACATGGATCATAGTTCACGAAGTGCGCCGAAGGATTTGTATATGAAATTTCCCTCTCGTGCGGCCACTCCTATATAGGGCAAACTGGGCGCTGCGTTAACGAGCGAATCAGGGAACATGAAAGAAACGTTCAGCAAAATAAAGAAGGCCCAAATATGCCTAAGCATATAAGGTCCTGCCCGTCACGTTATTGTGAGCCATGTTTTTCCGGTGTAGGAATTCTGTCAAAAAGCAAAGATACAAAAGCTAGGAAACTAATCGAAGCGTTTTTAATTGCAAAAAAAGGAAGCATGTGCGTCAGCGACACATCCATATCTTTGTACAAGGCTGAGAGCAAATTTTTCACCCATTCGCTATCATATTAACTTTGAAGATGACAGTATTCCTTGCATGTAACAAGGCATATATTTATGCATGTTTTCATCGAATAAATCAGTTGTGAGTGGCGCTTCGTCCCGTCTTTCTACCTTGTGTTCTGTCTTTTTTCGGGCCTGTAACCAAAGAGGAACAGTTGCCAACTTGCCCCGCAAGACGTTCTTTTAAGTCGTAGTGCAATGCTCGGTACCTCTGAAGAGACGTGAACCGACTCTTGAGGACACCAATTGTCCGCTCAACAACAAACCTTAGTGAGGAATGAGCACTGTTCAATCTGGCTGCTGGACTGCCATATGCGTGATGCCCGGGGATAGGTGTGATGAGCCAAGGCTCAAGCGGGTAGGCGCCATCACCTGCATGTGAATGAAAAATCATGTTTTGCAGTGAGTTCACGCACCTTGTTCAACATCAGTGTTTCTTTTCCTTGTTTTTTTCTTCCTTCATTTTGTTTATGTTACCAATTATTGATACTTTGTTTATCTCAAATTTATAGGCTGCCAGTTCGTGCTTATATTTATCTTTCAACATGAGTTCCACTATTTATTATTGATTTATTACATTTTTCATATATGCTCTACACCACTACTTTGACTCGTGGAATGTTTTGTAGCGTAAGCTACACTGGCCGACTTTGATTAGTTTCGCGTGGCTCCTGAACAGCCGTGTTGCGCATGCGCGTGCAGCAAGTGATGCCACTACGCACAGCTCGCGTGCCTCGCCGCGCGCGCTCACCTTCCTTTCCTTAAAATGATCGGAGTGTAAAACGTTGCCAACGCCAACACCAGTGAACACAATGAACGCTGACAGCCTATGGCTTCAGCGCTGCATTTCTGGCACAACGTTGTGAATGCATGCAGTCCACATCTCTCTCTCATCCCCCCACGTACCTATAAGCGCGATTCAGGCGTCCACTGACCCAGGGAGTCAGTTATGTGCACTTCCTTTCCTTAACCTGGGCACAGTTGTCACTACCGCCACTCAGCTTAAAGTACGATTGAGGTGTCCACTGTTCCAAGCGGGCAGTTATGAGCCTTCCCTCTGGTTCAGGTATCCACCGAGATGTGGACACCTCGCCCTCACCTCAAGCTATTGCCCTCACTTTAAGCTACGTATATCCTGGCATAGCAGAGCTAAGCCACTGTTAATTTTTTATTCAGTGAATATTTGTTTCGTCTTCCATGAAATGTCGTTATTGTCTTTTTTTTCTTTTATACGTCCCTATTCATAGGTTACTCATTACTTTATATTGTGTTACCTGTGGTGTCCCGCCGGCTAGTGTAACAGCCGAGCGTCAAGTAATGTGAACAGGCGGACGCGCCCTCCTCCCCCACCGCCCGTCGGAGGGCGAGCCCCTGCTCGCCCGTCTTTTTCTAAAATAAATGCTTTTCTGTTCTCAGCCACCCATCTGGAGGGTCGTTCTCCGCGATCGTCGGACACTCACGACATGGTGTCAGAAGTGGGATCCGGGCTTCGCTAAAGAGATTCTCGCCGTCCTCAGCGGTCGGAAGGAACCGTGATGGCAGAAGCAACTGCGAGTTCGGGCTTTGCTGTGAAGCCGCCCACAGCTTTCACTTTCGACCGAGCCTCGGAATGGCCAGCCTGGATTCTCGAGTTTGAAGACTACCGCTACGCATCCGGTCTCAACAGGCAAGACCAGGAGACGCAGGTGCGGACTCTGCTCTACGTGATAGGCCGCCAAGCCAGACAAATCTTCAGCACGTTTTCGCTCTCCGCTGAAGACGCAAAGAACTACGACCTCGTCAAGGCGAAGTTAGACTCGCACTTCGTTCAGACAAAGAACGTTGTCTACGAATCAGCATGCTTCAACTGGCGTGAACAGGAGCCCACAGAGACGGTTGACCAATACGTCACTGTGCTGTACAACATGGCGGGCAGGTGCGATTACGGTGAACTGCGGGATCGACTCATCCGCGACCGTTTTATCTTGGGTCTCCTTGATAAAAGGCTGTCAGAAGGGTTGCAGCTGGATGCCGACCTCATCCTCGTCAAATCTCTCTCCAAGGCTCGACAGAAGGAAACAGTGCATCATCAACAACAGTTACTTCAAGCCGCTGAGGGAAGCCCATTGGTCAAGACGGAAGGCACTGCTTTGGATGCTGTTGCCCGCGCAAAGCACAAGAGAAAATATCGCACGCGACCGGCCAGTTTCGCGAAGACGAGCAGCCAGTCTTGCAGCTACTGCGGGGGAACGCCTCATCCTCGTTTTTCGTGTCCGGCTAAATCCGAAAAGTGCTGAAGATGCAAAAGTAAGGGACATTACGCTCGCGTCTGCAGAAAGTTTCCCTCTAAAGAAGTCTCAACACTCGAGCAGGAAACCTCAGCACTTTTTCTCGGCGCTATCCATCAACCAGCCACTGCTCAGAACGACATCAGGCTCGTGGAAGTCGTCATTAACGGATTTCCATTGGTTGCCAAGATTGACACAGGGGCTCAAGTCTCCATTGTGCCTGCAAATTTTGCCGGAGTTCCCAGAGATCTTCATCCGGTAAAAGAAACTTTCGCAGGACCGAAGGGGAAAGCGCTTCAAGTTGTCGGAAAATTTGGCGCAACTGTCAAATGGAAGACGCGAAGTTCCGACCAAGTCATCTATGCCGTTCACCATCTCAAGCACCCGCTCCTTGGATTACCTGCTATAGAGGCTTTGGGCTAGGTGAAGTTCCTGTGCGCAACCGAATGCATTGAGGAGCGTTACTCCCAACTTTTCTGCGGACTAGGTCAGTTGCCGGACGAGTACACCATTCATCTTTAGCCGACAGCCGTGCCGTACTCCGTGACTGTAGCAAGGGGCATTCTTGTACCGCTACGAAAAGCAGTGGAGCAGGAAATACACAAGATGAGGGAGCAAGGGGTTATTCGTTCTGTTGAAGGCCCTACGGACTACTGTGCCGGAATTGTTGCCGTTGTGAAGCCGTCAGGAGGAGTCCGAATCTGAGTGGATTTCACTCGCCTCAATTCATCGGTCCTCAGAGAAAGGTTTTCTCTTCCGTCAGTGGAACAGTCACTCGCGTTGCTAGGTGAGGCTACAGTATTTTCTCGACTTAATGCCAACTCGGGATTTCACCAAATTCCTCTCTCTCCGGCATGCCAAGAGCTTACTACTTTTATCACGCCGATAGGGCGGTTCTGTTTCACCAGACTTCCCTTCGGTATCACGTCAGCGCCGGAACACTTTCAAAAACTCATGTCGAAAAACTCTGAGTGGACTGTCTGGAGCAGTCAATCTCATGGACGATATTCTAGTTTTTGGCCGCGACCAAGAAGAGCATGACAAGAACCTGGACGCGACGCTAAAGCAACTCGCTTCATCGGAATTCACCCTCAACCGCACAAAATGTGTTTTCGGTGTTAATGAGGTGACCTTCCTGGGATGCGCCCCGCCGCGGTGGCTCAAAGGTTACGGCGCTCGGCTGCTGACCCGAAAGAGGCGGGTTGGATCCCGGCCGCGGTGGCTGAATTTCGATGGAGAAATTCTGGAGGCCCGTGTACTGTGCGATGTCAGTGCACGTTAAAGAACCCCAGGTGGTCGAAATTTCCGGAGCCCTTCACTACGGCCTCCCTCATAGCCTGAGTTGCTTTGGGACGTTAAACCCTAATAAGCAAAGCCCAGCCTTCCTGGGATGCGTCATAAACCGCCGAGGTATCCCTCCCGACCCTAAAAAAGTCGAAGCAGTCAAGTCACTTCCTCCACCAAAAGACGTCGCCGGAGTCCGGAGGATCTTGGGAATGGTGAATCATTTGGCAAAGTTTCTGTCATGTCTGGCCGAGAAAACCGCACCGCTTCGAGGCCTCCTCAAGAAGACATCAGAGTGGACCTGCGTGCTTGCTCAGGAAGTAGCGTTCATGAGCATCAAAGACTTCCTGTGTTCAGAGAAGTGCTTAGCCAAGTATCATCCAGACTACCCTACAACACTGTCAGCGGATGCATCAGCCCATGGTTTGGGTGCAGTCCTGCTACAAACGCAGCCAGATGGATGTGAACGCCCAGTTGCATACGCCTCCAGATCCCTAACAACGGCAGAAACGCGCTATGCTCAAGTTGACAAGGAAGCCTTGGCACTGACATGGGCAGCCGAACGCTTTGAAGAATACATCCGTGGACTCACGGCAACATTCCAGACTGACCATCAGCCGTTGATCGCCCTTCTGGAAAAGGCCTCTCTGGATTTGCTGCCGCCACGTATTCAACGCTTCCACATGCGCCTGATGTGCTTCACCTACACGATGCAGTATGTGCCAGGGAAAAGCCTTGCAACGGCCGACACTTCGTCCAGGGCGCCCGTAACCAGTGACCTGCTAGCAGGAATACTCACTTGCGACGATGTCAGTGCCTACGTAAAAGGAGCTGTCATCGGACTTCAAAGTTCCGCCTTCGATCCGATCAAGAAAGCACAAAACGAAGACGAAATCTGCCAACGTCTTCGGTGGTACTGCGTGCATGGATGGCCGGAAAAACGCAAAGTTCCCGCTGCTTTGTCACGATTCTGGCAACACCAAGCAAGTCTATCCGAAAACGATGGCTACTTGCTATATGGAACACGCTTGGTTATCCCTCAACCCATGAGAGGAGAAATTCTCGCGTGCCTACACGAGGGGCACCAAGGAATCGAGCGCTGCAGAGCCAGACCCAGGCAGTCTGCGTGGTGGCCGGGTTATCCAGTGAACTCCGCCAAGTCGTCTCTGTCAAATCTGCGCTAAAACGCGACAGCAAAATGCTGAGCCGCTCCTTCCAACATCAACTCCCGAGCTCCCTTGGAACATGGTGGGCATAGATCTCTTTCAACTTCGTGGCAAGTAGTACCTCATCTTTGTGGACTACCACTCTCGGTACCCGGAGATAGCGCTTCTAGCTTCCACAACAGCAGACGCAGTTATAAACCACCTCAAGAGCTTTTTCGCTCGTCATGGAATTCCTGTGACTGTGGTTTCCGACAACGGCCCTCAGTTTTCGTGCTCGGAGTTTGCGAAATTCGCGAAGACGTACGGTTTTACCCACATCACGAGCAGCCCCATACATCCGCAGGCCAACGGGGAAGCAGAGCGAGCGGTGCAAACAGTGAAACGCCTGCTGAACAAGGCTGAAGATCCTTATCTTGCGTTGCTGCCCTACAGAGACACGCCGGGACCAACAGGCTTCAGCCCTTCGAAACTGCTCATGGGACGACGGCTGCGCACACGTGTTCCGACATTTCCCGCTCTCTTCCAACACGGGGCAGCGAGAGCAAGCAGGCAGCCGGATAGGATCGCGAAACCAAGGAGCAACAGAGGCGAAATTTCAACTCGTGACACGCCGCCAGAGAGCTGCCGGTGCTCCTGCCCAAGACCAAAGTTTGGGTGAGAGACTTCGACTGCGAGGGGGATATAGTAGAGCAAGCCGGGACCCCACGGTCATACCCGGTAAAGATAAGCCGCGGGACCGTGCGCCGCAATCGGCGGATGCTGGTTTTCTTGAAGCCATCGCAGAGTCGAACGACGGCGCCTCCTTGTCCCGCTTTCCTGGGCTACGACGATGAAGACTGGCTATTACGACCAAGAGCGTCGCCACCAGAGGAGGACGGGGGACCTCGACCGCGGCGCGGCAGTAACTCACCGCCCGAGACATCAGCCGGCACTCAAGCTGCAGCTGCAAGGGCACCAGTTGCCGTGACTCGCTCCAGGCGTGGTGTCTTTGTGCCGGACCGTTTTGGGGGTATCGCCGTGGTATCGGTTAACGGAGGGGGATGTGATGTGCTGCCGGCTAGTGTAACAGCCGAGCGCCAAGTAATGTGAACGGGCGGACGCGCCCTCCTCTCCCGCCGCCCGTCGGAGGGCGAGCCCCTGCTCGCCCGTCCCTTTCTAAAATAAATGTTTTTCTTTTCTCAGCCACCCGTCTAGAGGGTCGTTCTTCTCCGCGCTCGTCGGACACTCACGACATTACCTAAGCCTGTTTTGCAAATTATTTACACTTATGCGACTTGCATTCATTAAAGGGACCCTGAGGAACACTCAGTCTAGTAACTGTTGTGAGTAAAACAAGGATTCCCTGACTCTTTCTGCCCATGTTGACGTCTGTCTTGCCGCAAAAGACACATTTATCGCCAAGAAAAAATTGCATTGAAAATTCTTCCCACCATGTGATTCAGTCTCAGACTCCTTATGTCCTTGCCAAAAAGGATGGGGGGTGCCACCGCTTTCAAGTGAACAGCTTGTGGGATCAGTGACCAAAAAATTGGTGTCGGTGCACATGTTTTTCCCGTAGTGACGCCTCTAACTCTTTTTGTAGCATTTTCTACCTTATAGAAGCTCCTCCCTTGGTGAAGTTGGTCTCCTTCTGATTACAATGTGGTACTCTAT
Organism: Amblyomma mixtum; assembly: GCF_055824585.1. Classification (NCBI taxonomy): domain Eukaryota; kingdom Metazoa; phylum Arthropoda; class Arachnida; order Ixodida; family Ixodidae; genus Amblyomma; species Amblyomma mixtum. The sequence goes on from NC_143021.1 coordinate 86,208,883, forward strand.
TGATACAGCTCAAATTCTATTTGTCCTCAGTGTCTGTTTAACTTATATACAGTACTTCACATACAGCAAGCAAACATTTTTGTTAACAGTTAAATGGTGCTCAAACTAACAGAAATGCCTCACAAACTTAACTTGCAAACTCTTCATATGAAATCCTTATGACATGCTAAGCGTTGATATATTTTGCCGTGCTTGTAGCGTGTCCCACCAGGCATCGGGTCCAGGATCACCGCCGCATTGCCGAAGGAGGAAGGAAAGTGGGCCGGAGACGGGGAGTAGGGGAAGTGAAGAAAAAAACTGTATTTACATGGTTACATGATTAATTACATTATTTACATAGAGCGGGACTGAGAATGGCTCTCAGTGGAAGGGGAACGTCTTCATCAACCGTAGTCGACTGGAGCTAGCAGGCTTCTCTCGGCCACACTCACGGCCGAGTTAAATATCGTTCGGTTTCCCCAGATCCCTGGCTGGGGAATAATGGTCGACGAGCACTGTCCAATCGGATGGACCGAAGGGGACGTTCTTGTTACCACCCACGGCTGGGCAGGTGCGGGCTTTTCCACTCTCTCGCAGCTGGGTCGATGACAGGGGGAGATGCTGACTCATCCAGCCCTGCGGGAAAGGAATCTCCCGAAGTCCTCCAGCAGGTGAATGAACTTGCTTCCCCGCCGATTGCCCAGAACGCGAGTCGGGGACACAGAATTCTTCAATTATCCGCCAGCGTGACCGGCGCCGGCACGTCGCCTCTGCTGTGGTCCCTCGGACAATACCTCCGGCGCGTCCCCGGCCGTCGCCGCTATAGTGGTCACCTCCGCTCAAGGAATTTCGCTGGGGTTACTGCTGACAATGGCCCTAGACATTCCTGCTACACTAATCCGCTGAGGCTCGGAGGGGCATTCCAAGCATCCCACTTCCCACCGCCGTCGCGGGGTTGTCGGCCTCGATGAATGTTCACGGTAGCTGCTTGATCGGGCCCACGTGGTCCGAAGTACGGTCACAACAGCACGTCCGCCGCCCGAAGAGGTCTCGTAGTGGTTGCAGCCAACGCTGCTGCGCGCAGAGACCTGGAGTTGTGTCCGTTCGGCTTTTGGTCACAGCTGGGCCCAAAGGTTCTTCTTGCTTCGTTGACAACTGTAACGGTCTCAACCAGCAAGGTACACAGCCCAACAAGCAGAAAGCGCCAAACCGACTTTAAGAAATGCCAAGCAGTTTTCGGTCGACAAAGTCTGTTTAGAGAAAATGAGCTGTCGCGTGAAATTTACGTCCTCCTCCGAAAGTTTCCAAGTTTGACCAAACCAGAATACACAGAGCTTGTTTAGCCAAAAGGGAAAAATTTCCTAAAATTTGGGGGGGGGGGGGTGCCGTAGCACGGTTTTTGTCACAGAAAGCCACCTCCCGTGAGAGCACAAAGGGAAGGTGGAGCTGCTGAACATACATACAAAACAGAGAAAAAAAATGATTCCCGCTAAAGCAAAAAACAAAATACAAATTTGCATAGCGGATTATCGTCCGGGGAGTCAGGAAAGGGCATTACACGGGAAAGCTTGGGCTGAGGCCATCAGCGTTGCCATTACTCGCACCTTTCGGCAACGCATGTGACCTGAGTCCCGCAATGCCAAGCTCCGAAATTTCGCTCTCATTTCGCATAGGAGAGTGTAATGAACAAAAGACAAAAAACAAGCATTAAACTCAATATGAGATTATGCGTCATATCCGCCCCCTGCGCGGCCGTGGTCCGACAGCTGCTTTAGCAGATGAGACATTGCATAATGCTAGGAATTCCAGCTTGCATTTCTGTACAGGAGAGTTAAATGAACAAAAGAAACAAGCATTCAACTCAAGACGGGATTATTCCTCGAATCCGTCTACAAACAGCGTTGCGATCAGAGGAGTTTACTGGTTCCTATTCTTCAGCCGCCCCCTGCGCGGCCGCGGTCCGATAGCTGCTCTAGCAGGTGCACCAGGACACAAGGCTAGGAATTTCAGCTTGGGAAACTTAACTGTTCCTTGTCCAAGTCTCGCTGTTCTGAAGTTTGGCTGACGCTCAGAAAGCAGAATGCGAGAAGGGAACGAACGAGTGCGAATGCCGTGCCAGCGTATCCGTCTCTCTCGGATCGGGTTCGCGCGTTGCGTTCTCTTAGCTTGTGTTCCCACGGGGCGGGTGCGAACTCTTGAGCACCGAGGTGCCAAATTGGGGCGGCCACGCGGTTCGGATTTTAGTCGAGCATCCAACAAGAGCCGCACTTTCCCCTTAATTAACTCTTCCCGTTTGGCCACCTCTATACGCTGCCGCTCCGTGGAAACCCTCGCTGTTGGTTTGCGTGGCGCGTCACTAGCAATCGCTGAACCGTCACAGGTAAAGTCGTCGGCGTTCGCCTCATTGTCAGTTTGTGATCCAGCCTGCTCTGGCTCACCACCGTGAGAATTTATAAGGCTTACAGGGCCACGTTTGCCCTCTTCACCCGCGTGCTCTGCTGGCGCTGCGAATCCTGGAGCCTTCGAACTGGTGAGGACCTGCGCAGCGTTATCTCCAAAACTAAGGCCCTTTTCTTTGGGCAGCATATCCAAGCGATTTGATAAAATCGAGGGATACTGCATAGGCAGGCTTTGGGAGACGGCTGCCTTGGTCAGACGCAGCTCGAGCGGGCTCTCGATCGCGACGCGGGCAGTAAGCTGGTCGTGTTGGATACCTTTCCTATCCTTATACTGGCGGTACAGCAGGCCAGAACGGAGCTGGAGAGGTATGTTCTTCCGTGACAGACCTATGTCACTTTGGGGACTCAAGTTTCGTAGAGTCTGGTCTTTCTCTTGCTCAGCGGTGAACGTTTCTCTGTCCACACGAAGGAGTTCGAGAAAGCCATCTGAGTGGGGCAATGCTAGATTCTTTTTCAGTTCCTCACCTAGCCCCAGCTCATCACTTGCGCCTGCTTCGGAAGACTCACTATAGCCTGCACTACTGTCGGTAGTCTTTACCCCTGTGCTAGTAGTGAGTAAGTCCTGGGCTGGCTCGTCATTTGGTAACTCGGAGCCGTCACGGCTTAAGTCGCCGGCGTTCGTCTCATCGTCTGTTTGTGACGAAGCCTGCTCTAGCTCATCACCGTGAGAATTTACAGGCTTCGGGCTTACAGGTTGAGGTTTGCCCTCTTCAACCACGTGCTCTGCTGGCGCCGCGACCTCACGAGCCTTCGAAATGGTGAGGACCTGCGCAGCGTTATCTCCAAAACAAAGGCCTTTTTCTTGGGGCAGCATATCCAAGCGATTAGAGAAAATCGAGGGATGCTGCTTAGGCAGGTTTTGGGAGACGGCTGCCTCGGTCAGACGCACCTCGAGCGGGCTCTCGATCGCGACGCGGGCAATAGGCAAAGACACACTGGTTTCATTGGAGCATAACTCAATTTCGGGTGTTTGGTCGCGAGCGGCTGTCGTTCCCTCATCGTTAAACTGATCATTGTTTCGAGGCAGCGCTGAGGCGCATTCCTCGCTTACAATAGAACTTGCAGTTGCCGCTTTCAGCGCGTGACTGCTTTCTGGAGGACGACATTTTTGCGCTGCGCCTACGCCTTTCTGGGTTGAAAGGGAAATCTGCGCGGCATCGCGCTTTTCAGCTAACGCCGCGCTCTGACTTGGAGCTCCACAGTCGCTATCAGGTTTGCCCTCTTCAACTACGTGCTCTGCTGGCGCTGCGAATTCACGAGCTTTCGATGTGGTAAGGACCTGTGCAGCGTTATCTCCAAAACAAAGGCCTTTTTCTTTGGGCAGCATATCCAAGCGATTTGAGCAAATCGAGGTTTGCTGCTTAGGCAGGTTTTGGGAGATGGCTGCCTAGGTCAGACGCACCCCGAGCGGGCTCTCGTTTGCGACGCGGGCAATGGGCAAAGACACGCAGTTTTCATTCATGATTTTAATTTCACTTCGCGCCGAAACCTCCCGATTTAATGTCGAATTCCTCTCGGCGCGCTTCGCCAGTAAAATTTGCAACTCCAAACGCATTAAAGCAAGTTGCCTTTCATCGGCTTCCTTGAGACGAAGGCGTTCTTTTTCTATCCTGTCAGCCTCCTCCTTAGCGGCTTCCTTGCGGTAAAGGCGTTCTTTTTCTATCCTGTCAGCCTCCTCCTTAGCGGCTTCCTTGCGGTAAAGGCGTTCTCTTTCTATCCTGTCAGCCTCCTCCTTAGCGGCTTCCTTGCGGTAAAGGCGTTCTTTTTCTATCCTGTCAGCCTCCTCCTTGCGTTCTCTTTCAACCCTGTCGGCCTCCTCCTTGCGTTCTTTTTCAACCCTGGCGGCCTCCTCCTTGCGTTCTTTTTCAACCCTGGCGGCCTCCTCCTTGCGTTCTTTTTCAACCCTGGCGGCCTCCTCCTTGCGTTCTTTTTCAACCCTGGCGGCCTCCTCCTTGCGTTCTTTTTCAACCCTGACGGCCTCCTCCTTGCGTTCTTTTTCAACCCTGGCGGCCTCCTCCTTGCGTTCTTTTTCAACCCTGGCGGCCTCCTCCTTGCGTTCTTTTTCAACCCTGGCGGCCTCCTCCTTGCGTTCTTTTTCAACCCTGGCGGCCTCCTCCTTGCGTTCTTTTTCAACCCTGGCGGCCTCCTCCTTGCGTTCTTTTTCAACCCTGGCGGCCTCCTCCTTGCGTTCTTTTTCAACCCTGGCGGCCTCCTCCTTGCGTTCTTTTTCAACCCTGGCGGCCTCCTCCTTGCGTTCTTTTTCAACCCTGGCGGCCTCCTCCTTGCGTTCTTTTTCAACCCTGACGGCCTCCTCCTTAGCGTTCCTGATTCCCTCCTGAATGACTTCCCAGGTCTCCCAAATTTTGTCACCCTCCTCCTTAGCACCACATTCCTTAATAGCCTCAATCAGCTGCGGCTTTCTGTGACTTTTCCTGGCCTCAATACCCAGCTTTTCACACAGCAACATCAACTCTGGCTTCTTTAGCTTGCTCAAATCCATGGTAACTTCCGAACGAGGACTTTCATAAAATAAGCTGCTACGTGAAATGCTTAAGCTAGCACGTGCAGAAAAACCATCTACAGGTAGTAATAAATTTCCAGAGTTATCAAGCCTGGCAGATTCTTAAAGAAAGTCAAGCGCTCACAACTGCTGAAGCCAGGACCAAGCGTGGAAGATCCCGCCGCTGCCAACCAGTTGATATATTTTGCCGTGCTAGTAGCGTGTCCCACCAGGCATCGGGTCCAGGATCACCGCCGCATTGCCGAAGGAGGAAGGAAAGTGGGCCGGAGACGGGGAGTAGGGGAAGTGAAGGAAAAAACTGTATTTACATTATTTACATAGAGCGGGACTGAGAATGGCTCTCAGTGGAAGGGGAACGTCTTCGTCAACCGTAGTCGACTGGAGCTAGCAGGCTTCTCTCGGCCACACTCACGGCCGAGTTAAATATCGTTCGGTTTCCCCACATCCCTGGCTGGGGAATAATGGTCGACGAGCACTGTCCAATCGGATGGACCGAAGGGGACGTTCTTGTTACCACCCACGGCTGGGCAGGTGCGGGCTTTTCCACTCTCTCGCAGCTGGGTCGATGACAGGGGGAGATGCTGACTCATCCAGCCCTGCGGGAAAGGAATCTCCCGAAGTCCTCCAGCAGGTGAATGAACTTGCTTCCCCGCCGATTGCCCAGAACGCGAGTCGGGGACACAGAATTCTTCAGTTATCCGCCAGCGTGACCGGCGCCGGCACGTCGCCTCTGCTGTGGTCGCTCGGACAATACCTCCGGCGCGTCCCCGGCCTTCGCCGCTATAGTGGTCACCTCCGCTCAAGGAATTTCGCTGGGGTTACTGCTGACAATGGCCCTAGACATTCCTGCTGCACTAATCCGCTGAGGCTCGGAGGGGCATTCCAAGCATCCCACTTCCCACCGCCGTCGCGGGGTTGTCGACCTCGATGAATGTTCACGGTAGCTGCTTGATCGGGCCCACGTGGTCCGAAGTACGGTCACAACAGCGTTCATTGTGTACTTGCTCAACCAGTTTACATTAAAATTTGTTCAGTGCAGGTATTCTCCCGGTCTGCAAGCACTCATTTACCTAGTAGGTATTCACTAGACTGGAAGAAGTTGTGATGTCACAGGTCGTGGTGCACGGTTGAGCACACCACACGAATGAATCGTGAACAGATCCCGGGAATGTCGCATCGAGGGCCCTGGTACGAGGGTTTGCATCGCACACTTGCGAAGAAACATGCACAAATGTTATGATTTTTACTCAGTTTACAGGTGTAAGTGTACATGTTATGATGGAGATGTTATGCTCATTTATGCTCATTAGAATACTTTTGCCACTGTAATACAGTTATTATAAATTTTGCACACTTTTTATCCACTTGTGACATGTGCAGCACTGTTCCTCTTGTTGCTTGGGTCATTTTACATACTCATGTCACCTTATTTGCAAGTACTGGCATGTAACGGTGCAATTACACTTGTTTAGTGTGTTTGCTCAGAGCTCTGCAGAGGAGTTATGGCAAAATTGTAAAGGAAAATTCTGCAGTGACTGCTATCACAACTACATGTACACCCGGCGGCAAAATAAGTCGGGGCACGCGAGAGGCGGCCAGAATCAGATAAAACTGCATCGCCGCGCCGTCTGACGTTGCACTTCTGGTGTCGAGACATCGCAGTGCGCGTGCTTTCATGCTTGCAGCCGTGTCTTTTTTCTCGCTTGCGCGGTAATAGCTGATTACCTGCGGCGTTTGGCAGTAGCGGCCGCTTTCTCTATTTGCTACGTCAGACGCGCAGTTCTGGGCGAGGGTAGGAGGGGGTGCATGCACGGCGAGGGTGAAGCGTGCGCTGCTCCCTTTGCCCTGGCGTGACAGATAACGTATCGCGTCTCTCGGCGACAGCGCGGTGGCGCATACATGATCGCTTCCATTCCTTGCATTTTTTTTTTGTTTCAACGACCGTGTGATGTTGAAATAGGGAAGAGCACACCGCAACGGAGAGGCGTTCAGTCGAAAAATGATTCCATTTACTAACGTCAGATAAGGCAAGATAGGCAGGTCACTTGCACATGAAATAAAATACACGTAGAAGAGTAACGAAATAACGCGAGCAGGTTTAGGCGTGGCCATATATGTTAAACATAGAAGAATAAAAGTGACACCAACGCTAAGGGCCAACAAAAGACAAAAATATTGCCGAAATCTGGCTTTTGCGCTGCGGCACAGTTCAAAATCTCAGCTGCTTTCAAACGGCGACGTATTGTCGATGTAGAGACCTCTAATGACAACTCATCGCGGATCTCTTTAGCGTTCAAGAAAGGCTCCACGACAGCTGCGCCAAAAATCAGTATGTCGTCCTTGTTCTTCGTAACTCTTGGTCTGCCGGACCGCTTCGCATCCGCAAGTGTTCCCTCATCTCGGAAGGCACGAATAATTCTGCTCACCGATGTCTTCGACCTGCCAGTTCTTCGGCATATCTGCCTCTGCGGCGCATCTTCCACGAAAAGTCTGGCGATGAGTCTTCGATCTTCAATCCGAACACGTGGTGCCATTTCAGTAGACGACACACCTCTGTTCGGCTCTCCAGGGTTTTATACCTTTAAAATGTATCACCGGCTAATGAGAAGCGCGAACACATGACGAGCGGGTGAAGATAAAGGATTGTCGCGACAGGCGCATTCTAGATGAGCCACTGAAATTCGACTCGTTCACCGTGTAGATAAATGTTCATGCTAGCGCGGTGTCCCTCGCGATAGCTTGCTTAAGTTTTGTTATTGTTGTTCAGCGCTTTCATGGACACCTACTCTGTCGCCTCAAAAAAGACAGTCCTGATAACACAGCCGAAAGTGCTTTGCATCTATCCAGGCGAGCGTAAGATTCCTCTTCTAAGAGGCGTCGGCGAATGCATTATTTCATTAATAAATGTTTTATTGTGTTTACGTGATGATGTTACTATTAAGTTTTTAAAACTGTCTAGTTCAAGCGAACCCATTTGCTTACAACTCCACACTATACATTGCCCGTTCGTGTAGCATTGCTCACAGGGCGCGCACATGACTAAAATACCATGCGTGTTTTCAGGAGTAGTTCTGCAGTGAATTGTTATATGCTACATTAATGGACCTGGATGAGTGGTTATGATCAGTACAGCCGAGTAGTTTAGTCATGTGTCTGCAAACTCTTTTTCGTTAGGCTGTATGGCACACGAGAACTTCCATGATGATCAACGCAACAAACAGGTTTGGAACCTTTTATTCCCTACAATTTATTTCCTACTTAGTCCCTTTGTATTGGCTCTTGCCAGCAGAAGAAAACCGAATAAAAAAATGGCTCTAAGGATTTGTCTCCGTGACAGGAACGTAGTACCGTAGTGCAGACCCGAGCACATGGCAAGCAAACCGTCCATCTTCGACCTCGACGCACAAAGGGCCTTGGTTGCGAGAGCTCGGGCAGCGGCTTCAGCCAACGGAGTCCCGGACTGAGGACCCGACCGACCCGGCCCTTGCCCAGAAACCATTTCTACAAATAAATGTTTTTACTATTACTAATAAGGCAAGCAAATGCATCAGCGCTTAGAACTATCGGACAGAGTGGCGTGTTATTCAAACCCTTTAGTGAAGAGCATGCCCATGTGCCGAAAAATATAAAACTTGTCAGCGTCAGTACTTGCCGCTGTACTGAGCTGTCATTAAACACAGACAAACTGTTGTTTCACATTGCCGCAGTAAACGAGTGGGGAAGCTGTAATGATGCAAACACGGCAAATAGTTTTCGGAGCTATCAAGTGTAATACCGCACTTTCAGAGCATTCTGCTCGCTTACAGCGAGCGTAGAAATCGCAACGTGTGAAGCGTGGTTACAGGAAGTGAGAAGGACCCGTGCCAGCAGCGATGAGTGATAGCTTGTTCAAAAAACATAAATCTTGCAACTGTGTGTTATCTGTCCAGCCAGGGCAAAGGGAGCAGCGCACGCTTCACCCTCGCCGCGCACCCCCTCCTACCCCCCCACCCAGAACTGCGCACCTGACGTAGCAAATAGAGAAAGCGGCCCCTACTGCCAAACGCCGCAGGTAATCAGCTAGTACGACGCTAGCGAGAAAAAAAGACACGGCTGCAAGCATGAAAGGACGCGCACGCGCACTGCGATGTCTCGACACCTGAAGCGCATCGTCAGACGGCGCGGCGATGCAGTTTTATCTGATTCTGGCCGCCTCTCGCGGGCCCCGACTTATTTTGCCGCCGGGTGTACACGCGCGTCCACTTCCAACCTGAACACCGCTCCGTGCGGCCGGCGCTACGCGGTGCGCCTGTCACGGGCGCCTGGGGCAGTATTGCGCGCAAGCGCAGTGACAGCTGTAGGCGGGGTGCTCGCCGCGTCGTCTGCTTCAGCGCGGCGGCTCCGCCAAGCCACGCTTGCTGTGCGGTGAAGCGAACTTTGCTCTTGCTATGCGCAATAAAACGACAGTCCGGCACGGTTGTGGAGAAGCGCGGCAACCGCGCTTGGTTCTGTGTAGCGCGTGATATATCGGGGGCGTTTGCCCCTGTTCGTGTTTCCTTTCTTTCTTCCTATCTTTCCTTCTTTCTTTCTTCCTTCCTTTCCTTCTTTCTTTCTTTCTTTCTTTCTTCCTTTCTTTCCTTCCTTCTTTCTTTCTTTCTTTCTTTCATGAGATTAAGGCTCTAGTGTAAAACATGGTCCATGTGTGAATTAGATGCCCAAGCTGTGCGGACACTTCGACAACTCAGCTTCTCAGCTCCTTGGTGGCGATCAGCCAGGCTATTCCCCGGACTCACATGATTGTTTTCATTACCTCAAAGTTGGGCGCCGCAATGTGATGAATGTATGGCCTAATAGAGATTGGTGCAAAGTGAGCATGAACGTTCTAGCAACGTTCTACAACGGGAAAAATTGGAAAAATTTGACGCAGAACAATATTGGCATGTTTTATTCTAGATGTGAACGAAAAATGAAAAGTTTAAAAATTGAAAAAAAAATGAAAGGGCGGTTAGAAATGGAATTTCAGTTAGCTGGGCAGTTGAAAAAGAATATAACATATTCTTTCTCGAGCATAACAAGTACCATTGCTTGGGCAGCGGTAACGCTATGTCTTTGGCGCCGTTAGCCATTGTCTAGAAGCGGGTGGCGTCGCCATTAGCATGCATTAGCTCCCTCATCCTGTCCGGGAGAGAGGCGTACGGTGCTTCGCACAGCTCAGCGTTCGCCCTGAGTTCTTCCCAACGCTCTTGAACAGTGGTCCAAAGGTTGTCTGCGGACAAGCCCTGCAGGTTGCGGGAGCACAGCGACGTTTTGATATTTCCCCACAAGTTTCCAATGATGTTCAAGTCCGGGGATTGCGGTGGCCATTCCAACACGGCAACTCCACGCTCCTGCAGGAACGACGATGTCAGCTTTGACGTGTGGACAGGAGAGCGGTCTTGTTGGAAAATGAAATCCTGTTGCGGAAAAGCTTCGCCAACAAGGAATGGCAACGGCAGGTCGTCGAGAATTGAGCAGTATCTCGCGGCCGTGAGTGAACCCCTGATTCTCACAAGAGGACCCAGCCCATCTTTAGTGACTGCCCCCCACACCGTCACAGAACTACGTCCACTGGCGGCTACCCTCTGGATGAATTGAGCATCGTACCTGCGGAAAAGAAAGCAGCATAGGTAATTGCCGTCTGCTTGCCCTGGTCACGTTATGAATACGCACTCAAAATAAAATAAAAAACTCATTGCAACCACTCTTATTTATGTCGCGTCCAAGGTTTCGTGGTTTGTTTAAGGAACACTGACGGCAAACCTTGGCAGAGGTTTAACAAGGGTAAACTGATTTAGACGTGCGAAAGCCGCAACAGCGTTTCGAAGGGCCCGTTTCCAGGGCTGATCTCGAATTCCACGCGATGAGAGCGTGCCCTCCCCGCTCCCCTCGGGACCGACGCCGCTACTATGCCGCTAGCCACCCAATTTTCTAGCTCAGGGTAGATATATGGATGAATGCTTTTGCACTGCAATGAAGTCTATTTTTATCAAGAGAACCGCGTTCCCATGACGCGGAGGCCACGCTCCCTGAAAACTGAGTTTTGTAAGCTTGGGGTGACCTAACAACGAGCCACAGGTGTCGCCATCAACGAATAGTTTCCCAGGTACGCAGTGTGTCGTCGACGAAGACTTTCAGGTGCGCATCTTGGAAGCTCGTCTACACATTCATTCACTTCAAAGTAGACGCGTACGCTTGTGTGTGTGTGCGTGGAGGGGCGAGACATGCGTTCCCTTTTAATAAGGACGAAAATTGGTGGAGCTGTTCGCAGCGTTCATTTGACTTCTGGCAGTAATCGGTACTTTCGATATTGCCCGCACCTTGCAATAACTAAACAAGGTAGCATTTTAACGTTATTTCTGCCACTAAATCATTATCGCCGAAGTGTATTGATTTCATCTGTATTAAGACACTCAGGAAATTGTCATTCATGACTACCTTTAGCTGTAAGCTTCAAGAGCGAATATGTTAATGATGTATGTCAGTGATCCGCCGATTTTGAAACCTCTTTGCGTTATATGAGACTCATTTAAATTAAGAGATGTGAGCAATATGCGAAATGTTGAAGGAAAGAAAACTTGAATCCCGCTTAACATATCTTTAGGAGTATAAACGCAATAGCAACAGCGGTACCTCGTGCGCCGTTACTCCTATTTCCGCTAAGGTCTCCCAACATGAGGTACTGGCCTTTCGTTACAATGTCGGGTCCAAGGATGCTACGAAAGAAGACATTGGTCGTGTCAGCTGCCACCGGAGGCAGATTGCTCAAACCCCTGTGAGAAATTTACAACTATCCAGGTGGTTGGAAGGTTATGATCATGTCAGAAGGGGACGAAACCTTTCTCTATTAGTCGACAACTACTACCTGCCACGGGGGGAAGTCGCTTCCAATCGGTGGGAGGTTGGTAACTGCCTTAGAATGCAAACACGGCCAGGCGCCACCTATGACCGCGGCTAGGTTTTGACGACGTCACAAGGCCACATGTCCTCTCTCGACGAAATGAAATTTCAATGCGCGGACATCAGAATGTCATGCGACCTCTGTTGACCTATCAGGAACCTTGTGATGAAGGCACTAGATCAAGCGACCTTTTCACCAATCAGGAATTTTCGTGACACGGCCGGACGCCACTTATACCCCAGTACGTAGCCTTTACTGCAAGCACCTTAAAATAACTTTCTTTTATTTTTTAACTGTATGACGGAGATCTTTCGCCAACTACCGCCCTCCGATCACAGCAGCTGACCACAAAGTTGCATCTTCCTTCTCGATCTCAACTACAACATCTAACATCTAACTACAACAACGTAACATCACAGCTAACTGAAGCTGCAAAATGTAGCGACTAAAGTTTTCATGCAGATTACTCTCACGCAAGCTTACGACCATGGCTAAACATACCGCATGTTGACGGGACGCCATACTCGTGATGTTTGATCCCATCGTGTAGTGAATGCGCTCTCGTCGGTGAATACCACACGTTTCCAGTCATCCACTGACCAGTCAGCATGCTCTTGAGCGAACTAGAGCCGCTTAGCCTTGTTTTCCGCTCGCAGGAGTGGCTTTCAAGCGGCCGTTCTTCTTCTGAGTCCTGCCTCATAGAGGCGTCGCTTAAAGGTTGTGGCCGATGCACTAAGTCCGAGCTCAGCCCTTACTTGCTGGACTAAACTTGTCGGCTGGTCTGCCACGGCTGCTACAATCTACAAGTCTTGGTCAGGGGTAGTCAGCCGGCGACGGGGCTGTCGAGGGGCATCCTCAATGCGTCGTTCATCTCTGTACGCTTGAATGATGCGGTTGACCGTTGCAAGTTGATTGTTCGTCATAGCAGCAATAGCGCGCTCAGAATATCCCCTTAAAGGCAAATCTACGATGTGTGTTCTTTTTTCTTCTGGTACTCTCGGTATTGTGCGTCAGTCGTGAGCGAAGAAGGGAATGAAGCACTACCGAACAAATATAGCCCTGTTATCGGGCAGCGATAAAAATGTTTCATACAACTGCGAATTGCAGATGACGACGCATATACGGTTTACTTCTATAGGAAACAAAGCGGGGATTTTCAGCGTCATGCTTATGCTTCGAGCCAAAAGAGGCATAAAGCAAAGTGATACAGGGACCCTCTGTCGCGCAGCGATAAGAAGGGAATAAGTCGTCATTTGGTGCCCGTTTCCAGAGGAAGCGGTGCTGTTATGATAGTAGGGGTGATACCAAGCACCCTCAGATATTGGAACCTGCTTTAATGGCTCAAGTAAATGACTTCTACTCCGTTGGAAATGATAAGGCGAGCTGACTGCATTCGATTCGCAGCCTAATTCGCTGTGATGTCAGAACCGCCTTCGGAGTTGCGATCTGTACTAAGCGGCATGCTACAACGTTTTAAAGGTTTCTCCCCGCTGATACTTGGGCGCAGTGATTATCCGGAATGAACTGAACTAAAAATTGGATTGCAACGCTTTTTCATCTCTTTGCATGAAGCTTGAAAAGAAAATGTTTGCAAATAAGCAGCAATTGACGGCGGTGCTTACGTGAGTTAAATCCCTAGCGCATGAAGGACGCGGTGCGGGTAGCATCATTATCATCACCAGCCTCACAACGCCTACTGGAGGGCAACGGCCTCACCCATATTTCTCCAATTAACCTGATCCTGTGCTAGCTGCAGCCATGTAAACCCGCAAACCTCTTACATCCGCCCGACCAACTTCGGGCCGCCCCTTGCTCCGCTTGCCTACTTTTGGAAGTCAGTCCGATACCCTGAATTACCAGCGGTTACCTTTTCCGATTACATACTCTGCCCATGCTCATTTCTTCATCTTAATTTCAAATAAGATGTCGTTAACTCACGCTTATCGCTGACCCACTGTGCTCTCTTCTTGTCCCTTGAGGCTACACCTATCATTTTCCTTTCCACAGCTCTCTGCGTTGTCCTACGTTTGAGTTGAATGAACCATTTTAGTAACCCTCCAGTTTTCTGCCTCATGTGTAAGTGCCGATAAGATGCAGCTGTTACATACTTTTCACGGGTTCTGGTAATCTGTCAGTCATGATCTGAGAATGCTTGCCAAATGCACTCCAGCCCATTCTTATATGTCTAATTACTTCAGTTTCATGGTCTGGATGTGTGGACACTACTTGCCTTTGGTGGATGTATTCTTACTACCCCCAGTGCCTCGCTACCTATAGTAAACCGCTATTTTCTTCTGCAACTATTCAAGATTACTTTATTTTCCGCGTACTGTTTTTTAGACCCACCATTCTCCTGTGCCGGTCTAAGTCAGCGATCATGGTTTGCACCTAGGTACCCTGAGTTACTAAGCAAGGCGATGTCATCAGCGAATTGCAGGTTAAAGATATTCTCTGCTAACTCTTATCCCCAACTGTATCCCCAACATTCATCACATTGCGGCGCCCAACTTTCAGGTAATGAAAACAATCATGTGAGTCCGGGGAATAGCCTGGCTGATCGCCAAGGAGCTGAGCAGCAGAGTTGTCGAAGTGTTCGCACAGCTTGGGCATCTCATTCACACATGGACCATGTTTTAAACGAGAGCCCTAATCGCATCAAAGAAAGAAAGAAAGAAAAAGAAAGAAAGGAAAAAATGAAGGAAGAAGGAAAGAAAGAAAGAGAAAGAAAGAAACGAAGAAAGAAAGAGAGAAAGAAAGGAAGGAAGGAAGGAAGGAAGGAAGGAAGGAAGGAAGGAAGGAAGGAAGGAAGGAAGGAAGGAAGGAAGGAAGGAAGGAAGGAAGGGAGGAAGGAAGGAAGGAAACAAGAACAGGGGCAAACGCCCCCGATATATCACGCGCTACGCAGAACCAAGCGCGGTTGCTGCGCTTCTCCACAACCGTGCCGGACTGTCGTTTTATTGCGCATAGCAAGAGCAAATTTCGCTTCACCGCAGAGCAAGGGTGGGTTGGCGGAGCCGCCGCGCTGCAGCAGACAACGCGGCGAAGGCCCCGCCTACAGCTGTCACTGCGCTTGCGCGCAATACTGCCCCAGGCGCCCGCGAGAGGCGCACCGCGGAGCGCCGGCAGCGCTTGCCGCACGGAGCGGTGTTCAGGTTGGAAGTGGACGCCTCTGTACATGCGTATGTCAGTCTGTTGTGTGAAAGTTGCCTGTAGGTTTTCATCTTTTGCGTGTGCCATGCCTGAGTATGTTGTTTCATTTGTTTTGTCCCTTTGTCTGTTTGTTCCTGTGTCCGTCTGTTTGTGCCTCTGTTTCTTTTCAGGCTTGTGGCAAAGGTTGGTGTGAAGCTGTATGCGGGTGTTGGAGCCTACAGTGCGGTCGTGTGCATATCCTTTTCCGAGATTCTTGACTGTGTATATGACACTCCATGTGTTCTCTGGACTGTGTCGAGTATCACCTAGGACAGCACCATTGTTTATGTGCCCTAATTATGTGTTTGTGCGCTTCACGTTTCCACCTTCCTGTCCTTTAAACGGCGGGGAAACCAGATCATGCAGTGGCGCTCTCGGCAGAACCTGCCTGCTAGAGAGCGTGGTTGCCAGGTGGCAAATAGGGGGCCTGCTGTAGTGCAGTGCAGTGATAAACACAGTCTACAGTAGTGCTTGCACCTCGCGGACTAACAGGCACATGCAGTTTCGCTTAGGAGCACCGCGCGCAACTGTCTTGTGGATTCCTTTCTTCTTACTAATTGAATAAACATGCAGTTTGAAACTATTGCTCATGTTGCGGATTGTTCATTCGTTATGCATGCAGACTCGTGCCGTGGTGCGCTTCACTGGAAGCCATGTAGTGTCATATGTGCAAATAAGCTCTGGAACACTTTGCACAGCAAAGGTTCCTTATAGCCGCCGCGGTGGCTCAGTGGCTATGGTGCTCGGCTGCTGTCCCGAAAGACGCGGGTTCGATCCCGGCCGCGGCGGTTGAATTTCTTTGGAGGAGAAATTCGAGGCCCGTGTACTGTGCGATGTCAGTGCACGTTAAAGAACCCCAGGTGGTCGAAATTTCCGGAGCCCTCCACTACGGTGTCTCTCATAGCCTTAGTCGCTTTGGGACGTTAAACCCCAAAAACCAAACCAAACCGAAGGTTCCTTATAATGGATATGTACAGCCTTTGTCAAAAGTTTGGAGCCCAGGGGGTTTTCTCTTGAGCCAAACTGTGTCGTTCTTAATGGATCTTTAGCGCTCCAAATTTCCTGAACATGACAATATTTCTGGTACTGCCTCCTGCAGTAGGTAGGACTTCCATGAATGCTCCTGGAGTCGCAATATAAAGTTTGGAAGTGAACCCCCTGGGCTCTAAACTTTTGACAAAGACTGTACATGACAAACCAATGCAAGAGAACCTCAAAAATGCAGGGTAACAAGTTGAACACTCCTGTCAGTGTATACTTAACAGAACATGTGTTCCAAGGTGCTGTGCTGTGGACTGGGAATTTTGGGCTTGAACAGCAGATGAGCCTTTCAGTCATTTTGTTTTGAGAGAACTGCTCGACGCGATACTTGACAGTTGCATTCTAGATGTACATAAAAGCATTTCAGTGACCTTGCACCACGCACATTTTCAAATGATGCCTTGCTGCATGTGCTGCGGAACAGTACCGTTATTTTGCTTTAGTTGCAGCAGATTTCCAGCAATGCTGATCACGTGACGTTATTTGAGTACAAATTGATTTTGCCACTCTATAGCATGAAGCTTTGTAGGCTGTTTATTTGTGCATTTGCAGAATCATGCCCGCCAAGCTGAGTGCTTCTGAAACCTACACTACACCCCTTTCCTTTTTGTTGAGAGAGCATCTTACAATAACGCAAAGTTTGGCTGGTCGGATTGAACCTTACACCATAGTGCTAAACAGCTAAGACAATAGAGAAGAGGCTTCTCTGGTGTTTCTGTTGTTTAGTGCTATGATGTGTATTTTACAGTGCATATTGAAAACAGATTGGCTTTGGTCTTAGTTGTCTCCACGCATGTATGAGGGTCACACTGATCAAATGAATGTTAACAGAGTGGAAAGAAGAGGCGCGTACAATGTATTTAGTTTTAAATTTCAGAGCAGCTTTAGCATACGCCAACTGAAAGAGGTGGCTTGAGCACTGTAGTGAGCCTTGGGCCTTCCGTACTATAATGTTGACCTTGTGCAGACCGGTTCTGCTGCATCTGGGAATGAGTCCGTTGATTCTCATCCACCTGTGCGCCTCTTTGAGGTACGATTTCAACATGGTGTATGCACATGGTGCTTCCCTGCCCATTTGGTGTAATTATTTTTGTGTAAACGGAGTAAATGCTAATTAGCATCAATACAAGTGGGGGCATATTTGCCCGAAAAAAAAGGCTACACAGCGGTATAGCTTTTGTTTGTAGTATTAAGGCTGCACTTGGGTGGGTGATTATGAGAAATTCATCCGTTATTACAAATCTACTCCAACGAGGGGGGATTCCCCTGAAATACTGCACGAATAATGGTTTTTTATCATAATATTTCATGTTGCTGACAATTGTACATAGGCTCATGTTATCTTCTGGCTAGCGTTATTACTGACTTTCCCAATGTGAAGACTTAAACCTAGGCATGCCTACAGTTTTCAGCATATGCCAGCGAACGCTGCTTTATTTCAGCATCTACACAGTGGTCTTGTCGGACAATTTGAGGGAGGAGAGGGAGAAAAAAAGCGGCAGCCCGCATGACAAGTGCGCTCAGCTCGTGTACAGATGGCAAATGACAGAGGACCAGAAACGCTTATACAAATGTATTGAGTCAATTATTCATTGTAACATAACATAAAAAAAATCACCTATAGTGTGCACAGTCGAGCCGAATACGTGGAAGTAAATGTAATGAAACGATATGCAGGTAAGCGTCAAGGAGCAATAAAAAAAACAGGAAAATGCATTACAGAGCAGCACAGGATGTATTAACAATAACTGAAATGGACAATAGCACTTCGGAGAAAAGACATACTAATATCAGAGAAGCTATCCTTACCTGCAGTAAAACTATTCAGCAAAATCCGGTACTGGTAACCAGCCTTTTCATGGCCGTGGTTACTTGTTGTAATGGGTGAAATCCAGTGTGGTTTGTAGCGGTGCAGATATAGGGCCACTGAGTTTGATGCCCGTGAGCCAGTGATGAAATGGTGTTGATTTGCCTTTTTTTCTCAATTTTATACCTGTGCAATAGTTTATACCCATAAAGATTGTGTGTCGTAATGATTGCATGGTTAATTATGAGATCCTGGGTTGCGTGTCTCCTAGGTGGATCATAGACTACACGAGTTTTTTTTTTTTTGAAGAAATACCAATATTTTTTGTATGTTACATTGTGCTGTTGCCCACACTGATGTGCAGTAATTTAGGCTGCAGCAGAAGAAAGATTTGTATACGGCACTTAATTCAGATTTTTTCTCGTCAAATATTTGTACGACGCAATATGAATCCCTATAGCCTTAGATGCCTTTTTCAACATTACATCATTAGCTTAGTGATCCCACTGCAAGCTTTTCATTAAAGTACACAGAGAGTAATTTGAGTTCACTGCTTCAGGTACTTGCGATCTGGAAGATAGAGCTATTTCTGCATTACAAATGTTACAGTTGAGACGGAAAAGTGCAGCTGTGGATTTTGTTGAGGAAAAATTTGTGTCTGAGCATTTTTGAAGCTTTTTTAATATGTCATTCTCATGTATGTTTAGATCTTTGAAGGTGTCGCCAGACTTAAGGGTAGTAGAATCATCTGCACAAATTGTAAAGCAGGCAGTAGTGTCGGAGTGTCAAAATCATTAATATACAGATTAATGAATTAAAGGACCAAGGATACTGCCTTCCTGAATACTGGTGTTAACTGAATATCTTACCTGCTTCGTCATAAAGTAATAAATATAGCACATTCAGAATAATTTCAAATTTATATGGTTTAAACTGTACCTAAGTTGATTTCTTGTTATGCAGCGATACTGACAGATTTGTGACATGCAAAAATATTTGGCTTTCTGCTGTCTTCCTTTTTCAATTGCGGATGAGATGCGAGAGAAAATAAGTTTTCAAATATATGAGGTCAACAATTAGAAGCATTACTGCAATTATTTCCTTGAAAGAACATGCACTGAAACATATTAGCAGGCACCAACCATGCGGTCAGTGCCAGTGTGATTTTAGCCCTTTTTTGACAAGGTTCTTCTACGATCTCCATTGTAACCTGTAATGCATCTCTGAAAGTGAAGCATTATTTAGGGTAGTACGTCCACTTCGTGTACCCATATAACAATGTATCACCCCAGTGATATCCTAAACACCTTCAGTGGTTTCGGCGTCGTAATGCTATGTAACATGGCAAATGAGAGGTGGGCTTTGTAAAGAAGGCAATGCAATTATGCTTTCGTGTAGACTAAGTGACTTCACGGTTACTGGACTCATTTGGAACTTAGGGTTCATATCTGAAGGTATTCCCTGAGACCTTTGCCTGAAGAAGTTGCCAAAAAACACACTCTATGGCGTAACTAATTCGGATTAGTATTTGATCAGCCTTGTGTGCGAACACCAACTGGTAGTGTCCTAGCATGTAGAAATATGTGGGCCACACAACTATCTTATGCATGCTTTCTAACAGTAAAAGCGAAATACTCAAACGCTTTTAAAATAATGACTTGCGAGTGACAAAATAGACCATGTTATTAATAACAGCATACAGTAAAACATGTCCGCCGTATGCAGTTCATACCAGACCATTTTGCCGTTGCCTAACTGCTGCTCAACAGCTTAAGGGAGATAGTTATAGGTTTACTTCTGACAGATTTTTTACACCAAAATTCACATGACGCGCCCGCTCGCATTTGTTTTCAAAAAGCTGGCTGTTTGTGCGTAAACGCATGCGAGCGTCGCATGGTTATTGGTGTTCAAAGCTTAACCATTTGAAATTGATCAAAAAAAATATAGAAGTTGTGTCTTGCTTTTTCTAGCAGCCTACCGCTTGAATGGTGAACCGCAGTCAAGTACAGTGCCCGCGGATGCATTGCATGGTGTAATGTTCGTAAATGCGGTGGAGAGTGCATTGCATCCAGAAGCACCGATTTACATCGCGTTCACAGTGCGTCGTCCTGTTCATTTCTCTCATGTCCGTTTTGAGTTGCGCTTTTTATTACCAAAACTATGCGCCAGCTATCCCAACAACTTCTACATCGGGTTTGTCCTTGATGATGCATGTGCGGAAAATGTCATCTTTGACCACCACCATGGAGGCTGCTCCTGCTAGCGAGCTTTCTCTCTGCACCCGATCCCCTCGAACAGCGAACGGCGAGAACATCGGTAGAATCTGACATATTTCGGTGGTTTGCTTTTGTCCCGTTCGAGTGGCAGTCTTGCTGCTGGCGAGGGTGACAGTGCAGTTACAGAAACATAACCGTGGCTGCGAACCATAAACTCTATCTCTGCGAACATAATCCCCGGCGTCCCAGATTTTCCAAACTCATATGCCCGTTTTCTTGCCGAATTCGAAACCAGAACTGGAAGTAAACGTGGTGTGAACAAAATAAAAAAGTCACAAAGATAGTTAAGTTCGACCCTTAGACAGGTGCACGACTTTATAATAGTATTTTATTTTATTGTAGATAGTATGCACGCTACATATGCTCTAGTTTTTGAGTGCGGTGCTAGCGACGGTTGTCACGTGGTGTTTACGCTTGTGCGCGCGGGGGTTTTGTCTACACAGCAGGGGTCGCCATGGCTTCCGCGTTCAACGGCGGCACCATTGGAGACAGCCAAGTTAAATTCCTGAATCAGACACGACTCTATGTACCGTCTAACGTGTGCGTGTGCACATTCAGTTTCGGCGGCGCCGACGCACAGATCCTCCTGTACGTAATCTAGGAGTATACCTTTGAAGCCGCTAGACTTCCTGGGAATTTATGTCGGCGGCAATGACCTCTGTACCCAATGGTCGCCGGAGGACATAGCCGATGATATAAAGGTATGTGATCATGAGGAGCTTGCGAGTGTTGCGAGTAGCGGCTACGCGTGCGAAATGTGGTTTTCACGGCAGGGAGCACGTGCTTCGCGCATAACAAACTCCGCGACAGATGTTACGATTATAGCTCGTTTTCCTTGCTTTTTTCCATTGGTCGGTATTAGAAAAGCCGCTATTACAAGAAGTATCCGGCATTGGCGTGTGAAGCCTCGGTTTGCAGGAGGCAACGACGTAGAAAAATTGCCCCCTCAACTTCCAAGGAAGGAGAGAGGGAATGGTTGGTTTATGCGGTTTAACGTCCCAAAGCGACTAAGGCTATGAGAGACGCCGTAGTGGAGGGCTTCGGAAATTTCTACCACCTGGGATTCTTTAACGTTCACTGACATCGCACAGTACACGGGCGTCTAGAATTTCTCCTCCAAAGAAATTCAACCGCCGCGGCCGGAATCGAACCCGCGCCTTTCGGGTCAGCAGCCGGAGAGAGGGAATAGAAAGAAAGGGTGGGTGACTGATGGCGAAAGGGACCACGCGTTCGCCATTCAGAATAGAGAAGTGGGGAGGGTGTACGTTATACTGTGATTACTTAATGCATAGTCGGCCGCATGATTGGTCTCTGGCGTTTTTTTTTTGCTGCACGTTCGATTTCCTCAATGTGCACATGTCTGCATGGAGCTTACAAAGTGCGCCAGAATGACATGTAAGCTAGGGGACTTCTTGTTTCATCGTGCAGTATAGACAGAGAAGTTTGATGGATATATTGCTCTCATGTCTGCAACAGTCGCATACTTGGCCACTTTCCCCTTAAATTGCTGTTTTGTATGCCACATGAATTGCTGCTGCTTGTTTCTTCCATGCAGAAGCTGGTGCTGCAGGCAGCCTATGTGGCCAGGAAAATATTCCTCTTTAGGCTACCACCACGGCTGTCTGAGACAGCGGGGCAGAGGAAAAGGAGGAAAAGGCTTGACACTTTAATAATCAGAGGCCTCGCACCCTCACAGGATGTGCTGCTAGTCGGCGTGCAGGTAAAAATTCCGCAGGCAGAGAGTCTTGCGTGTGAGCAGTGCAGTTGCGATGAAACGAGTGGGCAGCTACTCTGTGACTTCCCTTGTTTTGAGCGAGAGTGCGCCTTCCTGTCTGCTACTCTCTACCGCTGGGACTCGCGCCCTCTAACAGAGTCCAAGGTTATGGGGCCCTGGACACTACCTTACTCACAAAGGAAAGCGGAAAGTGGTGAAAGCGCTCCTGAGGTTCTTAAAGGACTCGGGGCTGTATTTTCGTCTACAAGCTTTAAGCTTTCAGTCTGTGCCCTCTGTCCCCTTGGCATAGTGCTCGATGGACACTTGAAAAACTCATTTCGTTGCCGTTATTTTTTTCTTTTTCCCCCCTTTATTCCCCTCCCCACATATAGGGTAGCCTGCTGGGCATCGCCTGGCTAACCTCCCTGCCTTTCCATCCTTCTGTTTCTCTCTCTCTGATATAAGCTGGTACTACGTTGTGTTACATCATAAATGACTAGTACGAATCCATGGACTATCCGTTTCATCAAGGCAAGCAAACCTATACAATGTGAAGAGAACAAAGTTGTATACAACTTGAAATGCCACCTTGACGCAGTCATGAAGTGGAAAATGTCACAAGCTTTCATGCAGTTCAATACATACGTAGATTCAAGGCTTCTGCATGAATGCAGCGTGCAAGTACGCCCATGTGGTCTAAAGGTTAGCCTAGAACTTGTCGGTCAAGGCAGCAACATTGAGGTTGAGTATTCTTTGTACTTGTTTACGTTTTGTGTACAATATTCTAGGTAACGAGTTTACAAGGCCGCAAACGATCATGCGCACGGGTAAAGCTCAAGATCGTCCCGATGGAATCTAGTATGCCTTGCGCGGCAGCCGGAGCTGGCATGGTAGCGACCAAGCACTATACTGATTTTCAGTACACGTGGTGAAAGGACCACGTTCTCGCTTTGGGGAAAGGCAAGACGTCACCCCACCACCGCGCTGGTCTATTAGCGACAGCACATAATGACGTTTGACATGTAGTGTAACCGGCCGGCGTTGCAGACTGGCCTGGAAGGCTGACAGGCACATAAACTTCGTATGGGAGCGCAAAAAATATCGGAATCCACGTATGTGTTCATCTGGCTTAATCGGTCAGAATCGGCTGCCTCCATGCAGGTGACTTACGTAACAACGCTCGCTTCCTCTGCCGATGCGCGCATGCGTTTTATTCATCGCGTTTCTATTCTGGGAAACCTCAGTAATTGCTATTTTGAGGGCACGTGCACAGCGCCTGTTCACCCGGGAAACGCGACGAATTCGACAATGCTGTGTCGTGCGCCGCCGCCTCGGAAATGCTTGAATGAGCCGTAGCATGAATAGAATAATGACTACGCAATAGTACTAAGCTCAAACACGAAACCACAGCCGGGGCACGGTAAGCTGGCTTTTGCGACGTGTATCACAATATTTATTTAATTTTAAGAAGTAGGCATACAATTGGAGGCAGGCACTGGTGCAGCTTCAGATCGGTTATCACGAAGCGATGAACGCCACTTCCTGGACAAACGCGCTGCTTCCGATGCTTCCCACTTGTCAGCCAGCCTAACATAGCCTAAAAGGTCAAGTGCGTCTCAAAACGCCCGCGCAACAACACGGCTTCGCTACCTATGTATTTGGCAGACAGAGAGAGAGAAGCCCTTTAATGAAATGCAGACAGCGACGTGCTTAAACGGCCGACTGACGTCCTAATTTTCGCGAGGAGCAGGAGGCCTGGATAGAGATTCGGGCTCACAAGGCATCATAGTCTAAACTGTCGAACGCCCGTAGTAGCGCTCTTGCCACGGTCGCGATAAGGTCCAAACGTTCGATAAAGGTAGTGCAGTGAGCTGCACATAGTGGGCTTTGCAGTGTGTCGCTACGAAACTATACATAAAATCTAGCATTAAGTTCGTCGCCGCTTACGGCTGAAAACAAGCACAAATCGCCGGTAACGAGCGTAAATAAAATTTGTTGGGGTTTAGCTTTGGTTAAACCTGGTAGGTTGCGTAAGCATCCATAGCGTTCAATTCGGGATCATCACCGGTTGTAGCCGACTCGGTTTCCATAGAGGCGCGGTGCGCCCGTCTAGCGGCGTCTTGAGCGCGCCGCTTAGCAAGGCGCTGTTCGCGTTCATCTGTCTCTGAAGCCCGTTGTCGTTTCCTGGCTTCGTCGAGCCGACGTAGCCTCCCTTTCTGTTTATCAGGTGGCATAACGACGGAGTTGCTGTTGTTGTTATTGTGACTGAGAGAAGATTGAAAAGAAAATTGCACGGGCCTGCCCACTGACTCGTGCAAAGCGACCACCAACGACGGGGCCGGCAGGCGAGCGAACGAATTTTATACCCCCCCCCCCCGTTCCCCAGCCTCCTCTCCACACTCCGCAGCCGGCGAGAGCGCGGCGTCCGCAGCACCTCCACTCGGCAGCGGCGCGGCTACACCTGTAGTGCTGCGCGCCTCGCGCCGCCCTTCAAGGTCAAACGTGCCTCGCGGCTGCCCCGACGCGAAGGGCTGAAACCTGTCGTAATATTGCTTAAGGCCCAACTCCATCGGCGCTTTTCGGTGCGCGCGCTGAGCGCCTGCGCGACCAGCATGCGCCGCGTCGAGCGTCGAAAAGAGGCATGCATCTCCATGCTTCTGGTGCTGGCTCGCTTCCCTTCGCAAGCCCACTGAAAAAATGTCAAGCCGTAAACAACAGATGGTTGGGGAGCTGCAAGGATTCCGAGAAAATTTGGGGGAACCCGAAAGAGCTTTCAGCTGTGAAGAAAAGACTCCCCGAGAGCCCCGCGGTCCTCCGATTGTTGAAAACCGGACCCCGCTTTCGACGCGCGCGCTAGCGCCCATGCGCAGGCGCTGATATCTAGTACTGTCGGATGCGAGCGTCGTGGACGCGCTGGGTTGCGGCCGACGCGTCGCGCATGCGCAGACCTGTTCTGGCCGACGCGTGGGCCACCAAGCGCGCAGGACGCGCGCCGAAAAGCGCCGATGGAGTTGGGCCTTTACGCAGTAAACTCCCGGGCGCCCCACGTTCCAAAGCACGAAGCCGGTTTGAGGCTGTTTGTTTTTTTTCACAAGCTGATCATGCGAAGATGGTGTCGGTTTCTTTACGGTTTGGACCTTGCAAGGCGGAACCCTTTTGAGGAGTTACGGCTTAGCGGCCGCAGCATCTTGGCTCAGCGCGCGCTGGTTTCGCAGCACCGGGAGAGTGACACTGCACTTTGCCAAGATGGAAGCGCCCCTCGTGGAGCGACAACGCGAACGCCGCACTAACTTGCGTGAAGCCTGCGCGGCTCCCATTCCCTTACCCACGCGAGAGAAAGAGAGGCTGTTTCCCTCCCTCTCTATACTCTCGAAGCAAGCGCGGATGGATGGATGGATAAATGGATGGACGGACGGACGGACGGACGGATGGACGGATGGATGGATGGATGGATAGACGGATGGATGGATGGATGGATGGATGGATGGATGGATGGATGGATGGATGGATGGATGGATGGATGGATGGATGGATGGATGGATGGATGGATGGATGGATGGATGGATGGATGGATCGATAGGAGCGCCCCCTTTGAAACGGGGTGGTGCAGTTGCCACCATGCTCAGCTTTTATTTCTTTCTGTTTGTTGAACTGTGTTGTCAATTCTCATTAAGATTTGCCATCTTCTTTACCTACGGTTTCCTACACTTCTAACCTTATGCCACATCTCTGCTTTTCAGCCACCAATCCTCCAATCGCTTTTTGCTAACTTCTACTGCAGATTTATTTGCAAGACCATTGTTATCTTTAAACCCCCCTAGGGACTCCAGAAGAGTGACCGTGCCTGCATCGACATTCGGATGGATACCAGCACATCAGAGTATGGGGTGTTCAGTTGTTTCCACAGATCGACCACACACTGCACATGTGTCATCTTCTTCGTTAAATTTCTTTTTGTAGCTGCGCGTTCTAAGGCACCCTGACCTAGCTTCAAAAAGCAGGGCACTCCTCTTGAGTTATCATAGAAAAATTCTTTCCTGATCTGCCTTTTCCAGTATCGATATAGTTCTACACTGTTTCTTTTCCATTGAATTAATCTAATTTTTAACTTCCGCGTATTTAACCTGTCGTTTAATGCCCTTTCTTTCTCCGTCCTCATGGCCGGCATACTTACTGGCTAGTTTTCTAGTTCTCTTTCGGCACTGCGTGTCAACACTCTTCCTGTATAGATATTTAAACACCTTAGCTGCCTACCTGTTATCGTACAATTTCCTCAGGCGTTCTTCATATAGTATTTTACTCTTAGCTTCCCGTGCTTCGAAAGATGCCCAGCCCATATCCCTTGTACTGCCTCGTTTGTGGTTTTGCCGTGGGCACCTAATGCTAATCTTCCAACAGCTCTCTGGTTTACGTCTAATCTCGATTACGTCTAATCTTGTCTAATTTATGTCTAATCTCGCGCTTGGCTGACAGGAGCGCCGCCTATCGGCCCCACAGCCCTTCAGTGGTGGGCTCCAAACTTTAGACAAAGACTGTACATTAGAAACAAATGTTTGTGCAGAAAGCAGGTGAGTGTATCGGCTCCAGGGTCCTTCCCTGTGTTGAGTGACATTTTCTAATGTACGTTGACAACGATTTGGGAAACAAAACTGCACGGTCTGCACCTGGAATCCTTCAGATACGTAGACCATTATCTGGTTTTTGTAGAACGCGGTGATTTAGCAGATCGCATGGGCGATATCCTGAATGTGTTCAGGGAGTGTGGGTCAGGCTTACAGTTCACTTTCCAGGTGCCAGTGGACGGGGAATTGCAGTATCTGGACCTCCGGTTGCGTTTAAAAACCAACCATGTATGCTGAAATTATAACCCGCGGACGACAAAGACCCTTCTCAGTTCCCATTGAGGACACTCAAAATTGGTAAAACAATAGCATAGTTAGTTCGTGCCTGCGAAGTGCTTTGACCAAATCATGCCATCATGACGTCGGCGACAGCTTCCAGTCCCAGTTGTCTAGAGTGAAGAATGCCGGCTATCGAGACGAAGTAATAACGGGGGCATGCTCCCGACTACTGCAATCATTAAAGCGCCAGGCCGCTCAGCATGTGCTCGGTGTTCAGCCTGAAAAGAAAATAGTTGCTGTTTTATCATACGTACACAGCCTCTCACGTAGTCTAAAGAATATAGGTATAATGTTGGTGTTTTCCTTTCAGCCCCAATCAAGCTAAAGCAAGTATGCCCAGCGATTGAAAGAAAGAAAGAGGCAGGCAATAGTAATGGGTGTGGCATCGCACACATCGACCAGTTCGTTGCCTGCAGCACAGGTGTGGTACACACAATTTCTCTCTGCTGCGGGGCCCGTTACATTGGCCAGACCAGACGGTGCTCAAATACGTAGTAACGGAGTGATCCGTTAGGCGTTAATAATCACTCGCCACCACACACATTCTTTTTCTACAGCACAACAACCACCATTTATTCCGTGTACGAGAAAAGGCGGCACACTACATCACCGACCACGGCAAGTCCACAACACAGCACACACTCCTAACACACACTCCTGACAACCCCGTCTCCGTCCCCACCGCGACCGTCCCTACCCTTTCCCAGAAAGGGCATATAATCCCCTCCGAGGTCGTCGTGCGCGGAGGTTCGGCGCTTTCGGCGCCCACTGGTCTCAAGGTAAAGGGGGAATGCCCTGTGCGGCTAGCACCGTCCGTTCTAACAAAATAAGCGCCTACAAGAATATAAGAACAAGTTAAGAAATCGAGACACCCTATCATATCTGGTGAAAAATTGTCTAGGATGTGGAGAGATTAAAGAGAAAAAGAAAAAGTGCACTGCTCTTTTTCATCGCGCTCGAGTGCTGTACAAGCACAATATTGAGACTACACAGGAAGTGGTTGAGGCTTTCCACATTAAAAATGACAAGCAAAATTGCGTTAGCAAGCAATCAGTTTCCTTAATTGATTAGGAGATGGATTTTCTTTATAACGCTTGACTGTCGTGCGCAGTTTCAAAGGTGTTTTTAGTTTCGGTTTTCGTGTGTTTTGTGGTGTAACTTTCTGCGTCTTTCCTTCATAAAAGAAGGTTTTAGGAAATAAAGCCAACTGTTAATTCATGTGCAGCGTAATATGTCAGCACATGACACCTATCTCCCCAAGTGGAGCGACTGGCGTGCTGGAGATGTTTGTGCAGTAACGGTGTTCTGCCTATGCATGCGATACGTCGCGCGAAGTTTTCGCAGTTTGTGCGAAATTTGCAGGTCTCGTCTGCTCACATTTAACTCTCCTTTTGCTTTCGAGAGAAAAAAAAATGGCGAAGTTTGTGCTTATTGAAAGGCGTGTAGACGGCAGTATAGCCGCTAGTTGAAGATGAAGGTAGACAGCTTTTTGAGGACGGCCTGCCTCTGCATGAAACAGAAGGTAAGTGATGTGTGTGAGGCAAATTCAAAGCATTCGTCATTTGTGCATGTGTTCGCATGAACTCGACTGGGCTCTGGTTTGCATACGGCCTCCGCATCTGTATAGAGAACAGGCCAGAGGACAGCACCGAACCATCCGTCACAGCCTCCGTTGCCGGCCGACCATCCCTGCAGCAACATCTTGCCTGCGCAACACCCCTGGACCCACCCGTTGACGACCCACAACCCTTGCTTGAGACAAACTTTGCAGGTCCGGCTGATGTCGAGCCGCCCGAGGAACTGTGGCCGAGGGCTAATGTGCTCCGGTTGATCGAGGCGTACAAAACGTTTCGAGAAAACCGGAGGAACGGCCTGAAACCCTAGCGCATCATGTGGGAGGAGCTGGCCGAGACCCTGAATAAGGATTTCCCGGCCAGCGTCGTGACCTCCTCTGAAGTAGAGAGCAAGTGGCGCACTCTGAAGAGGGGATTTTTCAGAGTGCGCCGCCAAAACAATTAGTCAGGCCACGAGAGGAGGACGTGTCCCTTTGAAGAGGGAGTCGTATGCAGCCCTGACTATGCAACCCCGTAATGCCTGCAGAAATTAACACTTGCGTTTTGTACATTCTTCTCTGCCATGAGAAAGAATAATGGTGCTTGTCCAAATGATGAGCTTGACACAAGTGAATTGCATGTGCTTATTTATAAGTTAATTGCACTGGCCATAGAACATGATACAGAAAATACTAGAACCCCCAGTCAGGCAGAAAATGTATACATATATCGAAAGTTTGGCAGTATAAAACTTTTAATTGTGCACAAATTGCCACGCCAGCAGGATCACTGCCTGTTGCATGCTAACACGAGGAGGCGTGAAACTTGTGGGGATACCTGCTATTTCCTATGACTAGATAGTTGGCGGAGGCCTTCGAAAGAAGCCACGCAGTACATCTTCCGTACCATCTTGGACCGGGCCTGGTGCGGACACCAGAAGGGTAATTACTGTTCATGTACACCTGTTGCACGCGGTGAAAAACGATGCTGGTGTAACTACACAACTATAGTAGCCTTCTCGTCAGAAAGAACCGAATTTGAAGTCATCAAGATTACGCAACTGATGTTAAATAAATCTGAACACATTACAAACCTTCACAGCAGACATAACACCAAGGGTCGTGCGGAACCATCCCTGTGCTGCTGGTGAATGGTAGCATTGACACTGCGATACGAGGGACACTGTTCCAAAAGCACTTTATGTAGTCGCAACTGTACAGTGTGCAACACTGCTGGCTTGCGCACATGAAAATGTTGTTAATCTGCTTGCACTAGCGTACAGACCATTCGTGGTCTGAGCAGAGAGAGCGAGAGGCTGCTGGAGGACATTGTCACAGAAGACGACGCAGATGCAGTGAGCACTGGTCGCCAGTCTAGCCAGCAGCGCTCACAATCCCCTTCCGCTCGGAGAAGGAGTTACAGCACAAGCCAGAACGTGCTGGCCTCCCTCGTAGCGCGACTAGACAATGCTCAAAGGAATAGAGAGAGGAGGCACCAGGAGCTCCTTGCTCCTCAAAGACAGGCAGAAGAGCTGCGGGACCGCCGTCGCAGGGAGCGAACATCTCTGCTGGAGAGGCTTGTGTCTGTATTTGAGCAGCAACGTGCTCCTGGGTCCCCACAGGAGTAATTTATTTTGTGTTCTCGGGGGGCTACCTACATTTAATGCATTTTTGTTCATATGAAGGAGATCAACCTTAGGTTAATTTCGCACATTAAGCTATAAATTGTACAGGTCCAAGGTATGTGTTCAGTTGTTTTTAGTTGTTGTAAGTAATTTCCAGGGATTCAGCTTTTTTGTCTGATGGCGTATATGTACATTGTGAATATTTACGCCTTCCGGAATATGTGCCATCTGAGAAATATGCGGTAAATATTTACATCATGAAAATTTCCTCTTTCTAAGGTATACATCTCAATTGTGTAAATGCAGTCGTGCCTTATTAATGTACACAGTTAGGTTCCCGAGCAATTTCAAATTTAAATGTCCATACAACGAGTCGCCCGTAATAACGAAACATGAAAAAAAAACACAGGGAGACAGTTCATGATAACAGTCTGCACGTGTACATATAAGTGGTCTACAATGAAGAGGAAATTACACAAAATCGTGGGAGCTTGAAGAGCATTACTGTGGTAACCATTAACTTAACAATAACGAAGCACACGAGACGCATGTCGTTGTCTCATGGCGTGGTGATGACTGTTCACGTCCCACGAACTGCTCTTCGAAAACATAGCGCAAAAAGGACACGGACGACACTGAACTGGACGGGACAGGCGCTAACTTGGAACATTATTTTCGAAAAGCCACCTCGTATAATAAATAGGAGCCGATCACCATCATCAAGCTATAAGCATGCGAAAAATAGAGCACAATCAAGATTCCAGCGTGTGGAAAATACGGAAACAGGAAACAATCACGATCAAATAAGAAAAAGAAAAACACGGTTCCGGGGGAACAAACGAACAGAAAAGAGACATCGCTTACTGAAACTTAATTACTGCAAAAGTGTGCTTTTCAAATTTGTCAAGGTTTAGAGCCAAACAAATAATGCGGCAAAAAATGGAGATAAAAATAGATCGAGTAAAAAATGAAGGGAGTGTACAAGGCTCCACACAAAGACAAATATGTGGCGAAGAAAGGCAGAATGACAATGGGGAAATTACATTCATGAGCATGGCACGAGATGTAAAAGATAACAGAAAATTAGGCCGAAAACAGATAAGGGCTGTGCAACTATATCTAGTAAAATCAAAAATTACAAACTTGAAAAGCATAAAATATATGTACATGAAGAAAAATAGAATGAAAGAACGAAACAGAAAAGGATAAAATTAGAAGTACCAAACACGAGTGTAGAGGGCTCCACGCTAAAACAAAGGGGGTGGGGGGAGCGAAATGACCATTGGTGAAAGGGATATGCAAATATTAGAAATGGAAATAACAAATGACGTAAAAGCTAATAAAACGCCAAGGAATAAAAGCAAGAAAACGCAAAGGAAAAGCGGAACCATTCCAGCTTACGACAAAAGAAAGAAGAGTCAGGGTTCGGGCTAGTGGGTAGTCAACATGAGGATCCATAGCGCACACAATTGAAGGGACACAACACAAGCGCTAAACTTCCACTTAACGATCTTTATTTGGCGCGGACAACCTTACAAAGATCACGTAAGGTACAGGTATAGATGACTGACAATGATTATCTTGTCAAGTTCATGACGTGTCAGGAATGAGAAACAACACAATGCAAGCGACCAATCAGTGAGCACGTTTCACACTATCGCCCGCTGCCTTGAATCTAAGAAAGCTAAGTCCTTTTTTGATAATGACACCGAAGGATCACTAACGCAATTTTCCAATCCCTCTTTTTCCATCGGCGCAGCTTCAATTATCTCCCTCGTTTTTTTTATCACTATTTTTTCCTACCACTGAACACTCCTCGAACTTAGGGGTGCACTTGTGACCGCGGCAGTGACGAGCCAAATTACCTGGCTCCACATCTCTAACGTTTCTGTAGCGCTCGCTGAGTGGCTCATTCAGGCACCGGCCTGTCTGCCCAATATACAATTGCCACATGAAAGTGGCAACCTGTAAACAATGTTTTCGGTGCAATTTACAAAGGGGTTCTGGTGCCGCACAGAGCAGACGTTCCTCTCCTGCTCATCGGGACATGTGTCCTTACACATGCGGGGCAACTTTTCTGGGGCTGACATACAAACTATAACTCCAGTTTTCTCTCCAATCTTTTTGAGTCCGTGGGATAGCCTGTGAATATGCGGCATTACTTCAATTTTGTCGGGACCTTCCTTTTTATCTGTCAACCTTGTGTTTTTTTTGTCTGTGCATGCTTTCTGTTCGTGCTACAACAAGATACCTGGGGTAACCCGCTTCCTCAAGGCGATCAATCCGATTACTGAAACTTGTTGTCATTCGCATGTGCATGACTTATTTGCTGCATTAGACTGGCATGTTTTTACTACTCCTCTTTTAACCAACTTCGTATGTGCCGAGGTAAACGGTAAGAGAGCCTTATTCCCTCTAGGCTCATGCATCCAGCAAACTTGACTCGAAGAAACTAGTTTTAAATCAAGCAACCGGATGATACCCTCAACAGAAATCTCGTGGGTAATTGACAGTGGTGCTCGGCTGCAGACGCGAAAGACGCGGGTTCGATCCGGGCCACGGCGGTTGAATTTCCTTGGAGGAGAAATTCTAGAGGCCCGTGTACTGCGCGATGTCAGTGCACGTTAAAGAACCCCAGGTGGTCGAAATTTCCGGAGCCCTCCACTACGGCGTCTCTCATAGCCTTAGTCGCTTTGGGAAGTTAAACCCCATAAACCAAACCAAACCTAATTGGCAGTGGCTCAAGACACTTCGCAAAGGTAGATATTGTGCTTTCTGCTACCTGAAAAAAACTTCCACTATTGTTCCGACGAAATGTCAAGTAATCATCTACAAAACAGAACGCTTTTACCACCACTTCACTGTCTAGATTACTCTGGATCCTCCTATCTGCACTCGCAAGAAGCAAGTCGCTAAGGGCAGGCGCTATGCACGAACCAATACACACTCCATTTTTTTTCACGTAAACTTCCCCATTCCATTTAACAAAGGTTGAGGACAAGTATAGTGACACTAATTTCAAGAAATCGTCAACTGAAATGCGGGCTTCATTTTGAACAATACCGCGCCAAATTTATGAATGGAGTCTTCAATGCATTCTAAAAGCTGCTGATGAGGCAAAGAGTAGTCCAGGTTCTTTATATCTATTGAAAGAAATTCTACATCTGCACCATGAAGGCTTCTCAGGTAGTCAACAACTTGGTCTGAGCTTGTAATTAAAAATGGGTCCGCAGGTTTCAACAGCTTTAGCTTAGTTTGCAAAAACAGGCCTACTTCCTTCTGCCACGAGTCACGTTCAGAGAGATGACCGTAAATGGCGCCTCTCGCTTGTGGGTCTTGAGTGAGAAAAACATCTGAAGTGCATTTTTTCCTGAATTCGTGATTGCGAGCAAAAGCCTGGACAGATCCAGCTGCTTACACACCTTCTGCGCTTGTGCTTTTGCACTAAGAAGTGTTTGTGCCGATTAAACACTGAATTAACTGCGTCATGGGCTTTCTTTCGATACAAATCTACCGGAAGCACTGCAAAGCGTCCATCCTTGTCTGACGGTAGAATACATAAGCAATTGTCCTTCAAGAACCTTAGTGTCTTTCTCACCGGAACACACGTGCTGGACGGCTTCCACTTGTTTAGCAGATCCAGGCCTTCAACGTTACGCCATTCCTTCTCTGTGGACGGGGCGCAACTCGAGACTTGTTTGACGAAGGATAAGAGTTCCGGCGCTGATTTCTTCGGTGGCACCGCATACTTAGGTCCCAGCTGAACAGTTCGCTGCACAAAGTCCGGAAGCTTGAGGTTGCCGAAAACGTAGATCCTTGAGCCTTGATCAGGTTTCCTGTCCCTTTCCAGGTACTTGAAGGACAATTGCTTATGTATTCTACCGTCATACGAGGAGGGAGGCTTTGCAGTGCTTCCAATAGATTTGTATCTAAACAAAGCCCATGACGCAGTTAATTCAGTGTTTAAACGGCACCAACACTTCTTAGTGCAAAAGGCAAAAGCACAAGCGAAGAAGATGTGTAAGCAGCTGGATCTGTCCAGGCTTTTCCTCGCAATCACGAATTCAGGAAAAAATGCACTTGCATTCAGGACCCACAAGCCAGAGGCGCCAATTACGGTCATCGTCTCTTAACGTGACTCGTGGCTGTAGGAAGTCGTCGTCGTTGAATTGGTCGTCGTTGAAACCCGACGACCAATTTTTAACTCGAA
The DNA here is from genome assembly GCF_055824585.1 of Amblyomma mixtum. Classification (NCBI taxonomy): domain Eukaryota; kingdom Metazoa; phylum Arthropoda; class Arachnida; order Ixodida; family Ixodidae; genus Amblyomma; species Amblyomma mixtum. The sequence goes on from NC_143021.1 coordinate 86,243,073, forward strand.
GCTCAGACCAAGTTGTTGACTACCTGAGAAGCCTTCATGGTGCAGATGTAGAATTTCTTTCAATAGATAAAAAGAACCTGTACTACTCTTTGCCTCATCAGCAGCTTTTAGAATGCATTGAAGACTCCTCAACCGCGGTGGCTCAGTGGTTATGGTGCTCGGCTGCTGACCCTAAAGACGCGGGTTCGATCCCGGCCGCGGCGGTTGAATTTCGATGGCGGAGAAATTCTAGGGGCCCCTGTACAGTGCGATGTCAGTGCACGTTAAAGAACCCCAGGTGGTCGAAATTTCCAGAGCCCTCCGCTACGGCGTCTCTCATAGCCTTAGTCGCTTTGGGACGATAAACCCCATAAACCAACCTAAACCAGCATTGAAGACTGCGTTCATAAATTGGGCGCTGTATTGTTTCAAAATGAAGCCGGTATTTCAGTTGATGATTTCATGAAATTAGTGCCATTATACTTGTCGTCAGCCTTTGTTCAATGGAATGTGGAAGTTTACCTGCAAAAAAAGGGAGTGTGTATTGGTTCGTGCATAGCGCCTGCCCTTAGTGACTTGTTTATTGCGACTGCAGATAGGAGGATTCAGAGTAATCTAGACAGTGAAGTGGTGATAAAAAACGTTCTGTTTTGTTGATGATTACTTGGTTGTTCTTCGGAAGAATAGTGGAAGCTTTCTTCAGGTAGCAGAAAGCACAGTATCTACCTTTGCGAAGTGTCTTGAGCCACTGTCAATTAGGTTTAGTTTGGTTTATGGGGTTTAACGTCCCAAAGCGACTAAGGCTATGAGAGACGCCGTAGTGGAGGGCTCCGGAAATTTCTACCACCTGGGGTTCTTTAACGTGCACTGACATCGCACAGTACACGGGCCTCTAGAATTTCTCCTCAAAACAAATTCAACCGCCGTGGCCCTGATCGAACCCGCGTCTTTCGCGTCTGCAGCCGAGCACCACTGTTAATTACCCACGAGATTCCTGTTGAGGGTATCATCTAGTTGCTTGATTTAAAACTAGTTTCTTCCAGTCAAGTTTGCTGGATGCATGAGGCTAGAAGGAATAAGGCTCTCTTACCGTTTACCTCGGCACATACGAAGTTGGTTAAAAGAGGAGTAGTAAAAACATGCCTGTCTAATGCAGCAAATAAGTCATGCACATGCTAATGACAACAAGTTTCAGTAATCAGATTCATCGCCTTCAGGAAGCGGGTTACCCGAGGTACCTTGTTGTAGCAGTAAAAGAAAGCATGTACAGACAAAAAAAGCACAAGGTTGACAGATAAAAAGGAAGATCCCGACAAAATTGAAGTAATGCCGCATATTCACAGGCTATCCCACGGCCTCAGAAAGATTGGAGAGAAAATTGGAGTTAGAGTTTGCATGTCAGCCCCAGAAAAGTTGCCCCGCATTTGTAAGGACACATGTCCCGATGAGCAGGAGAGGAACGTCTGCTCTGTGCGGCACCAGAACCCCTTTCTAAATTGCACCGATAACGTTGTTTACAGGTTGCCACTTTCATGTGGCAGTTGATATTGGACAGACAGGCCGGTGTCTGAAAAAGCGACTCAGCGAGCACTACAGAAACGTTAGAGATGTGGAGTCAGGTAATTTGGCTCGTCACTGCCGTTGTCACAAGTTCACCCCTAAGTTCGAGGAGTGTTCAGTGGTAGGAAAAAATAGTGAGCAAAAAACGAGGTAGATAATTGAAGCTGCGGCGATGGAAAAAGAGGGATTGGAAAATTGCGTTAGTGATCCTTCGGTGTCATTATCAAAAAAGGACTTAGCTTTCTTAGATTCAAGGCTGCGGGCGATAGTGTGAAACGTGCTCACTGATTGGTCGCTTGCATTGTGTTTTTTCTCATTCCTGACACGTCATGAACTTGACAAGATAATCATTGTCAGTCATCTATACCTGTACCTTACGTGATCATTGTAAGGTTGTTCGCTCCAAATAAAGAGCGCTGAGTGCAAGTTTAGCGCTTGTGTTGTGTCCCTTCAATTGTGTGCGGTATGGATCCTCATGTTGACTACCCACTAGCCCGAACCCTGACTCTTCTTTCTTTTGTCGTAAACTGGAATGGTTCCGCTTTTCCTTTGCGTTTTCTTGCTTTTATTCCTTGGCGTCTTATTAGCTTTTACGTCATTTGTTATTTCCATTTCTCATATTTGCATATCCCATTCACTAATGGTCATTTCGCCTCACCCCCCCCCCGCGTTGTCTTAGCGTGGAGCCCTCTACACTCGTGTTTGATACTTCTAGTTTTATCTTTTTTCTGTTTCGTTGTTTCTTTCTATTTTTTCATATACATATATTTTATACTTTTCTAGTTTGTAATTTTTTATTTTACTAGAGTTGCACAGCCCTTGTCGGTTTTCGGCCTAATCTTCTGTTATCTTTTACATCTCGTGCCATGCTCAGAATGTAATTTCCCCATTGTCATTCTCCCTTTCTTCGCCACATGTTTGTCTTTGTGTGGCGCCTTGTACACTCTCTTCATCTTTTACTCGGTCTATTTTTATCTCTTCATTTTTTGCCGCGTTATTTGTTTGGCTCTAAACCGTGACAAACTTGAAAAGCACACTTCTGCAGTAATTAAGTTTCAGTAAGCGATGTCTCTTTTCTGTCCGTTTGTTCCCCCGGCAGCGTGTTTTTCTTTTTCTTATTTGATCGTAATTCTTTCCTGTTTGCTTATTTTCCACGCGCTGCAATCTTGATTGTGCTCCATTTTTCGCATGCTTAGCGGTTGATGGCGGTGATCGGCTCCTATTTATTATACGTGGTGACTTTTCGAAAATAATGTTGCAAGTTATCACCTGTCCCGTCCAGTTCAGTGTCGTCCGTGTCCTTTTTGCGCTAAGTTTTCGAAGAGCAGTTCGTGGGACGTGAACAGTCATCACCACGCCATGAGACAACGACATGCGTCTCGTGTGCTTCGTTATTGTAAAGTTAATGGTTACCACAGTAATGCTCTTCAAGCTCCCACGATTTTGTGTAATTTCCTCTTCATTGTAGACCACTTATATGTACACGTGAAGACTGTTATCATGAAGTGTCTCCCTGCGTTTTTTTTTCATGTTTCGTTATTACAGGCGACTCGCTGTATGGACATTTAAATTTGAAATTCCTCAGGAACCAAACTGTGTACATTAATAAGGCACGACTGCATTTACACAATTGAGATGTATACCTTAGAAAGGGGAAATTTTCATGATGTAAATATTTACAGCCTATTTCACAGATCGCACATATTCCGGAAGGCGTAAATATTCACAATGTACATATACGCCATCAGACAAAAAAGCTGAATCCTTGGAAATTACTTACAACAACTAAAAACAACTGAACACATACCTTGGACCTGTACAATTTATAGCTTAATGTGCGAAATTAACCTAAGGTTCATCTCCTTCATATAAACAAAAAAAATTACCGACGATTACGTTACTTCCTAATGCGATATTTGAGCGCAGCAAATAAGCTGTTTCACCTTTTCGATAGATTGAGGCAAAGATATCGAGCAACACATGTATGCGCTATCACAGAATTTTTTTTTTAGCAGACGGAGGACTTCCATCGGTCGTCTCGCTCATGGCTCAGAAAGAACTGGCAGATAATTTCGCAGTGGCGAACGGCAGCGGCAATTTCGGCTCGGGCGGTGCACATATACAGATCCGCCGCCACCGATCTGGCTCTCTGATTGCCACCGCACAGGGGTTGCATTGGAGGAGGAGCGAAGAAAGGAATTAAGTTCGAGCCGGCGCTTTGACAACCGGAGACTCGCAGGAAGAGGGGGGAGGGGGGCGGCGTGTACACCCAGCGGCAAACGATGGGGGCAGAAGCGCGCGCAGCAAGCGGACAACACGATAAAGGGAGGAGGGAAGAGATAGCAGCGACTGACTGATGCCGCTGACGCCGATAGTGAGTCAACCCCAGCTGCGGATGAAAGGGGGGCGGAGCTGGTTACGAGGCCGACGCCGACGACAACGCCAACGACGACGCCGACGCGAAACCCAGGAACGGACGCCAAAGAGCTGCGCTCTAAAATGCATTAAATGTAGGTAGCCCCCCGAGAACACAAAATCAATTACTCCTGTGGGGACACAGGATCACGTTGCTGCTCAAATACAGATACAAGCCTCTCCAGCAGAGAATTTCGCTCCCTACGACGGCAGTCGCGCAGCTCTTCTGCCTGTCTTTGAGGAGCAAGGAGCTCCTGGTGCCTCCTTTCTCTATTCCTTTGAGCATTGTCTAGTCGCGCTACGATGGCGGCCAGCACGTTCTGGCTTGTGCTGTAACACCTTCTCCGAGCAGAAGGGGATTGTGAGCGCTGCTGGCTAGACTGGCGACCAGTGCTCACTGCATCTGCGTCGTCTTCTGTGACCGTGTTCTCCAGCAGCCTCTCGCTCTCTCTGCTCAGACCACGAATGGTCTGTACGCTAGTGCAAGCAGATTAACAACATTTTCATGTGCGCAAGCCAGCAGTGTTGCACACTGTACAGTTGCGACTACATAAAGTGCTTTTGGAACAGTGTCCCTCGTATCGCAGTGTCAATGCTACCATTCACCAGCAGCACAGGGATGGTGCCGCACGACCCTTGGTATTATGTCTGCTGTGAAGGTTTGTAATGTGTTCAGATTTATTTAACATCAGTTGCGTAATCTTGATGACTTCAAATTCGGTTCTTTCTGACGAGGAGGCTACTATACTTGTGTAGGTACACCAGCATCGTTTTTCTGCGCGTGCAACAGGTGTACATGAACAGTAATTACCCTTCTGGTGTCCGCACCAGGCCCGGTCCAAGATGGTACGGAGGCTGTACTGCGTGGCTTCTTTCGAAGGCATCCGCCAACTCTCTGGTCATAGGAAATAGCAGGTATCCCCACAAGTTTCACGCCTCCTCGTGTTAGCATGCAACAGGCAGTGATCCTGCTGGCGTGGCAATTTGTGCAAAATTAAAAGTTTTATACTGCCAATCTTTCGATATATCTATATATTTTCTACCTAACTCGGTGTTCTAGTATTTTCTGCATCATGTTCTATGGCCAGTGTAATTAACTTATAAATGAGCACATGCAATTCACTTGTGTCAAGCTCATCACAGAGAAGAATCTAGAAAACGCAAGTGTTAATTTCTGCAGGCATTACGTGGTTGCATAGTCAGGGCTGCATACGACTCCCTCTTCAAAGGGACACGTCCTCCTCTCGTGGCCTGACTAATTGTTTTGGCGGCGCACTCTGAAAAATCCCCTCTTCAGAGTGCGCCACTTGTTCTCTACTTCAGAGGAGGTCACGACGCTGGCCGGGAAATCCTTATTCAGGGTCTCGGCCAGCTCCTCCCACATGATGCGCTAGGGTTTCAGGCCGTTCCTCCGGTTTTCTCGAAACGTTTTGTACGCCTCGATCAACCGGAGCACATTAGCCCTCGGCCACAGTTCCTCGGGCGGCTCGACATCAGCCGGACCTGCAAAGTTTGTCTCAAGCAAGGGTTGTGGGTCGTCAACGGGTGGGTCCAGGGGTGTTGCGCAGGCAAGATGTTGCTGCAGGGATGGTCGGCCGGCAACGGAGGCTGTGACGGATGGTTCGGTGCTGTCCTCTGGCCTGTTCTCTATACAGATGCGGAGGCCGTATGCAAACCAGAGCCCAGTCGAGTTCATGCGAACACATGCACAAATGACGAATGCTTTGAATTTGCCTCACACACATCACTTACCTTCTGTTTCATGCAGAGGCAGGCCGTCCTCAAAAAGCTGTCTACCTTCATCTTCAACTAGCGGCTATACTGCTGTCTACACGCCTTTCAATAAGCACAAACTTCGCCATTTTTTTTTTCTCTCGATAGCAAAAGGAGAGTTAAATGTGAGCAGACGAGACCTGCAAATTTCGCACAAACTGCGAAAACTTCGCGCGACGTATCGCATGCATAGGCAGAACACCGTTACTGCACAAACATCTCCAGCACGCCAGTCGCTCCACTTGGGGAGATAGGTGTCATGTGCTGACATATTGCACTCCACATTAATTAACAGTTTGCTTTATTTGCTGAAACCTTCTTATATGAAGAAAAGACGCAGAAAGATGCACCACAAAACACACAAAAACCAAAACTAAAAACTAAAAACAGCTTTGAAAATGCGCACGACAGTCAAGCGTTATAAAGAAAATCCATCTCCTTATCAATTAAGGAAACTGATAGTTTGCTGACGCAATTTTGCTTGTCATTTTCAATGTGGAAAGCCTCAACCATTTCCTGTGTAGTCTGCTTATTGTGCTTGTACAGCACTCGAGCGCGATGAAAAAAAACAGTGCACTTTTTCTTTTTCTTTTTAATCTCTCCACGTCCTAGACAATTTTTGACCAGATATGATAGGGTGTCTCGATTTCTTAACTTGTTGTTATGTCCTTGTAGGCGCTTATTTTGTTAGAACGGACGGTGGTAGCCGCACAGGGCATTACCCCTTTACCTTGAGACCAGTGGGCGCCGAACGCGGCGAACCTCCCCACACGACGACCTCGGAGGGGATTATATGCCGTTTCTGGGAAATGGTCGGGACGGTCTCGGTGGGGACGGAGAAGGGGTTGTCAGGAGTGTGTGTTAGGAGTGTGTGCTGTGTTGTGGACTTGCCGTGGTCGGTGATGTAGTGTGCCGACTTTTCTCGTCCACGGAATAAATGGTGGCTGTTGTGTTGTAGAAAAAGAATGTGTGTGGTGGCGAGTGGTTATAATAACGCCTAACGGATCACTCCGTTACTACACTAATATCTGGTGCCGAAACCCTAGAGAACGATTCTGCAACATCAACGGACCACCAAGATTGACTCCTCGAAAGACATGGAGATCTCGAAGAGGTAGAGGAAGGCCCTGCGAACTCAAGCAATGCGTTTGGTTGGTGAGGAAGAAGCATTGCTGAAGTCTATGGCACCGAACGCCGAGGATCTGGAGGTAATTATCGAACGCCTGCAATTGACTCAACGTCAACTGAATGATGTAGACGCCGCGGTCGAGCCTTTGATCACCGAACAGGAAGCCGACGCAGAGTTTGCAACCATCATCGAATACGGCGACAAGATCGTGACGTCTCTAGCCAAGCTGAAGTCTGCAGCGAAACGTACAGTAGGAACGAACGTGGGCAGCACTAAATCGAACGAAGATCGAAGCCCAACGACAGGAACTACTGCCAAGACGGGACTCCCCAAATTGGATTTCCTGACATTTAATGGCGAAAGAAGGAATTGACAGCTATTTTGGGAGCTATTTGAAACATAAATATACAAGAATTCGGACCTATCACCAGCAGAGAAATTTCAGTATTTGCGATCTGTGCTGACAGGAGACGGAGCATCTGCCATCGAGGGGTTGCAACAGACGGCGGAATGCTACAACCACGCCATTGACATCCTCAAGCAGCGATTCGCGAATCAAGCCATCCTCATCCAGGACCAGATGCAAGGCCTCATGGCTGCTGCACAGGTGTCATCGACAGGCAGTGCCCACACTCTGCGGCGTTGGTACGACAGCCTTCAGGCTCGCATGCGAGGCCTTAACGCGTTGGGTGTGGGCGAAGAATCGTACTGCGCAATGCTCTACCCTCTTGTGCTCCGGGCGCTTCCGACCGACCTGAGCCTGCTGTACAACAGGATGATGGCTTCGAAGTACGCATAGGGCTCCAGCAACGGCAACACCTCAAACACCGACACTAGCTCCGAGACAAGAACAGAGTCGGTGCATGAGAAATAGCTGCGCACACTTCTGGAATTTCTTCGGATCGAAGTTGAGTGCCGAGAAAGGGCGGGCAATGAGCAACACAACGGCGCAACCTGTAAGTCCATGTCCCGCAATCATGCGCATGAACTGGTGAAGAGTGCAGCATATCCTGGCAAGCCTCGACACTCGTCGGCGGCAGCCTTGCATGTCACAATTAAGGACGTGAAATTCTTCCTGTGCAAGTCAAAATGGCATGCAACAGAATTGCACAACCGCAAGGGAGCTGTCGGAGAAGAAACGCATGCTACGGGAGCACAGCCGATGTTTCCGATGTACGAGGCCTAAACATTCGGCAAAAATGTGCAAAAGCATGCTATCTTGCAGCAAGTGTAGCGGCAGGCATGCCTCAACGATGAGCGGCCCGAGCTTCATTCCCGACCGGCGAGACGCTCGATCGCATGAGACACAGAAGGACGTAAACGAAAGCTCTAGTCCAGTCAGCCTACAAGGAACGCAGTGTGGCGCGACACCGGCGGTCCTGCTCCAAACTGTGACAGCATGGGCCGAGAGCCAGAAGAAGGAAAAACTGGCTAGAATTATGTTAGACACTGGTAGCCAGCGCTCCTTTATTACCGAACAGCTATCAAAGGAGCTGAACTGCAAGCTGCTAGGTACCGAAATCCTAACAGTCGGCGTGTTTGGAGGCCGAAAACAAGAACGCACCCTTCGGAGGGTTTAGCTGACTTTGCGAAGTAGGCGGAATAACAGAAGGTACGAGATCGACGCTCTCGAAACCCCGACTATCTGTCAACAGGATCTCCCAAGCCCAGATGAAAGCATCATGGAAGAATTCGACCACCTTGGCTGCAGTTTAGGCTACGACCTGAACGAGCTAGAACACCGCTCAGTTAATATTCTGATCGGATCGGACCATTACTGGGGAGCGGTGACAGGCCAAATTCGTCGTCTAAAAGGCAGCCTGACAGCGTTGGAAACGATGTTCGGATGGGCGGTGCACGGAAAGAGCAGTTCGTCTTCCCCGGTACTGAGTTGCGCCCAGGCGATCGTTCTGCAAGCCGCAGTAGAAGAAAATGGCAGAGCGGTTGTTCCGTTCTGTGGGCCACATTAGAGGAAAACGACACACCGGCAGAAAACCCAAGCGAGAACGAAGTGGTACGAATTTTTGAGAACGGCATCACTGCAGACAATGACAGGTGTGAAGTTGGCCTACCATGGAAGCCACGAAAAGAACCCCATCGTCCTGCTGAAGGACCATCGGTATTCCGCTCGACTGTGCGGCCTGCCCGTGCCCCCCCCCCCCCCCCCCCCCCGCCACCAAATACGGACCGGTGCGGTTTCTGCGGCTAGATTTTGTTTTAGTGCAACGCACAGCGGTGAGTGCAGCCGCCGGAACACACTCTTAGGGTTGCGAATCCCCAGGAAAGGTTCAGCAGACTTTCCGCGACATTGTGAGCGTGTCGCGCCCACGATGCCCGTTGGCCAAAGTGGGAGGGCAGGTCGGAGATGGGAGATGGACTGGGCACGTGGAATCCGGCTCAAAAGCAGAAGTGGTGACCAGAACGACTTGTTTGCTTTTGGCGTGGTCGCCCCAGTAGACGCGGTCGGGACTTAGTCGTTTTGCCGTTGGTGTTCGCGCCTCGGTAGACGCGATTCTGACTTAGTCGTTTTGCCGAGCGACGAGATCGCCCGGGTAGACGCGGTCGTTCCAAATTCGCAAAAATCGAAAGTCACACGGTTCCCTCTCGGTACGAGGGCGCACCGCCCAGCCGCGGACCCGTTGGTTTCCGATTTCGGGGAGCTCGGTGCCTCGCGGGGGAATGCGGCTGGGCGAACCCAGCTTGGGTTTTGGGGAAGTCGCCTTTGGGCCGAAAACACGAAAAGTGATGGAGTAAGTAGCACACTCGGGAGGCCAGTAAGCTCCTAAACGCGGGAAAGCCCGGCGGTTGTCTGAGTAACGGTTAGTAGACCTGGCGAAATCGCAGAGAGACAACACGCTACCTCGTGGTAGCATGTGATGATAACTGCGGACATCAATTGAGACTTCAACCATGAAAGCGTGGGAGAATGGACTGGAGTTTCACATACTATGCCAGGGGCGATCGTCGGTGGGCACGAACGCCGCGAAAACCCTGAAAGGATAACTGTGTCCTGTGCGAGTACCAGTGGAGTAAGAGCCGAAGCAACGAACAAGTGGTGTGAAACATCCGTCATCTTAGTACAGTGGGACGTTCGGGGTGGCGGAACCTGTCTTGGGGGAGGGGATCCTAGTCGAGCCCCTGTAGATTTTCCCTGTCTCAGACGGTCGGAAATTTCCCACAAAACGTTCTCTGTGGTGTGGGAGTACGCTCGACGCCGAGGGCCCACTATTGGTGGACTGAGTGCTCGCCCTTCAAGGAGGCCTGAAAAGGAACTCAGGATCAAATCAAATCAAATCTGGTCAAAATCCCTGCTGTCCCCAATCTCACCTAATTACCACAACCCAAACCAATTTCCAATTTCCCATCCATTTGGCCATCCCTTCCGCTACTTCCTAGGGGAGATAAGGGGAGTCTCCACGGGCCCGCTCCCCCGGTTGTGGGTCGCTACAGTAGCTTGTTTTCCCCTTTTATTTTACTTTTCCACCCACAGGTGGCGAAATTAGAATTTGCCTACGTGCCTATTCTTTTATTTTCAATTTGGGTTCAGCCTGTTGTACGTATGTGGTGCAGGCAGAGGCTTATTATTTTTATTTCCTTTTGGTTGCCTAAACCTATCGTTTGTCCTGTCGATCGACGCACACCGAAAAATGCTGCACGCCGGGGCAAGGGACACACTCGTGTAACTGCGCGAGAGGTACTGGGTCCTCCGCGGCAGAGATCTCGTGAAAAGGGTGGTGCGTGCTTGTGCCACTTTTCAACGGTTTAGTGCGCCGCCGCTAAGTCCTCCGACGGGACCGTACCATTTATTCAGACAACATGCAGACCTTCAAGCGAGCAGCAAACGAACTGACCGAACTGTGAAGTACGCTGCGCCACCCAGATGTCGTGGACCATTTTGCATGTGCAGAGGTTGAGGGGCGCTTTATTGTTGACCGGGTGCCATGGTGGGGTTGTTTCTATAAAAGGATGGTGTGCTCAGTGAAGATGGCATTGAGAAAAGTGATCGGAAAGAAATGTCTAGGGGCTGAACACTTATCCACCATCTTTTTCGAAGTTGAAGCCGTTGTGGATTCTCGGCCATTGACTTATGCGTACAACGAGGTCGGAGAGGGCGACCCCCTAACCCCATCAAGCTTTCTCCTTGGGAGACGGCTAACGACTCTGCCGACGGCGGATGGGGAGCCGCCCGCTTCGACCCCTGAGATGCTTCGTTCGTTTTAACTGCAGGTACAATAACGTATGTTCCGGCGAAAAAGGAGTGTCGCGCGGCTCACTTCTCCGAAGGCCGGTGCGGCAGTTGACAGAATTGTAGAATGCGCTCCACGCATTCGGGGGGGGGGGGGGGGGGGTGACTGTTAGAACAGACGGTGGTGGTAGCCGCACAGAGCATCACCCCTTTACCTTGAGACCAGTGGGCGCCGAACGCGCCGAACCTCCCCGCACGACGGCCTCGGAGGGGATTATATGCCCTTTCTGGGAAAGGGTCGGGACGGTCGCGGTGGGGACGGAGACGGGGTTGTCAGGAGTGCGTGTTAGGAGTGTGTGCTGTGTTGTGGACTTGTCGTGGTCGGTGATGTAGTGTGCCGCTTTTTCTCGTGCACGGAATAAATGGTGGTTGTTGTGTTGCAGAAAAGGAATGTGTGTGGTGGCGAGTGATTATTAACGCCTAACGGATCACTCCGTTACTACATATTTGAGCACCGTCTGGTCTGGCCAATGTAACGGGCCCCGCAGGAGAGAGAAATTGTGTGCACCACACCTGTGCTGCAGGCAACGAACTGGTCGCTGTGTGCGATGCCGCACCCATTACTATGGCCTGCCTCTTTCTTTCTTTCAATCGCTGGGCATACTTGCTTTAGCTTGATAGGGGCTGAAAGGAAAACACCAACATTATACCTATATTCTTTAGACCATGTGAGAGGCTGTGTACGTATGGTAAAACAGCAACTATTTTCTTTTCAGGCTGAACACCGAGCACATGCTGAGCGGCCTGGCGCTTTAATGATTGCAGTAGCCGGTAGCCTACACAGCTTACACAGTAGCCTACACAGCCTAGTTGCAGTAGCAGTAGCCTACACAGCCTAGTTGGTAGCGTGCCTGGCAGGCGACCGTGGGGTCATGGGCTTCAAGGCAGACAGAAATTTATTAAAATGTTTTGTACGTAAAATGTATTACTTTATAAAGTGAAGTACTTTCAGACATGTGCTGACGTTTGATTCAGATTACAAATCCACTTTTCAGTGACTTTCACTGCGGACATCCACGCGTGAAGCTTGTTTTTTGACATAATGCCGGCCGGATAACACTGCATTTTCTACTGAATAGCAGCCTCTCTCCTTGACAGTAGTGTGTGCAGGCTTTCCGTACCTTTCTTTTCTGGTTGCACATGTCACCCAATAACTTCTTAGCATTAATTGCGATGCCATCACATACCACACTGCACTAATGATATTACTTGGTGGTAATCAGAAAAAAAATTATTGTAGTGTAAAAAAAGAAAATCAGCCTGTTTCTACCTGACTTGGTTTGGTTTCATACTTCTGCTCGAACTTTAAGAGAAAATAGCCAGCAAAGCTGTAGAAGGCGGTAATTTTTCGGGGGGCTTAAATTTTATGCACAGGAACTTGCAATGACTCCAATTTCATCAACATTTTGCAACCTGTTCTATCATTATATTGGTGATGAATAGTTCCGGTTCATTTATTTAACACTCTCCTTGTGGAAACTCCGAGTCAGACTTGCGTACTATTTTTCAAGCTGCCTTAATCATGCTCAAAAAACCAATTTACCCTCTATGTGCACACACCACTAGGCATTTTAAGTGTTGTGTTTTTTTTCATGCAGTGCAGGAGTGTAATATAGAGGGGAGAAATCTCCAACCTGTCACTTATGCTTGAGCACCAGAGCGGAGTTTTAACGCACATATCAGGCTTTCCCAAAGAAACCGAGACCTCCTTTCCTAGGAATGGAATCACAGGAGCGATCGGAGGCTGCTCTGCGCAGCTCACAGGCAGAGCTACAGCTCCGTATCATGCCTGGGCATTGAAGGCCGCCGCAGTCAAACAGTGCCTGGTCATCTAGAGTGGCCTGAGGGCCCGTCGCTATCTTGTTCGACACCCGTCACCCACCCTCACCTGATCTACTGAGGTGGGACTAATAAAGTTATTACCAACCAAGGGCTTTAATAGCCTGCTTGCCAATGGAGTTCAACTTGGTATTTTTGAACTTCTTTGAATAAATAAGCTCTGAGCTGTACACAAGCTTTGTTCTCATTATAGGTAGGCCCTTTGTTATTGGAATTTGGTAATCTACTGTTGCAGAGCAACTTCGATTGGTCCTCAGTGTCCTTTCAGACATTTGCCGACATTTCAGCACCTACATATGATACGGTGCCCTTCACTGAACTGTAGATGTCATAATTTGAGTGTACATACAGGGTTGTCTATTTTAGTTCACACTAAAGGAAACTACTTTGAAAGTCAACGTGTTTCACTAAACATTACTCTCCTGCAGTACACAATAGTGGCATCACAGGATCTTTATTGGATCAGTGTATGGTATAAATGTTGCCTAACAGCATTGTGATCCACCGCTCAAAGAGAACCAACAATGGCCCTTATATGTGGTCAGGAGTGTGCACAGAGCGAAGGTCATACACTTGCACATCAGGCTAGAAACGTGACTGAGGCCTCTTGTAGATTGCTCGTGGAGTGCACAGTGCTTGCCAAAACCAATCCACATCATCCAGTGTTATCATGCTGCATTAATGGACCATTTGCCAGAATACCACGGCTTGTCTGTGATGCTGCCTCCCTCAAATACTGTGGGCCATGTTAGGCTTGCATATCTTGCCCCTTTGTGTGTTATCTTGGTGTTGTGCTTGCTTGTGCTTTTCTTGTTGTGTTGCTATTCTTCCTTCTTAACTCACCGTTGTTTTTATTCTCCTTCAGCTCCTTGCCCTGACCCTGACATGTTCACAAGATAATACGCGTGTATGTGCACACTATGATAAAACCTTGCATGAAGCGAATAAAGCAAGTGTCTTGCACACTGCATTAAGCTGCTTGTAATGGGCCATCACCCTCCACCTTCACTATCCACCTCTACATTCGTCCCGTTCCCCAGTGTTGAGTAGCATATGTGAAGACATTTTTCCCCTGCCGACTTCACCTTTCTTGACATCACACGTTGCCCTCTTACAAGGAATCTTGCTGCATTGAAAGGAGCTGCCTGGTCCTGCTGTAGATGAATTACTGTCGTCCTACAGCAAAGGAATAGTAGGGATGGACAGGACAAATTTTGTTTCACCTCTCACATTTTGGTGCGTACTTGCATCAAACAAGTGGTGTAACTGCCTATATGCCCTTGGTAAGTGCTATGTGCCCAGTGTTAGACAGAATTAACGAGATTGAGGGTCTTTTCAAACATTGAAAGTAAAATAGCATTATTGAGAGCCTTTCTTTATTTGAATGAAATAATGTACCTGCCACTCTATGCCATGCATTCGTGAGGTGCTTTTATATAAAGTTCGTGAAGTCTGCTTGCTGGCAGACTTCATAGTTAATGTTCACAAAGCAAAAGATGAGTGCCTCAGAACATCTAATGAGGTATATGTCCTACTCAGATTAAGTGAAACGCCAACACTGTGAAATACATGCTTCTGCTGACAGTGGACATTTAGCTGTATCTGTTTTTCTTTAAGTACTGGCGGGAAACAATATCTCCCTGTTTTGCTTTCGCATTTGACGCTTTTGATAATAAGACGTACGCGCTCATAGCGTTGCGCTTGACGCGATTCGCAGTCGCGTTTCGTGCGCAGCCGCTTGCAAACGTAACCAAGGGTAGCGTTCAGTTGTATGCACCTCGATTCCTAAAATATATAACGGACTGCCGAACTAGGCACGGTTTTTTTTTCGCAGCTAACACTCGAGGTGTAAGGCCCCGCGCGCTACAACGCTGAAGACGTGACACGGTGAGGTAAAGCTTTCCAACGCCACTGACGCGTTGAGGTTACGATCGAATGCCAGCCATTTCTCCGCCAATTCCTCTCCCCGTGACGCTGATCGGATCTCACAAGTGCGGAGACGCGACACGCTGCGCGATGGCTTCGGGCGATAAGCTGTCGCTTCTTGCAGTATGATTACAGCTAAACTCTTATTTCCGTGACGACCGGCCCAATGGGTCTTTCGCGTCGCATTCAGCACCCTCACTCAGCTAATGTCTGTGGTGAGTACGCCGAAACCGCCGCCGCAACGCATTTCACCGTCCATCTCTACGCCGCTACTGTGCTACGCGTACTCACCTACACGCCGCAGCTCGGCGGTGTTTTTTGTACTTGGCGCCAAGTAGCAGACGACACTGATTAATTTTGGACATACTTTTTTCTTTATTTTCCAATGTCGTCATTCTATTCTGCTCTTACACACTTTCGCACCGCTCCGATTCACACGTCACGGGTACGCCCCGCTCTGGGCGGATTGGCGAATATCGAGAATCGGTCCCCTGGTCGCCTGCGCTCGCTCGCGTTGACGGGAGTTTCACCTCCTAAATGGTCCTGCTCCGTGGCCGCAGCTGATAGGAATTCTTTACACAACGTTCGCCTTGCATTCCGTAAACTTCGTTTGATGTTTCGTCGTGCTGTCATCTCGTTTTTTTTCATTTTCTTAGTGCAGACCTTGAAAAGTTTGCATGGGGCACAGAAAACAACTAGTAAATTATAATGCGCTGCCAGCTTCTTGAAATTATGTGAAAACCTATGATAATGTGGTATTACCTGGTCAGGTGCGTTGTGTTGTGTTGGGTTTTATGGCACATAGGCAACTGAGGCCATCATGCGCCAAACACAAGGTAATGTCAAAGCTTTTTGTTGAATATTATAGACATGTAAAAAGTCATCCCTGATGCAAAGGCCTTCAGAAGTTAATATTACCTTTTGAACATGTACACAAATTTTAGAAATGGCTACTAGTAAAAGCTTTAAAAGGGGCTGGGCTAAGGCGAAGCAGTTTCCCAAAGGGCAAGGCTACATGGGCTAAGATTCCACTGGAGATGGTGCATTCAGATGTGATTTGAAAGATCACACCAACGACCAAAGGGTGCTCCAGTTAGTTTGTAACCTTCACATACGACTACTCAAGATATACTGTGGTGTACCCTGTGAAGACCAAAACCGAAGTGCTTCAGAAGTTTGACAAGTACACAGGCATGGCGGAAATCAAGAGGAAGAAATGGGCTTGGGCAGGGCATGTAATGCGAAGGGAAGACAATCGCTGGTCCATTACTTACTTTATTAGTTGCTTCATTACCCATTTCTCATCACCCAGTTTGGCTTACTGATAAAAATGTGGACAGTGAGGTGCGAAACAAAGCACAGCTATTTCCGCAAGTGTGTACAAATATACCAGAATTTAAAGAACTTGTGGCACACACTTTCAGAGGGCCATTAGGTTTATCATGGTTATGGTTATATGGAGTTTTATGGCGCATAAGCAACTCCGGCTATCATGCGCCAAACACAAGGTTAGATGATGTTATATTAAGTCATAGATGTTACATTATATTCAATTTAAAACATTGGCTTTCGTTAGAAACTTCCAAACAAGCGAAAACTCGTCGAGTGTTTGCTCGCCTAAAAGCAATGCGGGATCAAATGGAATGTGTTCATAGTAAAATACACAAATTTTTTTTTCTAAGTTCTTCGAGATGGGAACAAGAAATTAAAATGTGATTAACTGTGAGCTGCTCACCACACAGTTCACACACAGGTTTGCCTTTTTTTGTTAATAAGAAGCTATGGATGATGTTTATGTGACCTATGAGTAAACGACATAAAATTACTTCGATAAAACGCTCTTTATGGCGGCATGATTTCCATTCTTTTAAAATGGCCTTTACAGTATGCAGCTTGTTGTTTCCTTCATTTTCCCAAGAAGCTTGCCATTTCGCCCTTAGTTTGCTACGTACTAACTTCATGTAATCCCTAGGAGGTACATTCACATTTTTTATTTCTATGGTCCGGGCTTGTGCAGCACATTTGTCAGCTCTCTCATTGTCCCTGATGCCAACGTGACTGGGAACCCAGCAGAATTTTATAGCATGTTTTTGTGTTGTGACCTTTACTATATTGTGTATGATGCTTCCTATCAGTGGCTCCGTGGCATTTTTGGACTTCAATGCTGGAAGGACGCTCAGTGAATCTGTATAAATGATGCTGTTTTTGATGTTTTCATTTGTTATTTTTTGTATCACAACACAAATGGCATAACACTCAGCGGTGAAAACTGTAGCACGTGAGGGCAGTCGTACTGCATTTTTATTTTTTCCTTGTATTACTGCGCTTCTTACATGAGCATGAGTTTTTGACCCATCAGTATAAAATGCAGTATAATTTCTGTATTTTTCTTGTAATGCTAAATATTCTTGTATTATATAGTCATGTGGTGCACAGGTTTTCCGGAGGCGTGCTAGTGTGACATCACACACTGTGGGAAGAGTGTACCAGGTGGTAGCGCTTCGTGTCTTGCGGCAATACTTTTGATTTCATTTAGTATGTTCAGAGCTTGGCATTTTTCTTCGAAGCGCAATGCCAACGGCTTAATCGCATGGGGCTTGTTGTTGAAGAGTATTCGGGATGGGCATTTCGTGACAATTGGGTAACAGAGATGTTTGGGCTGAGAAAGGATTTTGAGGATGTATGCACAAGTTAGTGCAGTTCTTCGATCTACTAAGAAAAGTTCTTTAGTTTCCACATACAGAATTGCTATTGGGGAAGTTCTGTAAGCACAGGAAGACAACCTTAAACCAAGATTGTGGATAGGATCCAGTCGTTTTATGTAGGACGGTCTTGCTGAGCCATATACTATGGACCCATAGTCTAACTTAGAGCGAACCAGAGAACGATATATATGTAACAGGCATGCCTTATCAGACCCCCAGCGTTTTCTTGACAATAGTTTCAGTGCATTGATGGCCTGAGAAGCTTTTCTCTTTAAGCTGTTTATATGTGGCAAGAAGGTGAGTTTTTTATCGAAAGCTAAACCAAACCCCATTACCTGTCAAACAGGAGCATAAATTTCTAGGGGTAAATATAGTGTGAGGTCGGCCTGCAGGCCTCGTCTCAAAGAGAACAGAACCGCTACTGTTTTCTGAGGGGAAAATCTAAATCCGTTTTTATCTGCCCAGGTAGCCAGTTTATTTATTGTTATTTGTATCTGTCGCTCAAAGGTAGGTATGCTGGAAGACGTGCATGCTATTTGGAGGTCGTCTACGTAAACTGAGTACATTATGGATTTTGGGATTACTTTTCCTATGGAATTCATTTTGATGATGAATAAGGTCGTGCTGAGGATGCACCCCTGGGGTACGCCAGTTTCTTGAATAAAAGTGTTGGAGAAGGTTGCGCCTAAGCGGACTCTGAACGTGCGGTTTATTTATTTATTAAATAAATTATTGGTCAGGATGTCGCTCAAACAGCTCAGCATCCTGCAGCGGATGCTGTCCGCTAGGTCACGGAGGATACCAAACCTCTAAATGGTATCGTAAGCCTTCTCCAGGTCGAAGAACACCCCGATACAGTGTTGGCTGTGGATGAATGCTTCCCGGACTGTGTTTTCAAAGCGAACAAGGTGATCGCTTGTGGAACATGTCTCTTTAAACCCGCATTGGTGTATATCTAAAAGTTACCGGGAATGAAGAATGAAGGTTAGTCTGATGTTTAGAATGCTTTCGAATGATTTTTCTATACAGCTAGTGAGTGCTATTTGCCTGTAACTGGTGGGCCTAGTTGGTGGTTTGCCAGGTTTTAGGAAGGGTACTATGATTGCTTCTTTCCATGCTTGGGGGATTTCACCACTCATTCATATTTTATTGAAAAATTTTAGGAGAGCCTCCATGGCAGTCTCGGAGAGGTGAGCGAGCATGGCATAATGTATATTCTCTTGGCCTGCAGCTGTCTTTTTACCGGATGTTAGTACTGTGTTTAGTTTCTGAATTGTAATAAGCTGATTGTAGTCTTCATGTATGCGTGTTCTGAAGGGAAGTTTTTGTTTTTCTGCTCTTTTTGTGCTTTTGAAATATGTGTGTGTACTTGGATGAACTTGAAACTGTGGAAAAAAGCTCACCCAATATGTTGGCCGGCTCTTCTAATGTTGCTTGAGTACCGGGTGTTAGCATTGAAAATGTGAAAAGAGTAAAATGTCCTGTGAATTTACGCAATTGTTCCCACATTTCTTTTGATGTCGTTGAGCTGTTTATAGAAGAGACATAAGCTTGCAACGATGCTTTCTCGCCACTACGACGGATATACCGAGCTATTGCTCTCGCCTTTTTAAAGTGTATGAAATTCTCATGTGTTGGATATCTCTGAAAAATGCCCCAAGCTTTGTTTTTTTTGGATCTTTACATTCTTTTATGTGCCAGTACTTCTTCACGACTCCAGAGGATTGAGGAATAGCTAAATGTGCGGCAGCTAAGTTACAATTCGTGAATTTTTCATTTATCTCATTTATGTCAACATTTTCTAAAACTATTTTCTCTAATGTAGCTTCTGCTCTAAAAAGTTGCCAGTCAGGTAAATGTAGCTTGCAACACCGTGCTATCACAGTGCATATGAAACTGGTGCTGCACGCTGCTGCTTTTATGATTGCACATAGAGAGCAGAAGTATTCATCAAGTCGGTCAGAATATCTACTGCGTTAAGGAGGTAACAGCGCCCATTTTTCTTAAATCTGGTAGTTTAGGGTCTTGTGAGTGCAGGGTTAAAACCTATTTCTGCAAAATGACAAGGAATATATAAACAGAAAAATTGTGTGCAATTACAAAATAGCATAAGCAGTGAAATGATCTGTAGATTTACAGAAACAGCACTAACAGAAAAATTGTGCTTGATTACCAATCCGCCTGTTATAGCAACAACTATGGAGGGGAAAATTTCTGTAGAATTACAGAAAATGCACTCGCAGAAAATTTCTGTGCAATTACCAAATAGCCTGTTCTTTAACAAGATATCTGGAACAAAAATCTCTGTAGAACTACAGAAAAGCAATAACAGACAACATATGTAAAATTACTAAGAAAGACAAAGCAGAAAATAGACAAAAACAGAGTTGTTATGTCGTTAAATTTGCCATGCATTTTTTGTTTTTCTCAATTTTTTTTACAGTGTATATTCAGTGTTTCTGTAGCTTTCTTGTATCCGTATGTAAGTCCATGATAGTTGTTGTGTCCCCTTATTGCTTTTGTGTGTGTGCGCCCCCGCGTCCTCCTCCTAACGACAGTTCGCATCCTCCTCCTAACGACCACTCAATCCTCCTCCTAACGACCGCTTGCCCCTCGTCGCACGCTGTCGCCGGATGCCCCCCCACGGTGCGCCCCGCACCCTCCTCCTGTTCTGGGAAGCCACTCCCTGCCGTGGACGCTTCTCCACTCCCTCCTTTCTTCGGGCGGCCAGTTCGGCTGCTGCCTCGGTCGACGCTGGTCGCACCCTCTTCAGCTTTAAATAAACGAAGTCTAAAAGTACCGTGTGCGTCTTTCGCTGCATTCAACACAGCGACCGGACACGACAGTGGCGACGAGAAAGTGGATTTGACCCGCGCTACGCAACGCTATTGACAAGCCATGGCTACGCGAGGGTTTCCCAATCAGATACCAGAATTCAACGGCTCATCGTGGTCATCGTGGGTTGGACGCCTTCAGTTCTACCTTGAAGCTAACAACATCACAGACCCAGCCTTGAAGAGGGCCAACCTGCTGACGCTGTGCGGGGAGCAGACCTACGATACTGTCTGCGCCCTTATTCAGCCAAGCACACCAGCAGCAGTGTCTTACGACGACATCGTAAAAGCGCTGCAAAAGCACTACGACCCAAGGCCATCCGAGGTCTACAGCCGGGCTCGCTTCCAACGACGAGATCAACTGGGAGGAGAAACTGTGAGCGCCTACGTAGCCGCGCTCAAGAAGCTCGCTGCCGACTGCAATTTTGGAACGCTGTCGACAACAGCTACCGGGCAGGAGGGAGACGCAGCTTCTTCTGCTAACACCACCATGCTTCCCTTGGACGTGATGTTACGCGACAGATTTGTGTGCGGACTGAGTGACGAGTCACTGCAGCAGCGCCTGTTCGCTGAGAAGGACCTCACATTCAGCAAAGCTTACGACATCGCCGTTCGAGCGGAGAGCGCCGGTCACCAGCAGAGAGGGATTCGCCGGAACACCGAGCCGGTACACCAGACAAGCAACCAGGTGCGCAAGCCTTCTGTTGTTGTAAAATCGGTCAAAAAGGCACAACGCTGCTGGCGGTGTGACGACCAACACAACCCCCAGGGATGTCGATTCCAGTCAGCCACGTGTAATTTTTGCCACAAGGGAGGGCATATCGAAAGAGCATGCATTACGAAACGGAGACTTGCCAAGATAAAGTCACCTTCCCAGCCTAATCACAGCGTCAACGCCTCAGAGAATACGCCGCTATCTGATCTCCATGGAACAACATCAGCAACACCATCTGTGTTGTACGACCTGAACACCATGAATCTCGGCACGCGACCGAAGATTTTTACAGAAGTAAGCGTACATCACCAGCTGATTAAGTTCGAGGTGGACTCCGGCGCAGCCTGTACTCTGATCAGTGAGGACACGTTCCGAACTTCATGGCCATCTGACGCACCCGCCCTGCAACAAGACGACACGCACCTGCGAACGTGGTCAGGACAGAATCTGCCACTATTGGGCTCTGCCAACGTGCAGGTTAACTACAACGGCCAGACCCATACGCTACCTCTGCTTGTTGTGAAGGGCACAGGATCAAGCCTTCTAGGGAGAAACTGGTTTTCTCCACTAGGCGTGATGATATGCGGCATACACCAGACGCCGAGCCAGAACATGGTTGAGCAACTGCAAGAGAAATACGAAAGAGTATTCTCGGAAGAGATTCCAGGAAACGAAGGGCCCCCGGTCACACTGGAGTTGTTGGACAACGCGCAACCCAAATTTCTGAAGGCCAGGCCGGTGCCGTTTGCTCTCCGAGATTCAGTTGAAAAAGAGTTGGACAAACTGGAGCAGCAAGGTGTCATCGAGCCGACGCAGCATTCAGAATGGGCCACACCACTTGTCGTAGTTCGCAAGAAGAACGGAACCATACGCCTCTGCGGAGACTACCGGAGCACCGTCAATCTTGCGACTAAAGCGTCCTCTTACCCGCTACCGACACCTGAAGAAGTATTCAGTGTACTGCGTGGCGCAAGAGTCTTCAGCACATTGGACCTCACCCAGGCGTATCAGCAGCTGAAGGTGAGCGAGTCAACTGCTGAATTATTGGCAATTAACACACTGAAAGGCTTGTACAAAGTCAAGCGACTGCCTTTTGGCGTAGCTGCAGCCCCGGCCATATTTCAAAAATTCATGGAGACAGTGCTTCAGGGCATCCCAGGAGTTTGTGTCTACCTTGACGATGTCATCATCAGTGGCACTTCCACTGAAGAGCATGCAGTGCGCCTAGAGCTCGTTCTCGAAAGGCTAGCAAGCGCTAATTTGTGCATAAGCAAATCGAAGTGCTGTTTTGCGGTGCCAGAGGTGCAATTTCTGGGACACCGAATTGATGCGGAAGGCATTCACCCTACCGAGGACAAAGTGCGAGCGATCACAGAAGCACGAGCTCCAACAAACAAGCAGGAGCTACAGGCTTTTCTCGGACTCTTGACGTTCTACGACCGGTTCTTGGAACAAAGAGCTACCGTGGCCAACGACTTATACCAACTCCTTCGGAAAGATGTGACATGGACATGGTCGCCACGCCATCAGCAGTCATTCGATGCCCTGAAAGACCTGATTCGAAGATGTACAGTCCTCCGCCACTACGACGAAAGGAAGCCTCTGCTTTTGGCTTGCGACGCATCACCGTACGGAGTCGGCGCGGTTCTATCGCAAACTGACGAGCAAGGAAGGGAAGCTCCCATTGCCTTCGCCTCACGTACGTTGTCGCAAGCAGAACGCAACTACGCGCAACTTGACAAAGAAGGGCTAGCCATCGTCTACGCGGCGACACATTTTCACCAGTACATTGCCGGCCGGAAGGTGACCTTTATAACCGATCACCGACCGCTATTGGGCATTCTGGGACCACAAAGGCCTATGCCACCAACTTTGTCTCCGCGAATGACACGTTGGTGCATCAAACTCTCAGCGTACGACTACGCTCTGGTCTACCGCAATGGGAATAAACATCAAAACGCCGATGCGCTAAGCCGTCTGCCACTAGACGCAACTGTTGACGAACCATTTCCACCAGGAGACGTTCTGATGTTCGAAGCACTGCCAGAACCTCCGCTTACAGCAGGCACAGTTGCAGCATCTACGCAGAAGTGCGCAGCTCTCCGGCTAGTTTACACAGCTGTTCAACAAGGCAACGTGCATAAACTCAAAGGGGACAACTTCGACGCTTACCGCAGGCGAGCTACAGAGTTGAGCACCCATCGCGGCTGTATCATATTTGGGTCCCGAGTTGTGATTCCGAGAGAACTACGCGCACAAGCTATGTCTCTCATCCACGCCGGACATCGGGGCATCGTTGCAATGAAAAAGTGTGCCAGAAGCTACATGTGGTGGCCTGGCATTGACAACGACATCGAAACAGTGGTGCGAGAATGCAAGCCTTGCCAGAGCAGCCGGAGCGCCCCGCCGAAAGCTCCTGTCCCAGAATGGGAAAAGCCAGACACACCATGGCACACACTGCACATTGATTTTGCAGGACCAATTGAGGGCTGCACTTTCCTTGTGGTCGTAGATGCCTACACAAAGTGGCTTGAGATAAGGCAAATGGGACAGACGACTTCGGCAGCAGTCATTGACAACCTCCGATCACTATTTGCAACGTTCGGCCTGCCGCGCAAGGTAGTGTTGGACAACGGAACACCGTTTGTGTCTGCGGAGATCCTCAAGTTTTATCGCGACAACGGGATCTCATCAGTTACATCGGCCCCCTACCACCCAGCGACGAACGGACAAGCCGAGCGCTACGTAGCCGAGCTAAAACGCGCCCTTGAAAGAGATCAGACAGGCTCGCTGCAGCGCCGCCTTGCGCGCTTTCTCTTCAAGCAGCACACGACGGTTCAGAGCACAACAGGCGAGACCCCCTCGAAAATGATGTTCGAGCGTGAAATGCGAACCCAGCTCACAGCCATCCTCCCCGAGCCAAAGGCAGAGACGTTCCGGGAAGAAAAAGCAATTCCGCGCTGCGGCACGCTTAATGAGGGGCAGCGCGTCCTCGCCCGACAGTTTCTGAAAAAGCCACGCTGGGAGGAAGCTACAATTGTCAGACGCATAGGCCTGCGCTCTTGGCTCGTCAACATACATGGCACAGTAGCACGCCGACATCTCAACCAGCTGCGTAGATTTACGACGCCGTCTGAGAGCTGTCCGCCAGCGGAGAGAACACGTGCACCATTTTCCCACATAGCCTGGCACCTCTTCCCGGAAGAAGAGACTTCGCCCAGGACAGACCTAGGAGACACAGCGAACAACAGCCAGCCTACAAGTGTTTCTCCCCCGAGCGCACAAAGCCAGCGCGCCTCCACGCGTGAGCGCCGACCCCCTGCACGATACCAGGCAACTTTCTAAGGGGGAAGGAAGTGTTGTGTCCCCTTATTGCTTTTGTGTGTGTGCGCCCCCGCGTCCTCCTCCTAACGACAGTTCGCATCCTCCTCTTAACGACCACTCAATCCTCCTCCTAACGACCGCTTGCCCCTCGTCGCACGCTGTCGCCGGATGCCCCCCCACGGTGCGCCCCGCACCCTCCTCCTGTTCTGGGAAGCCACTCCCTGCCGTGGACGCTTCTCCACTCCCTCCTTTCTTCGGGCGGCCAGTTCGGCTGCTCCCTCGGTCGACGCTGGTCGCACCCTCTTCAGCTTTAAATAAACGAAGTCTAAAAGTACCGTGTGCGTCTTTCGCTGCATTCAACACAGCGACCGGACACGACAATAGTATAATCTGCTTTCTTTTTTATGTAGATTGAATATATGTTCATGTATGTTGAATATTGATGCCTGAAAAATGTCTTCAGCGCACTAGTCTGGCCTTTAATCATCCATAACGTTCTTGTGCAGTGTCGACAAACATTCACTTGAACTGAACTGAACTGAATGTAATGGACTAAAAGGCGTACTGCCTATCTGCTTCATTTTACAAGGTACCATGGGTGAAAGCCACTATGAGGTCCTCGAAATCACCAGAAAAGCCAGCGAGGATGAGATCAGGAAGGCCTACCGGAAGCTCGCCTTGAAGTACCACCCGGACAAAAACAAGACGCCTGGCGCCGCGGAGAATTTCAAACGAATCGCCGAGGCATACAAGTTGCTGTTCGACAAAGAAAGGCTAAAGGTGTACGACAACATATTTAAAGAGGACGACTTCAAATGCGATGTACCCGGCAGCGGCGAACAAGCGAAAAACAATAGTTCTGCGCAGTCCAAAGGCCAGGAAAACATGAACACGAGCTTCGGGTTCGGGGACGGATGCTTTGGGCCTGGCGGCTCTAGCACCGCATCGGGGAACGCGAGTACAGGTTACACATTCGGAGGGTCGTCCAGCAAGGGAGAGAGCGCACCATTCTGCTTTCGGTTCGCCTCCAGCACCGCATCGGGGAGCGCGAGTACAGGTTACGCACCATTCGGAGGGCCGTCCAGCAAGAGAGAGAGCGCACCATTGGGCTTTCAGTTCGGCTCTACTACCGCATCGGGGAGCGCGAGTACAGGTTACGCACCATTCGGAGGGCCGTCCAGCAAGAGAGAGAGCGCACCATTGGGCTTTCAGTTCGGCTCTACTACCGCATCGGGGAGCGCGAGTACAGGTTACGCACCATTCGGAGGGCCGTCCAGCAAGAGAGAGAGCGCACCATTGGGCTTTCAGTTCGGCTCTACTACCGCATCGGGGAGCGCGAGTACAGGTTACGCACCATTCGGAGGGCCGTCCAGCAAGAGAGAGAGCGCACCATTGGGCTTTCAGTTCGGCTCTACTACCGCATCGGGGAGCGCGAGTACAGGTTACGCACCATTCGGAGGGCCGTCCAGCAAGAGAGAGAGCGCACCATTGGGCTTTCAGTTCGGCTCTACTACCGCATCGGGGAGCGCGAGTACAGGTTACGCACCATTCGGAGGGCCGTCCAGCAAGAGAGAGAGCGCACCATTGGGCTTTCAGTTCGGCTCTACTACCGCATCGGGGAGCGCGAGTACAGGTTACGCACCATTCGGAGGGCCGTCCAGCAAGAGAGAGAGCGCACCATTGGGCTTTCAGTTCGGCTCTACTACCGCATCGGGGAGCGCGAGTACAGGTTACGCACCATTCGGAGGGCCGTCCAGCAAGAGAGAGAGCGCACCATTGGGCTTTCAGTTCGGCTCTAGCACCGCATCGGGGAGCGCGAGTACAGGTTACGCACCATTCGGAGGGCCGTCCAGCAAGGGAGAGAGCGCACCATCCGGCTTTCGGTTCGGCTCTAGCTCCGCATCGGGGAGCGCGAGTACATTGGTGAGCAGCCTTGTCTAGAGCGCTTGAGCAGTGCGCACTTGGTAACAAAAACCGAAATTAGAGAGCAGCCCCTCATTACAGGGCAAAGTTTTCGTGCCTGCTTTGTTTACGAGGCTATCTGGCGCTACTTCAGTGCAAGCGTTGCAGCTGGACCCTAGAGGCTGCCACAAAATCTGGATTTGTTTGCAAGGAAGTGCACCGCCCGAGCGCTCTAGACAAGGCTGCTCACCACTGTACAGGTTACGCACCATTCGGAGGGCCGTCCAGCAAGGGAGAGAGCGCATCATCCGGCTTTCGGTTCGGCTCTAGCTCCGCATCGGGGAGCGCGAGTACAGTGGTGAGCAGCCTTGTCTAGAGCGCTTGAGCAGTGCGCACTTGGTAACAAAAACCGAAATTAGAGAGCAGCCCCTCATTACAGGGCAAAGTTTTCGTGCCTGCTTTGTTTACGAGGCTATCTGGCGCTACTTCCGTGCAAGCGTTGCAGCTGGACCCTAGAGGCTGCCACAAAATCTGGATTTGTTTGCAAGGAAGTGCACCGCCCGAGCGCTCTAGACAAGGCTGCTCACCACTGTACAGGTTACGCACCATTCGGAGGGCTGTCCAGCAAGGGAGAGAGCGCACCATCCGGCTTTCGGTTCGGCTCTAGCTCCGCATCGGGGAGCGCGAGTACAGGTTACGCACCATTCGGAGGGCCGTCCAGCAAGGGAGAGAGCGCACCATTCGGCTTTCGGTTCGGCTGTAGCACCGCATCGAAGAGCACGAGTACAGGTTACACACCATTCACAGGGCTGTTTAGCAAGGCAGAGGACGCACCGTTCACGTTTGGGTTCGGCTCTAGCACCGCATCGCGGAGCGCGAGCAGCTCTGACACGATATTCGCTGGAGCGTCGGGCAGGGCACAGAACACGCCATTCGGCTTCGGCACTCCGTTGGGCGGAGGGATTTTCCGGGACGGACGCATTGCAGGACAGTCGAGCAAATACCAGCACGGGCCAGGCTTCAACGCCCCGTACAGTCCTAATCCCGAACCTTTCCAGGAGTTTTCAGCAAATACAAAAACACCAGACAGCACTGAGAAGACCCCAATGAAACAGAACCCTGCCGTGGAGTACGACCTGTACCTCAGCCTCCACAAGGTTCTCCATGGTTGCACCAAAGAAAAGAGGATTAGTAGGCTGGTCATGTCACCGGATGGCCAGATGCTCCATCCTGAGGAGAAGGTGTTCACGATCAACGTGAAGCCCGGATGGAAGGCGGGAACCAAGATCAGTTCCATCGCGAAGGGGCTTCCCGGCACCATCCCGGCGGACATTGTGTTCGTCGTACGCGGCGAGGAGCACCCAGTGTTCAAGAGAGATGGAGCGCATATTCACTACACAGCCAGGATAACTCCCGACGAGGTGGGCTTTCTGTTCTGGCGTGGAATACATCACCTTCCATCAGGCATCAAGCAGGGCATGTAATGCAGCGATGGGGTGACCTATGGTCCGTTAAAGGCAATTGTGGAAGGAAATTCAACGAGAGAGGGGAATTGAAGGCACTAGGGGACGGCAGAAATGGGGAGAAATTTAAAAGGCAACACCAGTTTTTCGAAAATTTTAAGCTGGCTGCCGCATTATATTTCCTGCACCTCCCCGTCTTAGTTCCGATTAAAATTGTTCAGTATAATGTGGAAAGCAAGTACAGAAACGCGAAAACCAGGGAGCCGAAACTGGGTTGTTGTTGAACACTTTTATTGTCCAACAGATAAGGACCACACCGCCTGGGCCGCTCTGTCTCACCCCCCTTTACGGGGGAGGAGACTTAGGAGCGGCCCAGCCGCACGGGATGGTCGCAATCGATGCTGGCCGGGTTGGTTTCGCCGGCGGCCTCTTCTTCGACTATAGTATGACGTCACGGATAATGTCACAAATATCGTATGCGTGTTGGTTGGTTAAACTGTCCACTGAGACAACATCAACCAATACTGTCTCAAACGACGAAAAACAGGCTCGAACTTTTTCCTAGCGACGCCCGTTAATGGTCCGGCCCCTAGGTTTTGTATCATAGTAGTTGTATAGTGCGTAACCGGATGGTGACTGCCACGGGAACCATGCGAAGAGTGGATACCGTGGAAGAAGGAGGAACACTATTGAGGGAATGAAAGGCGCGAATACTGTCTCACTCTCAACTCAGCAACTCAACCATGCCATGAGAAAGAAGAGGAAGGTTGGAGTGAAATACCGCGAAATAACATATACCACGAAAGTTCAAAATCATCATAATTTATTCACTCTCAAAGAATCCAAGTCTGATTCCCTTAATCGGAGGAGGGGAAGGGGGGGGGCAATCCGTAATAGATGTTGTAGTAACGAAGTGATCCGTTCGGCGTTTTAATCACTCGCCACCACACACATTCTTTTTCTACAACACAACCACCATTTATTTACATGGATGAGAAAAGGCGGCACATTCCATCATCGACCACGGCAAGTCCACAACCACACAGCACACACTCCTAACACACACACTGCCGACTGACTGACCGCCTGACAACCCGTCTCTCCGTCCCCACCGCGACCGTCCCGACCCTATCCCAGAAAGAGCATATAATCCCCTCCGAGGTCGTCGTGCGCGGAGGTTCGGCGCGTTCGGCGCCCACTGGTCTCAAAGCAAGGGGGTAATGCCCTGTGCGGCTACCACCGTCCGTTCTAACACTCCCCCCCAGAATGCGTGGAGCGCATTCTACAATTCTGTCAACTCCAGCGGGTAAAGGAGCCGCACCCGCCTTCGGAGAACTGAGCCGCGTGACACTCTTATCTCGCAGGAACGTACCTTACTGTCCCTCCCTGCCGTTGAATACCTTCCCCACTCTCCCGAGCTTCTATAGCAGGCAGGGAAGGGGTTCTCTAACTAGCACCAGCTGGCCGACTTTAGGCGAGGGAGACTGCTCTTGGTGCGTCACGTAAGCCGATCTCAACTCACGGAGGTATTCCGCTCTCCAGGCCTCCCAGAATTGGTTCTGGAACCTTTTTCGCTGCCGCCAAAACGAACGAACCATGTCAGGGGTCGAAGCGGGCGGCTCCCCATCCGCCGTCGGCAGAGTCGTTAGCCGTCTCCCAAGGAGAAAGCTCGATGGGGTTAGGGGGTCGCCCTCTCCGACCTCGTTGTACACATAAGTCAATGGCCAAGAATTCACTACGGCTTCAACTTCGCAAAAGATGGTGGATAAGTGTTCAGCCCCTAGACATTTCTTTCTGATCACTTTTCTTAATGTCATCTTCACTGAGCACACCATCCTTTCGTAAAAACAACCCCAACATGACGCCCGTTCAACAATAAAGCGCCCCTCAACTTCTGCACATGCAAAATGGTCCACATCTGGGTGGCGCAGCCACAGTTCGGTCCGTTCGTTTGCTGCTCGCTTGAAGGTCTGCGCGTTCTCCGATCTTCTGGTAGCGGTCCCGTCGGAGCACTTTGCGGAGGAGCACTGAATTGTTGACAAGCGACACCAGCACGCAGCACCTTTTTCACGAGCTCTCTGCAGCGCAGGACCCAATACCTCTCGCGTCGTTGCACGAGTGTGTCGCTTGCTCCGGCGTGCAGCATGTGTCGGTGTGCGTCGATCGCCAGGAGGGTGGAATACGGATGGTTCTTCGGCAGGACGATGGGGCTCTTTTCGTAGGTTATGTAACCCTCGTCCTACTTCGATCTCGCTTGTGTTTTCTGCCGGTGTGTGGATAATTCCCAAGCTATCCAGCTCCAAGAACTCTCTGGGAACAACCGCTCTGTCATTTTCTTCTACTGCGGCTTGCAGAACGATCGCCTGGGCGCAACTCAGTATCGGGGAAGACGAACTGCTCTTTCCTTGCACCGCCCATCCGAACAATATCTCTGATGCGGTCAGGCTGCCCTTAAGACGACGAATTCGCCCTGTCACCGCTCCCCAGTAATGGTCCGATCCGATCAGAATATTGATTGAGCGGTGTTCTAGCTCCTTCAGGTCATCGCCTAAACTGCAGCCAAGGTAGTCTAATTCTTCCATGATTCTTTCGTCTGGGCTTGGGAGATCCTGTTGACAGATGGTCGGTGCTTCGAGAGCGTCGATCTCGTACCTTCTGTAATTTCGCCTGCTTCGTAAAGTCAGCTGAACCCTTCGAAAGGTGCGTTCTTGTTTACGGCCTCCAAACACGCCGACAGTTAGGGTTTCGGTCCCGAGCAGCTTGCAGCTTAGCTCCTTTGATAGCTGTTCGGTAATAAAGGAGCGCTGGCTACCAGTGTCGAACATAATTCTAGCCAGTTTTCTCTTCTTCTGACTCTCGGCTCATGCTGTCACAGTTTGGAGCAGAACCGCTGGTGTCGCGCCACACTGCGTTGCTTGTAGGCTGACTGGACTAGAGCTTTCGTTTACGCCCTTCTGAGTCTCATGCGATTGAGCGTCTCGCCGGTCTGGAATGAAGTTCGGGTCACACATCGTTGAGGCATGCCTGCCGCGACACTTGCTGCAAGATAGCATGCGCTTGCACCTTCTTGCCGTATGTTTTGGCCTCGTACATCGGAAACATCGGCAGTGCTCCCGTAGCATGCGCTTCTTCTCTGACAGCTCCCTTGCGGTGCTGCAATCCTCCGTTGCATGCTGTTTTGACTTGCACAGGAAGCATTCCACGTCCTTCATTGTGCCATGCAAAGCTGCCGCCGACGAGTGTCGAGGCTTGCCAGAATAAGCTGCACTCTTCAGTTCATGCGTCGGATTACGGGACATGGGCTTACCAGTTGTGTCGTTGTGTTGCTCCCTGCCCGCCCTTTCTCTGCACTCAACTTCGATCCGAAGGAATTCCAGAAGAGCGCGCAGCTCTTTCTTATGCACCGACTCTGTTCCTGTCTCGGAGCTGGTGTCGGTGGTTGAGGCGCTGCCGTTGTTGGAGCCCTCTGCGTCCTTCGAGGCCATCACCCTGTTGTACAGGAGGCTCAGGTCGGTCGGAAGCGCCCGGAGCACAAGAGGGTAGAGCATTGCGCAGTACGATTCTTCGCCCACACCCAACGCCTTAAGGCCTCGCATGCGAGCCTGAAGGCTGTCGTACCAGCGCCGCAGAGTGTGGGCACTGCCTGTCCATGACACCTGTGCGGCAGCCATGAGGCCTTCCATCTGCTCCTGGATGAGGAAGGCTTGATTCGCGAATCGCTGCTTGAGGATGTCAATGCGTGGTTGTAGCACTCCGCCGTCAATTGCAACCCCTCGATGGCAGATGCTCCGTCTCCTGTCAGCACAGATCGCAAATACTGAAATTTCTCTGCTGGCGATAGGTCCGAATTCTTGTGGATCAATGTTGCAAATAGCTCCCAAAATGGCTGCCAATTTCTTCTTTCGCCATTAAATTTCAGGAGTTCCAATTTGGGGAGTCTTGTCTTGGCAGTCGTTCCTGTCTTTGTGCTTCGATCTTCGTTTGATTTAGTGCTGCCTACGTTCGTTCCTTCTGTGCGTTTCGCTGCAAACTTCAGCTTGGCTAGAGACGTCACGATCTTGTCGCCGTATTCCATGATGGTTGCAAACTCTGCGTCGGCTTCCTGTTCGGTGATCAAAGGCTCGATCGCGGCGTCTACATCGTTCACTTGACGTTGAGTCAATTGCAGACGTTCGATAATTACCTCCAGATCCTCAGCGTTCGGTGCGGTAGACTTCAGCAAGGCGTCTGCCTCACCCACCAGACGCGTTGCTTGGGTTCGCAGGGCCTTCCTCTTTCTCTTCGAGATCTCCATGTCTGTCGAGGAGTCGATCTTGGTGGTCCGTTGATGTTCCAGAATCGTTCTCCCGGGTTTCGGCACCAGAAATTAGTGTAGTAATGAAGTGATCCGTTCGGCGTTTTAATCACTCGCCACCACACACATTCTTTTTCTACAACACAACAACCACCATTTATTTGCATGGATGAGAAAAGGCGGCACATTCCATCATTGACCACGGCAAGTCCACAACCACACAGCACACACTCCTAACACACACACTGCCGACTGACTGACCGCCTGACAACCCGTCTCTCCGTCCCCACCGCGACCGTCCCGACCCTTTCCCAGAAAGGGCATATAATCCCCTCCGAGGTCGTCGTGCGGGGAGGTTCGGCGCGTTCGGCGCCCACTGGTCTCAAGGCAAAGGGGTAATGCCCTGTGCGGCTACCACCGTCCGTTCTAACATATGTCGACGGTCAACGTGAAATGAGTAGCAGGGATTTCGCAAACA
Organism: Amblyomma mixtum; assembly: GCF_055824585.1. Taxonomy (NCBI): domain Eukaryota; kingdom Metazoa; phylum Arthropoda; class Arachnida; order Ixodida; family Ixodidae; genus Amblyomma; species Amblyomma mixtum. Next base: position 86,275,655 of record NC_143021.1, read on the forward strand.
CAATGAACGAAATAAAAGTTAAGAATCAGGAAGTTACTATTCAATGACAAACTACAAGAGAACGTCTGCATAATATGCAACCAAGAAAATATGACTCAGTGCGGAGCGAACGAAAAACCACAAACGTGAAAAAAATAAAGTGGAACTTCCGCAGCAAACTTTTGTTCCCTACTGTATAGTCTGCACATATATGCATATCGTATTTTTTCAGTGCTAGTAGTAATGGCGTGCAAAATGATGCTGATTCACAGATGCTGGTAATAATCCTCTTACTCTGCTTTTCTACAGCTGGCACTTACCAGCACAAGTATGCACAGACGAGGTGAAGGGGGGAAGTGGCGCAAAATTTGTCCTATACTGTTTCCTGCTACCCACAAGACGCCTCTGCTTACTAGGTTTTAATAACGACAAGGGCATACGTTCCCAAGACAAGACAGCAAAAAACTTGGCCTCTATCTCGAACTTGATTTTATAAGTGTAAGGTGCCCCCTCTAACCTTTAATATAAAAGCCTTGAAAGAAACAAGACACAGATGAAGAAAAAGCAGTGAATTGAATATTCTTCTGATAAGAGAGTCAGTGAGCATAGTGAGGGATCAGCACAGTGCTATTGAATTGGCAATGGCTGTTAATGAAGAAAAAGGGTAGTACAGCTTGCACAGCAAGTACTGCTGCCAGGAACTGTGAAGGGAAGATGGGAGTGAAATCAAGCAGGCAAAGACAAAAAGATCAATCCGGTGGTGAATAGAATATCACCATGCTTGCTTTTTTTCCTTTGCGAGGTGTCACACCACACTTGCCTTTTTGTTGCACTGTGAGGTGTCATTTACCATGTCAATGTTACTGGGGAGATTTGTTAAATAATCCTTTAATGAGCCATTCAAAGTATGCAACCAGATAAATTTAGCACGGCTGAGATAGATGTCATCAAACGCAATTTGTTTAGTGGCCCCACTGCTGAGCACTAGAAGGTTATAAGCTATATAGATGGCCATTTAAAGGAGAAAATAATGGCCGCATATAAATAACCACCAGGGTGTGAAAACAAGGCTGGTGAATGCCTAAAAAGGAGGAGGGCTGACAACAATAATTGACTGTGGTCAGTGCAAGCGCGGTTAATATCTGTGGTGGTAAGTCTGCATAGTAAGAAGTTCATATCTAGATAAGAGGGGTGGAATTCAAGCTTCAAGGTATGACTAAGGAGCTTAACAGACCGGTGAAGTGCTTTCTGCATCAAAAGAACAAGGGGGTGAAGCTTTGTGGGCAGGTGAACGAAAGAACCTCTCCAGCAAAGTACAAAAGTTAGGCACTTTGTCTTCTTTAGCTATGGAACACAGGAAAATAAATTATACTACAGAGAAATATATGCAAATCACCAACATTTTAGTGTACTTCATCGCTTAGCCACGCAGCACAGCCACAGAACATATGCAGCTGTCCAGGCTTTTGCATTCTGTGCAACCTAAATGCTGCAGTTCATTCACCCAGCCAGCCCTTCATGCTTCACATACAATTGACACAGTGTGCAGGAAATGTCGTCTTGAAATGCTATACACATAAGCACAACACCTATCGCATAGAATTAGGGAGCTGTATCTGTTAATACCAGCATTCATGAAATAAAAGTTTTTACTCAATATGTTGCTTCATATCCACTGAAAAAAAAAGATAATTTTATAGAAAGCAAGGCTGCATGCAACGTGTTTCACAGATCTGAAATTGCATGCTAGTTGCTCATAACCCCTTTTAAGTAGGAAATTAATCGCTATTGCTTATTATAACTTTGTAACGTAAACAATTGTGAACGTAAAAAATTGAAACTTTGTGTTGTATTCACAGGTGGTGCTCACATTTCGTTTCAGTCATGTATTGAAAATCTAGCAAGAACAAGAAATGGAACAATAAAAATGAGCATTTATTTTAGTGCACATATACAAGTCCGTAATTCAAACGGCGAAATTTGCAACAGCTAAACTGCTGCAATAAAATTACTTTTTAATTAGGTTGAAACGAGAATGGAAGAACATTTATACGATGATGAATTTAAATTTCCCAAAAATCAGAACTGGGACCAACTGAGTCAACTATGGAATCAACAGAAATTGAGTTGTTTGCATTTAGCTTCATACTGATCCCAATTCTATTTAGCTTCCTATCGATCCCGATTCAGCATTTGGCACTTGCTATTTTTATAGTGAAAAAGAGCCTAAAGTGGTTTAAATTATTCTTCTATCTCATAGCCACAACCTCAGCATTTCTGTTCATAATGCCATTATTTTTATTTTCAGTTTTGTTGCACGGTGTAGAAAAAAGGAATACGCTTGTGCACTATACTCGTGCAGCCACTTTAAACATGGAGAAATTGAATAAGACTGAATGTGAAGAAATACACTCATGCTGCAGGAATGATCAAGCCTGCCAGCAGGTGAAAGCTTTAAGAATGTTGAAATATGAAAAGTAAATAACACTACTACTCAACCAAGCGGTATGATATATAAAAATTTGGAGTCACTTTGGCGACTAAAGTGGTGCAAGGCGAAAGCCTGAGTACAGCATTATGCCACGAATGTGGTTGTGAATGATGATTCAAGTGCTGCCAGCGAATGACGCGTCCATTGGCTGTCTGCGTGTGTTACTGATGTGTGGTTAACATGTTATGGTTTATGGTTTATGGGGTTTAACGTCCCAAAGCGACTAAGGCTATGAGAGACGCCGTAGTGGAGGGCTCCGGAAATTTAGACCACCTGGGGTTCTTTAACGTGCACTGACATCGCACAGTGCACCGGCCTCTAGAATTTCTCCTCCAAAGAAATTCTAGCCGCCGCGGCCGGGATCGAACCCGCGTCTTTCGGGTCAGCAGCCGAGCACCGTAACCACTGAGCCACCGCGGCGGTTAAGCTTCGCCTGTAAGAGTGGAACGCGACAGCGTCTTCTAACGCTGCCAGGGAGTCCACAGAACGCCATCGCCAATTCGGCTGTACGCCTTGCTGGACGGTAAATTTATTTTTTGAGGAAAGGAAATGTATCTCTCTCGCATATCTGGGTGGACACCTGCACCTCGCCGTAAGGGAAAGGGGGAAGATGGGAGTGAACGAAGACGCCGTATTAGCTAGACGCGCCTTTGTTCATTCCAAACCATTCAGCTGGCATTACGGAGTGGCTAGCGTGCTCGTATTGCACTCCGGAGACCCTGGTTCGATTCCCCAACTCGACCAATTTCGTTCTCGGTTTTATTGATTTATGCGGTCTAACTAGAAAGGTTAATTAGGCTATTTCATATTAATGTTATTGTATTTCTATCCATCTTGTTCTGTCATTCACCTGTCAAATGTTGGAACTGTCTAGGATGTTCGACACAACGTATATGAAACGAGCAACGTCGAACTGAGTGGGGAAGTGCGTGGTGGTGGAGCGAACGCGGCTTCGTACTTATCTGTTTTTTTCAGCAGCGTGTCCTTCCGCGGACGCTGTTGTCGCTGCGACGCGCGTCGTTCTTTTCTTTTCCTCTCTCTTCTTACCTCTTCATTCTCCTCTATCTTAATTAGGCTAATTGATTAATTAAGCAATTAACTAAACTCAGTCCCACTTACCTGGAGCATCACTATACGATCCCTTTGATTGGTTGCATGGTTACTAGCCAAAGTACAATTGGCCCCATTTGAAATTCGCGCACTGTGACGTCACGAGCATTTCGACCAATTGAAAAGCGTGACATTTTCTGTCGACAACTCCTGCTTACAACGATGAGGCATTAAAGGCTCCCGCCTTAAAACCTTATTTGAGTTTGTAGCAATCAAAACACTCATATCTGCAAAATACACTTCATAGTGACACAGGGTAAAAATCACCATATACCTTTTCATCATATCCCTATGTTTAGAGAAGATGGTTTGGTTTGGTTTATGGTGTTTAACGTCCCAAAGCGACTAAGGCTATGAGAGACGCCGTAGTGGAGGGCTCCGGAAATTTCGACCACCTGGGGTTCTTTAACGTGCACTGACATCGCACAGTACACGGGCCTCTAGAATTTCTCCTCCAAAAAAATTCTAGCCGCAGCGGCCGGGATCGAACCCGCGTGTTTTGGGTCAGCAGCCGAGCACCATAACGGCTAAGCCACCGCAGCGGCGTTTAGAGAAGAAGCGAGGTAGGTAATCTCAACAGTGATGCACAGCACGAAATTAGGCAAAAGAGTTCAAAACTAGTACATTTAAAATACTGAGCCCTGCTCGCAACACCAGAATTGTGGTTAATTGGTTTGATATGTTCTTTCTGCACATTCCTTTATGGTCGCATTCTTTTGCACTGCTTCAGACCCCATTTGAGTGTGTTGTAATTTACTCTTCTGTAAGCACAAAGCCGCACACAAAAACACAGTTGAGCCCTGCATCCTCCTCAAATAAAGGACTCTATGCATGACTATATAGTGGTCCTTACATGAATCATGAATTCGGTCTGGTTTGCACTTTGACCAGTGTAATATCTACGAAAGTGTTGACTTTGCTCCTCGCCAGAACAAACAGATTCCAGAGAGTTACATACTCTGCACCATACTATAATATTTTAATAAATTATAATGTTACTTATACGTTGCTGCTCCTAATGATTATAGTGCATTTTGATATTGTTGGTACTGCAAGTTATGCATATAGTGTGAACCCGTTTGCCTTCTATGTTAATGCAACACATGGATTTGTAATACATCACTGGAATTTTTCACTTCAGAATGTGACACCAAGCAGCAATGTCTTTTGCAATCAGCCTGCTGTAAAGCAGGGCCCTAGGTTATCATCCACATTACAGATAGCAAGAGGGAACAGCACAGCATGGCTGCACTTTTCAGACAACTGCGACGGCTGCCACCTTTCAGATGCGACTCTAAAGTGTGAACATGTTAGCAGTTGATAATGTCATGATGCAACTTTGCCAAAAATGTTTGTCCATTTGATAACAAACCTATACACTTGATCATATTGTTTGCATTGATAGGGGGTAGTTATGCCAGTTTTCTTTACAGCAACAAACTCCCCAGGCAGTGATTTGAGGACATTGCTTGTTGTCTGCATTGTTTCAGCCATGACTACAATGCTCTTGACGCAGGAAATATTATGCCAGTGACAACGGCATCCAAAAGACATGCCAACAATGCGTGCAAATACACCATCACAAAATACAAAAGAGTTCACTCGACGATACTTGTCTGCACAAGCAGTGGTGAATGTGAAGCCCGAATGTGTGAGTTTTTTGAAAATCCCACTGCTTGCGCTCTTGCCTATCCCATGAACAACTACACGTGACCTCAAAGTAAGTGCATCCTTTTTCAACTTGTAACCTTTCATGAGGCTAACAATAAATAGAGTAGCATTGTTTTTAACTGCTCCTTTGAGGGGTGATGGCAAGCAAAGAATAGAGGCAGCTTTTGTCAAAGAAAAGTTTGATACAATTTGATTGTGAGCATGCCTCGTCCCATTGACAAGTTTATCAATGCTCCATTCATTGACTCAAATGGAAAACCTGAATAACACCACAATGGTCCCCAGTTTCTCACTGTGTCAGTCAAATGGAATAGAAGGTGCGTATTGTACTTCATTTCTGTTGTGCCGTAAAGTTTCGGATACTTTTCAAGGAAGTGAATCATTCTTTGCTGTGTGTTGTCAAGCTTATCAAGAGCAATGGATGAACCTAAAAGGATATGCATTATTTCAACAAATTCTATACAATTATCAAAATATGGATTTGACAAGATGCCTTGAAGAACAACAGGTGAATAGAAGAGAAGCCAATTAAGCCATTCGGTGCCTTTCCAGTATGCCCGCTCTGCTAGTCAACATGGTAGCCTCGAAAACTCATGGACAGGCTGCAGGAACGTCAAACGTTCATCCAGCTGTTCAACGTGGGCACTTAAGCTAAATTTTTCTTTTTCTTTGCGCTCAGCCACATGCTGGTTGTGGAGCGTACAAATCCCAGACAGACAGCGTGCATGTGGTCCAGAACAAAGTTCATAGAAAATGTAAAGTAGCTGAGTGTAAGCAGTATGCTGGCTCCCTTAATCCATCGGCTCGGGGTGCCCTGTGACTCCGCTTTTCTGGCATGCCTTTTGAATGATGCAGAAGTTCTGGCCTTTGGCTCTTTCTGGCTAAGGGGATACACCCTTGCATGCCCTGATCCCTTTGCCACCACGGTGCCCTTGTCTTCACACCACGCACAGCCATGGGCCCCACTGAACATGGTCATGTTAATGACTATCCCCCTGGCAACTGTGTCCACGGTGAAGCGGTCAGCAAATACTTTTGAGGTATGCTGAATGCCATGCATATCAGACCAGCAAAACCCTGCATTTGCAAGATGGTTCATCTCTTTGACATAGGGTGTCATGAAGGCATTCATATCTGGTTTGTCGTGTCCAAACCATACAGCACCCAAGAGCATGTTTTCAGAGCGCTTATGGGCTGGCAGCTCGTTAACTGTAAGCTCCAGAGGCCACACAGAATATCCAGAAGACTTGTACAAAGGAAAGCCATCGGTTTTGCCTGTTAAGGTGATGTCTCCTGGGGATAGTGGCAACCTGCCATAGCCAAGCCTTTGCTTAATGCATGAAACGTCATAACTTAATGGTCGCTCACTTTCTGATATCACATTCATGTCTGCATAGTGGACCTCCGAAATTTTCTGCAGTTGTTGTTCGATGCTGAAGACAACAAAAAATTGCAAGTTTTTTGTCAACTCCTGTGCTGAGTACTCTGAATTGCAACCTACACAGCTAAGGTTTTCACCACTGTCCTCACCAATGTACGCTTTGCACGATGGACAGTAAAAGTGATTGGACGACAGCAATTGAAAATTTTGAAAATTTTTCAGAAGTGTGAAAGTTGTCTTGGCAGTGGATGTGTCAGCAGGCAGGTGCAGCTCAACAAGCCGAAATAGGCCCTCAGTTGCTTCGTTGGAAAGCCTGTGACGCAGGCTGAATGCCACAACCATTAGTAGGCTCTCCTTTTGCGTCACCTGGGATCCAGGGTACAATTGGGCACTCTGGAAATGCAAAACAAAAAGGCAACTTCCAATATGGATTCTTAAGGTGGGACAACTCGCACATGATAAGAATTTTTCACATGCAGGACAGAAATGTTGCTTAAGGATTGCACTCCTCTCATTTTATGGTGTTCAGTGTTAATTCGTCTGATTCATTACGTCACCCTTAACCTCCGCCTGCTAGCTCAGTTGAGTTGACTGCAGGACAAGATCTCTCTGAATAGCTTCAATCATCTTATACCTTGTGCAAGATATATGGTCACATATTATCAGAGAAAATTTCTTTCAAGCTTATTGCTCTATCTCATCTTACTGTGGCTTTCTTTATTTGGAAATACAAATACTACACAATGAACCTATGGCTTTCTCATGAAAATAATTTGAATGGTCCAAATAGATCGCGATGAATGGTTTTATTGCCATGCGCTGATATAGTGATGGTTCAAAAGCTGAGCACATTTAATGGGACCTTTAAATTTGTTAGTTAAATCTGGATGTAACGAACTTCCATGTAGCGAATTCTTCGATATTACGAAGTTTCTTAGTTTCCCAACGCCGCCCTGGAAGCGCGTGCATTTGAGACTGCCATGTAACGAAGACGTTGCGGCAGCTGACCTTGCTACACCATCGATCTGTTACCTGGAGCTGAGTTACTCAAAATTTGGCACAATCATGCCAAACTTTCGTGATGATAAAGCACGAATTGACGGGATAGGAACGCCGATAGCAACGAGGGACCGCAGTTGACACAACGCGCCGCGCTCCAGCGCCGTCGGCGCATCCGGCTTTTTCCCTTTTGGAACGTGACACCACACGGCATTATGACAGTTCATGCTCAAAAGCAGCGAAAAATAATAGAGCATAGCAAAAAAGAAACGACAGCAGGCAACTGCCGTCGAACAGTCGCTCGCGTCATTACGGAGCCGATAGCTCTCGCAAGTCGAGAGTGAGGAAGGCGGAGAGCGCCAACTTCGCTGAGGAGTCCGCGCGGGGAATATCGAGAGGGAACACATGCCGCGCCTCTGCTCCTGCGCTCTCGGTCCAGGGCGGCATCGTTGCCGCGCGCGTCTTTAGCTCGGCCCTGCTGTGCGTGAGCCGCGGCGGAGGCGGCTGCTGTCGCAGTCGAGCTATCAGCGCGATCGCGAAAATTTGTTTCTCCGCGTTTATGACTTCGGGTAACGCTGTTTTTCTTGCATTTATTTCTTATTTTGGTTTCCGTTCTGCAGTGTCCTTTCGAATGTTCTTCGAAAACTACATATGTTACGAAAAAATTTCGAACTTTTTCAGCTTCGTTATAACCAGGTTAGTGTGGAAGATAAAAATAAATAATTGAAAAGAAGCTATCGAATTCTTATTCGCAATTCATCAATTCGTTTAATTTATGTAGCCCCATTTACAAACAAATAGAGGTGTCCAATCCAGCTAATTCGATATAGCGGCTTTAGTGTACTGTGCCTATAACTTGCGGTTAATTAGCGGCTAATAAACGGAGCACTCGCTGCAAATCGCAAGGTGATTAACTATATTTTACAATTAAGAGAGATGAGCTACCGACGTGTCAGGGTTTGGATGTCAATGCTGGCTCTTCTACGGAGCAACCTCAAAACAAGCCTTTTGCAGTGGCAAAATATAAAAGCGACAGCGCACGTAATATGACGTACAGGTCGCTTCCTTATCGCGAATTCTATCGTTGACGCGCGTATATTGTACAGCGTTAGATAATTGCAAAAATTCTGAGTTAACTCTCAATTTCAGAGAGTTAATTACATTCGCGCGGGATCGCGATCATAAAATAAAGGAAAAATTGTGTAATAATTAATGGATACCTTTCACACGGCAGACACTTCATAATCGGATCCTTTCGAACCACACTGCAACACTTCCCCATCACAAGAAAGCGAGAGTAAAGAAAACAAATTAAACAGGTCATACCTGTTCCTCAGTATCACTGACAAAATTTTCATCATCGGTGTCGCTTGAGGACTCTTCGCTGTCACTTTCACTGCCGTCTTCATCTCCTTTGGAATCCACGTCAATGGAGGATGGAGGAGTGCGGTGCACAATACCAGAGGTTTCACCGTGTTCTCCGAGATCATAATGTTTCCATTGGGGCAAACCAGAGGTGTCGCTGAGGGATTCATCTTCTGCGGCGCTTCGTTCTTGTTCAGCTGCAGCTGCCTTGCTGCTGAAACTGTGCGGAGCGGAGTCGAAGCTCAGTACGCCCTGGCACTTTTGCATCAGCCTTGTACAGATACTCGCACCGGCGCTTCGACATATTTGCTTATTTAGGTGTATATCTCGACGAGACATGGACGAGTCGACGAAAGCTATAACATATATGCCCAGGCTGAGTTACACGAGAATAAACCCGCTCTTTCCAAGCCGGTAACGGAGAGGAATGCCAAAGGCTGCTAACGTGGACGCACAAAAAGAATCGAGCTGCGTTGTACGCGCACAACGACGTTTTTGCTCGTTACCAGCTACGTCGTCTGCGCAAGCACTAAACCAACTAACCTTTCGGTTTCCGCGGCCGCGACGCCGCGAGCCGCGACGGCGCAGCGTGACGTCATGTAGATGTCATGTTTAGAGCGAATATCGCAGTAAATACAAAATTTTATTATTTTATTTGCGTAATATTTTTAAGTTCTTGAAAGTTTATGAATGGTTTGATACAGTGATTTGAGACTAATATATTGTAACGTGACGGCCAGCCGAAGAATGAGGCGTGGTGAACCATGAACAAGAGATGATTTAATGGCCGCCGACCTAGCGCGAGCGCTCCGTCCCGCGCCACTGCCAGCTTCGTCTTCGTCACACTACCCGGGGCCTCCGAGCGATCGTCCCGATCGGTGACGAACAGACGAGCGAAATGGCGATGGTCTTGAGTGGTGGGTTGAACAGTATATACAAGATGGTGCAGTGCTGGCCGCTACAGTGGATGAGATGATCGAAGGATGAGTCCCGGTCCACGAAGCATCCGGGCCGGAGGGTGCCAGGAGCTGACGGCTGAGGTCCTTGGACGCACCGGACGGCAGGGGCAGGGGGGCGGTGTCTTCACGTGTGGGTCTTGGGTCTAGGTTCGGTCGGGTCTCGGGTCGGTCGGGTCTTGGGTCGTCGTGTCTTGTGGTCCGGACGGGGGACGGGGCTGGGGTGAGTGGCGAGGTCGGTTCTGGTCGGGCGGGCTGGGGCATGGCCGGGCGGCGCGGACAAGGCACTCACGGCCGACACACACGGCAGGCGCAGGACACCGAAGCTCCGGGACCAGGATGGCGACGAAGGGACCCCCGCACATCACACCAAATGTAACGTGGCGGCCAGCCTCAGAATGAGGTGGGGTGAACCATGAACAAGAGATAATTTAATGGCCGCCGGCCTAGCTCGAGCGCTCCGTCCCGCGCCACTGCCAGCTTCGTCTTCGTCACAATATGTTTGGAGTTTTAATTTTGGCTCAACTTTGAGCAGTCGAGCTTATACGATCCGGTCCAGCCTGGGGCTTTGCCGGTTTGCCGGTTTCGCGCCTTTTTGAATGCCTCCTCCCGCGCCGCTTATTGTTCGACTCAGCTCCCGCTCAAACGCGTGCGCCTTTTTGGATTTTAGTTTCGCTATGTCTTACATTCTCGTGAAATGGCTAAATGCAGATGCGTGGGACGTATACCCCATTAGAATTTTAGTAGATTTGGAAGCTGGGCGCAGACTATTAGAAAATCCAGCCTACGTCGACAGCATGGCTGGAAGAGTTTTTAAGGTTTCTGCGGCCACAGCGAGGAGGACTTGGAAGACGCCTTCATTCTTGCCATCGGTAAGTAGTGCGGAATATCGTACTTTAGTAGGCGATATTATGCCACATTTTGTAATCGGTTCTACTGATCATGCTCCTGTTCCTTTTTTTTATAATATAGGGAACGAGAACGCCCTCGAGAAACGGAGCAACGCTGTGCCACCCGACATGGAAAGCCTGGGCGGCCAGCAAGTAGGTTTAGGCGACGTAAGTTTACCTATGCACCCCATATGCTTATGCTTGCGAGTTTGCACCGCCAAAAGTGAACTCGATCCATGCGCGAGGATTGACTTTCGTTAAAGCCGAGCGAGCGTGAAATACCCGTACTTATGTCGTGCCACGCGATATACACTTCGCATAAAACAAGCGTTAGTCGCCTGCTGCACCGGGGCAGTTTGTGTCATGATGCATGCCTACAGGGCACTGTTGTGACCGTACTTCGGACCACGTGGGCCCGATCAAGCAGCTACCGTGAACAATCAACAAGGCCGACAACCTCGCGACGACCATGGGAAGTGGGATGCTTGGAATGCCCCTCCGAGCCTCAGCGGATTAGTGTAGCAAGAATGTCAAGGGCCATTGTCAGCAGTAACCCCAGCGAAATTCCTTGAGCGGAGGTGACCACTATAGCGGCGAAGGCCGGGGACGCGCCGGAGGTATTGTCCGAGCGACCACAGCGGAGGCGACGTGCCGGCGCCGGTCACGCTGGCGGATAATTGAAGAATTATGTGTCCCCGACTCGCGTTCTGGGCAATCGGCGGGGAAGCAAGTTCATTCACCTGCTGGAGGACTTCGGGAGATTCCTTTCCCGCAGGGCTGGATGAGTCAGCATCTCCCACTCTCATCGACCCAGCTGCGAGAGAGTGGAAAAACCCGCACCTGCCCAGCCGTGGGTGGTAACAAGAACGTCCCCTTCGGTCCATCCGATTGGACAGTGCTCGTCGACCATTATTCCCCACCCAGGGATCTGGGGAAACCGAACGATATTTAACTCGGCCGTGAGTGTGGCCGAGAGAAGCCTGCTAGCTCCAGTCGACTACGGTTGACGAAGACGTTCCCCTTCCACTGAGAGCCATTCTCAGTCCCGCTCTATGTAAATAATGTAAATACAGTTTTTCCTTCACTTCCCCTACTCCCCGTCTCCGGCCCACGTTTCCTTCCTCCTTCGGCAATGCGGCGGTGATCCTGTACCCGATGCCTGGTGGGACACGCTACTAGCATCGACAAGCATAACAACTGGTGGCAGCGGTGGGATCTTCCACGCTTGGTCCTGGCTTCAGCAGTGGTGAGCGCTTGACTTTCTTGAAGAATCTGCCAGGCTTGATAACTGGAAATTTATCACTACCTGTAGATTGTTTTTCTGCACGTGCTCGCTTAAGCATTTCACGTAGCAGCTTATTTTTGAAAGTCCTCATTCGGGAGTTGCCATGGATTTGAGCAAACTAAAGAAGCCAGAGTTGATGTTGCTGTGTGAAAGGCAGGGTATTGAGGCCAGGAAGAGTCACAGAAAGCCGCAGCTGAATGAGGCTATTAAGGAATGTGGTGCTAAGGAGGAGGGAGACAAAATTTTGGAGACCTGGGAGGTCATTCAGGAGGGAATCAGGAACGCTAAGGAGGAGGCCGACAGGGTTGAAAAAGAACGCAAGGAGGAGGCCGACAGGGTTGAAAAAGAACGCAAGGAGGAGGCTGACAGGATAGAAAAAGAACGCCTTCGTCTCAAGGAAGCTGATGAAAGGCAACTTGCTTTAATGCGTTTGGAGTTGCAACAAATTTTAGAGGCGAAGCACGCCGACAGGAATTCGACATTAAATCAGGAGGTTTCGGCGCGAAAAGAAATTAAAGTCGGCAATGAAAACTGCGTGTCTTTGCCCATTGCCCGCGTCATGATCGAGAGCCCGCTCGGGGTGCGTCTGACCGAGGCAGCCATCTCCCAAAACCTGCCTAAGCAGCATCACTCGATTTCCTCAAATCGCTCGGATATGCTGCCAAAAGAAAAGGGCCTTTGTTTTGGAGATATCGCTGCGCAGGTCCTTACCACTTCGAAGGCTCGTGAATTCGCAGCGCCAGCAGAGCACGTAGTTGAAGAGGGCAAACCTGACAGCGACTGTGGAGCTCCAAGCCAGAGCGCGGCGTTAGGTGAAAAGCGCGATGCCGTGCAGATTTCCCTTGCAACCCAGAAAGACGTAGGCGCAGCGCAAAAATGTCGTCCTCCAGAAAGCAGTCGCGCGCTGAAAGCGGCAACTGCAAGTTCTATTGTAAGCGAGGAATGCGCCTCAGCGCTGCCTCGAAACAATGATCAGTTTAACGATGAGGGAACGACAGCCGCTCGCGACCAAACACCCGAAAACGAGTTATGCGTCAATGAAAACTGCGTGTCTTTGCCAATTGCCTGCGTCGCGATCGAGAGCCCGCTCGAGGTGCGTCTGACCGAGGCAGCCGTCTCCCAAAACCTGCCTAAGCAGCATCCCTCGATTTTCTCAAATCGCTTGGATATGCTGCCCAAAGAAAAAGGCCTTTGCTTTGGAGATAACGCTGCGCAGGTCCTCACCATTTTGAAGGCTCGTGAATTCGCGGCGCCAGCAGAGCACGTGGTTGAAGAGGGCAAACCTCAACCTGTAAGCCCGAAGCCTGTAAATTCTCACGGTGATGAGCTAGAGCAGGCTTTGTTACAAACAGACGATGAGACGAACGCCGGCGACTTAAGCTGTGACGGCTCCGCGCTACCTAATGACGAGCCAGCCCAGGACTTACCCACTTGTAGCACAGGGGTAAAGAGTACCGACAGTAGTGCAGGCTATAGTGAGTCTTCCGAAGCAGGCGCAAGTGATGAGCTGGGGCTAGGTGAGGAGCTGAAAACGAATCTAGTGTTGCCCCACTCAGATGGCTTTCTCAAACTCATTCGTGTGGACAGAGAAACGTTCACCGCTGAGCAAGAGAAAGACCAGACTCTACGAAACTTGAGTCACCAAAGTGACATAGGTGTGTCACTGAAGAACATACCTTTCCAGCTCCGTTCTGGCCTCCTGTACCACCAGTATAAGGATAGGAAAGGTATCCAACACGACCAACTTACTGCCCGCGTCGCGATCGAGAGCCCGCTCGAGCTGCGTCTGACCAAGGCAGCCGTCTCCCAAAACCTGCCTATGCAGTATCCCTCGATTTTCTCAAATCGCTTGGATATGCTGCCGAAAGAAAAGGGCCTTAGTTTTGGAGATAACGCTGCGCAGGTCCTCACCAGTTCGAAGGCTCCAGAATTCGCAGCGCCAGCAGAGCACGCGGGTGAAGAGGGCAAACGTGGCCCTGTAACCTTTATAAACTCTCACGGTAGTGAGCCAGAGCAGGCTGCATCACAAACTGACAATGAGGCGAACGCCGACGACTTAACCTGTGACGGTTCCACGATGGCTAGTGACGCGCCCCGCAAACCAACAGCGAGGGTTTCCACGGAGCGGAAGCGTATAGAGGTGGCCAAACGGGAAGAGTTAATTAAGGGGAAAATGCGGCTCTTGTTGACTGCTCGACTGAAATCCGAACCGCGTAGCCGCCCCAATTTGGCACCTCAGTGCTCAAGAATTCGCACCCGCCCCGTGGGAACACAAGCCAAGAGAACGCAACGCGCGAACCCAATCCGAGAGAGACGGATACGCTGGCACGGCATTCGCACTCGTTCGTTCCCTTCTCGCATTCTGCTTTCTGAGCGTCAGCCAAACTTCAGAACCGCGAGACTTGGACGAGGAACAGTTAAGGGTCCCAAGCTGAAATTCCTAGCCTTGTGTCCTGTTGCACCTGCTAGAGCAGCTATCGGACCGCGGCCGCGCAGGGGGCGGCTGAAGAATAGGAACCAGTAAATTCCTTGAGTCGCAACGCTGTTTGTAGACGGATTCGAGGAATAATCCCGTCTTGAGTTGAATGCTTGTTTCTTTTGTTCATTTAACTCTCCTGTACAGAAATGCAAGCTGAAATTCCTAGCATTATGTAATGTCTCATCTTCTAAAGCAGCTGTCGGACCGCGGCCGCGCAAGGGGCGGATATGACGCATAATCTGATATTGAGTTTAATGGTTGTTTTTTTGTCTTTTGTTCATTACACTCTCCTATGCGAAATGAGAACGAAATTTTGGAGCTTGGCATTGCGGGACTCAGTTTACATGCGTTTCAGAAAATTGCGAGGTAATGACAACGCTGATGGCCTCAGCCGAAGCTTTCCCGTGTAATGCCCTTTCCTGACTCCCCGGACGTTAATTCGCTAGGCAAATTTGTATTTTCTTGTTTTTGCTTTAGCGGGAATCATTTTTTGTCTGTTTTGTATGTGTGTTCAGCAGCTCCACCTTCCCTTTGTGCTCTCACGGGCGGTGGCTTTCTGTGACATAAACCGTGCTACGGCACCCCCCCCCAAAAATTTTAGGAAATTTTTCCCTTTTGGCTAAACAAGCTCTGTGTATTCTGGTTTGGTCAAACTTGGAAACTTTCGGAGGAGGACGTAAATTTCACGCGACAGCTCATTTTCTCTAAAGAGACTTTGTTGACCGAAAACAGCTTGGCAGTTCTTAAAGTCGGTTTGGCGCTTTCTGCTTGTTGGGCTTTGGACTTTGCTGGTTAAGCTCGTTACAGCTGTCAACGAAGCAAGAAGAACCTTTGGGCCCAGCTGTGACCAAAAGCCGAACGGACACAACTCCAGGTCTCTGCGCGCAGCAGCGTTGGCTGCAACCACTACGAGACCTCTTCGGGCGGCGGACGTGCTGTTGTGACCGTACTTCGGACCACGTGGGCCCGATCAAGCAGCTACCGTCAACAATCAACAAGGCCGACAACCTCGCGACGACCATGGGAAGTGGGATGCTTGGAATGCCCCTCCGAGCCTCAGCGGATTAGTGTAGCAAGAATGTCAAGGGCCATTGTCAGCAGTAACCCCAGCGAAATTCCTTGAGCAGAGGTGACCACTATAGCGGCGAAGGCCGGGGACGCGCCGGAGGTATTGTCCGAGCGACCACAGCGGAGGCGACGTGCCGGCGCCGGTCACGCTGGCGGATAATTGAAGAATTCTGTGTCCCCGACTCGCGTTCTGGGCAATCGGCGGGGAAGCAAGTTCATTCACCTGCTGGAGGACTTCGGGAGACTCCTTTCCCGCAGGGCTGGATGAGTCAGCATCTCCCCCTCTCATCGACCCAGCTGCGAGAGAGTGCAAAAACCCACACCTGCCCAGCCGTGGGTGGTAACAAGAACGTCCCCTTCGGTCCATCCGATTGGACAGTGCTCGTCGACCATTATTCCCCAGCCAGGGATGTGGGGAAACCGAACGATATTTAACTCGGCCGTGAGTGTGGCCGAGAGAAGCCTGCTAGCTCCAGTCGACTACGGTTGACGAAGACGTTCCCCTTCCACTGAGAGCCATTCTCAGTCCCGCTCTATGTAAGTAATGTAAATACAGTTTTTCCTTCACTTCCCCTACTCCCCGTCTCCGGCCCACGTTTCCTTCCTCCTTCGGCAATGCGGCGGTGATCCTGTACCCGATGCCTGGTGGGACACGCTACTAGCATCGACAAACATAACAGCACCTACCTGCATATGTGACACGAAATGTTATAGCCCCAAAGGCATTGTTTTTCTGCCTCTGACCTGGCAGTGCATTAATATTGGACTTGCAGTAGGAGCTAATGATTCCGAGTTGTCGTTTTGAAAGTTTGCACTGCGAAATGAAATACACTTGAGGTAAACTATGTTTCCATTCGTATTTCGATTAATATCTCTTCTGGGGAGGAAGATCTCTTGTTTCATGGCAAGTTCGTTGCAGCGTAAGCATGTCAAATTGACCAGAGTGTGACCCGTAATTGGCAATAAGCTATCTCGCAGTCTCCACTTGTGTGTGCCTCCGTGTTCATCCTTCACCAAATTTGAGTTTTAATATGCCAGCACCATGGATGTTGCGGTCACCAGTGTTTTAAGCGAAGGTAGGTTGCTGTATTCTATATCACATGTGAAGGTAAGGCTTGGTTTGCTGTTTTAAGATTCCAGAACATCTTAGGTATTATACCTGATTTCATATAATTGCATTTAAAGTATACGTAATGCATTATTCAGCAAGACGGAGTTGTGAGCTTAGAAATGTTAAAGGCCACATGTTAGTATTTATGGCAGTTAGTCATGTTGGACCAATTATATTTGTAGCCTTTAATGTTTTAAATTCTCTTCAGTACGTCCTCTTGTGTACAGGTGCAAACTGAAACAAATGCAGCACACTTCTCTATTTTAGGTGTATTAACGCTTATTCCATCTCAAGTTCACAGACTATTTTCACAGACTAGCTCTCAGAAGGAGCTCATGAACCTCGTGTGTCTTGCCTTCTGTTTCTTTCCTGCCTGACATGCATGCAAGTATAGAATACGCAGCAACACATCTCAACAGAAAAATAGCCAAATTCTATTCATGATGGCTCGCTGCAAAGTGAAACTATTTGCTGTAAGCTATTAAAGTGTGATTATCCTGAAATGGGGGGGGGGGGATTTAGGCATGCATGGATTTATTGACTTAGGGGGTTAAACCAGAGAGCACTTCGAGTAGAAGGGTTCCTTTGAACTCAGTATAACAATCCCTGCTCTAAGCAAGAAAAGTCTTGTTGCAACAATTCTGTATGCTCCATTTACTTGTATGTATGACTGTATTATGTTTAAATAAGAAATGATAATGCATTAAGATGAGAACATAATTTTTAATAAGTGAGTAATCACCCACCGAGCACAGCTGTGTATCTACGATGGAAAGTTGCAAGTCTTTACAATAAATTTTAGCCAAGGAGAATCCGTTCTGGTCTGGTGGTTGAACCTGGGACCACAGTCTGTCAAAGGGCGGTCGCTTATTCCGTATACTGGAACACCTTTAGTGCGCTAGCACTTATAGTGGCCCTTCCCCGCATTGATCCGTTGCGAGTTTTTCAGTGTCTGTCTGCCTGAAGCCAGTTTTTTCGCAGGCTGCCCACTGTGTTAGGCGGCAGCCCATATGATCGTGACAGGCTGCTCGGGAAGAGCAACCTGGGTCGCAACCCAAGTCCCACCAGAGAGAGAGAGAAAAACTTTATTATGGCAAGTGTGTTTAGACCCCCCTTGGGTCCCTGAACACGGCGCGGTCCAACTCTACGTCGGAACGTTCATGTGGTGTTTGTTCATGACGTGGGCACCCCGAAGCACCGCAGCAAGCTGCGATGGCGGGTCCAGAGATGATAGCACGACATCCCAGTCCTCCCAACTTGATAACGCGGGCTGTCCCTGCGGGGGAGGATAAGCAGGGCAGCCGAAAAGGATGTGGGTGAGTGTGGCGTGAGGGTCGCCGCACAGGGAGCATGCAGGGGAGGTGCCACAGTAGTGAGATAGCAGCTGAGGGGATGAGAGAGGGCTGGTCTGGAGGCATCTCCAGAGGATCTGTTGGGAGTGGGTAAAGGAGGGGTGTGGAGGAGGGTAAGTCCGACGGTCCAAGAGGGGCATTTGCGTGAGCTCTGCAAAGGTGTACGCCCATTCTCTCGAGAAGCCTGGACCGAGGCCGCTCTGAGCCCGGCAAATCAAACCTCGGGCCAATTTATCGGCAGCCTCGTTTCCTGGATTCCCAGAGTGAGCCGGCACCCACTGGCGCTCTACCCTGCGTGATAAGTTTTTGGAGGGGGTGTTCAACAACTCCTAAGCAGGGGGGTGAATCCTGCCTCTCGCAAAATTGAACAGAGCCATTGGAGTCGCTACCACCAATGGTGCCATAGCACCTGTCTTTTGCCACTGCGCTAGTGCTCACCTGCCTACCGGGTGACTTACTTGCCAAGTTGTAGCCGGTGGAAACCAGGCGAGAACCATGGGTTCTAGTTAGGTACGTGACACCGCACGTGAGTGCACCGAGCTGAATGGAATGAGCATCAGCGGTTGGGAACAGGATTCGAATTATGCTTGCGCAGTAGCTGAAGGGAAGAAGATAGGGTGGTAATTAGGTGGTAGCCTGGCACATTAATTAGGTCATAGCTCCAAGTGACAATTCACATCATGCTAGCGCACATATCCGCATTTGGCCGAATTACCCACATCGACACTTTTTTTTTCAACTACGACATTTGTGTGAAATCTTTATGACTTTTTATTGAAGAAGGATGGATAACTGGGCGAGTTTGTACTGATTAATCGTGGGAGGGAACAAAACGACAGACAAAGCAAGAGTCAGCGCTCGTCTTTGTGTCCTCTTGCTTTGTCTGTCGTTTTGTTTCGCGCTGTTCCCTCCCACGATTTATGACTTTTTCCTGCAGCCATATGGCTGCATTTTGATGGATGGTAATGAGTATGAACTCTTTTATTTCATGCCTACTCCACTTTAGGGGATTTCCCTGAAAGACATTAGATTAATTTAAGTCGTTCCTTGACTGTGGAAACACTGAACAAAGGCACAAGGTGGTGTTCACTGTGCTTTTTCATTTATAGTTCATGAAACTGGTGCTACAGGCATACTGAAACTTTTTTATTCATAATTCTAGAGCAACCGCAGTAATTTGTATTCAATCATGAATAGGATATAAAGGCATATAAAAACTCTGCTGCCTAAGTGGTTTATAAGGCACTTTAGAACTGAAAATACGTGGTTTTACATCCCACTGATGCTGAGAAAAGTCCTGAAATTATGTGCATCATCTTCAGTTCATGGCAATTTTTTAATTGTGCTTTTTAACATTTGATGAAAAACAATTTCCTTGAGGTACACGTTTTTGAGTGGGCAGCATGAGGAAATAAATCATATATGTGTGTACATCAGTGCTTTCATTGGCTGTTATTTTTTGTTCTTTCCTGTCTTCGCTTCTAGCCTGCAGTGAATTTCCATGGTGGAAAATTACATTTCATACAGCTTATTCCATGGATAAACCATTGCATTTCGAAGGCAGTCGGGGAGTAATGACATTATGACTTAATTCATACTGCAAAGATATGCTGCTATTGGATGGGTTTCTACATTATCCATCCCCAAATGTGCTTCCTTGATGTACTTTGCTAGTATCAGTTCCGCATGCAAATCCAACGAAAATAGCTTCTTGGATTACGTCACAACATTGATACCAGTAGCTGCAAGAGCCACAAGCTGTGCAATCTCTGCATAAGGTGCAGATGGATGTGAAAGGACAGCATTTCACGGAAAAAGATACAGCTGCTCATTATTGTGCTGTAGTTTGTCTTATCAGGTGTTGAATGCTGGATGCCTTTTAGGTAGCTTTGATATGTTGCAGCATGTACGTGACACAGTAGTCCTTGACTATTTATTTCAGCCCCATGTTCCAGTTCTATAAGGTGTGAAAGGTTATGCGGGTGCTTGTTGTAAAGTAGCGGTTCTCGTGCTGGACGCAAAGTGAACAACTAGTGCAGAGTACAAGTTTTGTACTTTTGCCGTAGTCATGCATGTTTTACTTAGTGTAATGTGGTCATTAGCTTCCTTATTTTCAGTTTGGCTACCTGTTCATTGTTTTTCAATGTGAATTTGAATGGTAATACTTAAGCTGTACCTGTCTGCTTGAAATGTATGTTTGGGCATGATGTATTACCTTGGCTACTTAACGTAAAGAAGATGCTTAATGAGTAGACTTGTTTTTTTATACCTGGCAAGCTGTTTCAAACCCTGCCTGTGTATCGTCTGCTATATTTGGTATTGTGCTATTGCAATTTCTTTTTTTGTGTGTGTCTTGTAATTTGCCCTCACATGCGTCTATGCACACTCTCCCCAGCTTTCCATAGGCATTGAGCAGGCACAGCTGAAAGCGTTGGTGTCCGAACTGGAGGCAAAAAATGCCGAGCTAGAGCAAATGCTTGGTATGTACATGTTAGCATGTGTCCACTTATCTGCTTGGAAAGTCTTCTTTCAGTAGATTTCAGAAAAGTATCATAGCCATGCAGAAATTGAGCCTTTGGGTACCACGTATCATTGTGAGAAGAATTAGCTGGGCCAGTTTGCACGTGACACAAAAAGTTAGCAGTGCACTAGAAAGGACTTTGGTACATCTGTACACTGCTAGCTGTGGTACGCTTTTGTGGTTTTGCTGCTGCCTCAGTGTCCTGAGGCAACTTTAAAGCATGTCTGCAAGAATTGTTTGGAGAGCTAGCTTAAGAAGGATGTAGTATATAACGGCATATCAAAACTATACCGAAGTGGTTTATAAATAGGGCCCTTTGTTTTGAGGTGAAACCCGATTTTACCGAATTCTTGCACCCCAAACGTATCTCTTAAAAATTAGGTGAAATAGATTTCTCCCTGAAAATGACCCTTCTGGATGATGTCAGTTTTCCAGCTCACAAAGCTGGGCAAGCAAGAAAAATTTTTGTATGTCTATAGTGCTTATTCCAGAGGGGTGTCTTCGGTCAACTGAGTCAGCTTGTTTTCAAGAGGGGGATAAAGATAAGTCTGAAAAGGGCGATTTACAAGCAAGAGGCCAAAACATGGCTACCGACCAGCTGTCTTAACAGAGCTACTGTATTAAGCACTACCCATGCTAAAAGCAATTTGATTCAAGAACCATGCACATTTGAAAGGGTTGCTCTGCTCTTGAACGTTTTCGCACTCTACAAATAAAGTCAAGCTGGTCTTACTCAGATGCAGGAGTACTCCTTAGCAGATTGGCAATGTATGTGATGAAATAGTTGTATTAGAGTTGGAAACAAAATTCTTCATTGGTAAACGATTTTTAATGCCATTTGTGATCATTTCTATATTGTTTCTGAAAGAATGCGCAAAAAATGTGGCATCTCAGGTCAAGCAGAAAAATTAACTGTTACAGTAAGCTCTTTTGTGTAAAAAGTTACCCAAAAAATCCCAAACGGAAATTTTTTCTGAGTAACCTGATTTATAGCCAAATTTGCGCTAAAATAGTGCCTGTTTTTAATATCCCGCATTCTGGAAAAAAATGAAACCTGAAAACAGAGGGCCGTTTTTATAAAGCACCGACTTAACTCAAAGAAGCATGTTATTACATCTCACCTGTGCCAAGAAAACTCCCGACATTTTGTTCGGTATGTGGCTATTTTGCTTTTGTTGTTCATATTATGCTTTACTAGTAATGATAATTTCATGCCAGATTTATGACAATATAAACTGAAGCAAATGAATGAGCAGCTGAATTGATATAAAGCAGCAGCCTTGAAAATCAGCATAAATAATTTTGCAAAGGAGTAGCAGCTTGCCACACAGGAAGGCATTGAAACAGGATGAAGTGGCTTAGAAGGATCTGGTATAGGCAGTACATTAGCAGCGTACCTTTGAAGAGAAGTATATGAAATTTTTTTTTTAATTTAAGTTGGCCCGAAATGGTTTTGATGGGCATAATATTGTAGTGCAACTGGTCTGTAGAGGTGGTCTCTGTGGGTATTGGAGTCAAGTTTTGAAGCTCTCCGTGGACCCTGCAATTTAGAAATAATTTTCTAAAAATAGCTGCTCATAGTAGGTCGCAACCAATTAGGGTGACAAACCTCATCGCGCGTCCCCTCCCCAGTGAGGTCAGTGGACAGACGGGGCCAGCTTGAAGGCTGGCTGGTTCTTCCGCCTACTGACGTCATCGGGGTAGGGGTCGCCCGGTGAGGTGTGTCGCCCTAATTGGTTGCGACCTACTGTGAGCAGCTATTTTTAGAAAATTATTTATAAATTATATGGTCCACGCAGAGCTTCAAAACTTGACTCCAATACCCACAGAGACCACCTCTACAGACCAGTTGCACTACAATATTATGCCCATCAAAACCATTTCGGGCCAACTTAAATTTTTTTTCTCCGCATACAGAACTTTACTGTATTCTTCATTTAGTACTGGCCCACTTGTGCGCACGTAATAATGCTGGAAGTATATTAGTTAGTTATTAAACGCTCCAATGTGCGTGTGATTATTTCCGCCCTTATTTTGAGTACTAAGGGATGTTGAATAGTTGTCTTGTATGCTGCGTTAATGGATCACATCCAAACTTTACCTCGTTTCTTAGTTTTGAAGGATGTAAGCCTCATGCAGGTAAGGTGTATAAATCTTTGAATTATTTCTGAACTTTTATTTTAAATCTCTTCCCATGGTGTGCTAAATGACATGTATCTGATTATAAGGAGTGTTGCTATAGTGCCTTTCATTGCCAAGTTTCGCACTGACTGTGTGTATAGCTAGCAGAAGATAGAGGATATAACACCATCCAATTACAGCTACCATGACCAATCAAAGCACTCTCCTTGTGAGTACATTTTTGTCTAAAAGGCTATTGGCTTGCACAAGCTGTACCCTTCACAGGTTAAGTTACAATGTGAAGGTGGTCTCAACGAGGTCAGCCGTCTCTTGGACTACTTCAGGCAAAACCCTGAGCATTCTTAGGATTTTGCTAAAGTAGCCACCAATACACAGGCTAGCTTCCTCTCATTTTTATGCACTGGTACCAATCACTTGTGTTTGGTTTACTAATTTTTGCAATTTGACTACACCTTCCCTCTAATGTAATCTACAGAAAACTCTTGACAATGTGTATAGCCACTGTAGTCCAGTAGATCTGCTAGCTAATCGGGTTGAAAATTTTTTTATTTTTTATTTAACTTGTCATGGCCTGTATTGTCTTGCTTCTTGTGCATGTGTCATGTTAATTACTGTTGTTTACTTCAAGTCAGATGCCTTCTGCTGGCTTCAATGTCTTGGCAATCTGGCAAGTAGCAGTTGTCTCCAGATAGCTTATCAGCCATTCAAAATGTCAGTTATGCACACAGTGGCGAGCCATGAAAAGTGTCTTGGTCTCATTGGAAAGCTGTTTTAAGCTGGTGCATGAGTGATAACCGAGGTGTTACAGTATTTATTTACAACTGCATGCTAAACTGTCTTGGTTAAAGGGATCCACAAAATTATGTTTGTACTGGCTTTTCTAATTAGATGCGGCAAAGATGGTGAAGCGTTTGAAAAAAATTGTTGAGACTATGGAAGAAACACCAGCACGGAGTGCAGAATCATCCTCCCAGGTTTGTTACTTTTATTTTTGGTGTTCAGTATGCATGATTTTTTTTCATGTGTCCTGATGCACAACCATCACCTTTCATGGGCCAGATTATTCGGCATTAAGTGTGTTGGTGATGGTACATATAGCATTTGACTCAGAACTTTTGTTTCAATTTTTCTGAGAGCAGGAAAACATGAACCAGGTACAAACAAGATATCCCAGCAGGCCCACTGTGTTTATTTATTGAACTTTTCCACTCATTGGCTGTTGGGAGAAGTTTGGCAGCACACTGGAATTTGCTGTGGGATGAAATATAGCTAGAAGCTATAAGTGCTGTCTGGCGCCTACTGTGCCATCTGAGACTATTATTCATTTGCATCTTGAATTGGGCTGCCTTATATTTGCTTGAAGGCAAAAACTGTATCCTATGCAAGTTTTATGGGTATTGACAAAAATATGATTCCCACTCTGCAATTTGTATAAAGTAATTGTGGTCATCATTCAGGAGCTGTTAAAATAGGTGCTACTGCCATGCCAGCAAGGAAGGGCTGCAGGCAGTTTTTCATGATTGTATGTTCAAAGTAGAACTGTTGATGTGCAGGACAAGTGACAAAAGTAGGAAATCATCGGTGGTCTCGAGCACATTATAGCATAATCCCTTGATTTAGTAAACCATATTTACTTGCGTATAGGTTGACCTGTGTTTTCAAACTTGCACTCTCCAAACTCGGTTTTTGATCAGTAAACTATAGTCAGTGACAGCTTTTCCTGGTAATGAAGGGAAAGGTACTAGGCCAGAACCTATGTTGTGCATCACTCTGTCAATAGTTCGGCCACGTTGCACGCTGCTTGCTATGCAATCACTTCGCTCACCTGCTAGAGCAGCTGGTGCCATTTGTGGAAGCTGTTGCAATTGTATGTGCCTAAACAACTCCACTCTAAAGATAACCGCTGGTTCTTAAGGGTAAGGCTGGATTCCAAGGGAAAGGAAGCATAGGGGGGGGGGGGCAGAAAGTTAGGTGGTCGGATGAGATGAGATTAAGAAGTTTGTGGGGATAGGGCCGCCGCTGCTGGCTAAGGACATGGTTAATTGGAGAGATATGGGAGAGCCCTTTGTCCTGCAGTGGGCGTAATCAGGATGGTGATGATGGTGCAGATGCTACAGATAAAGCCTGCATGAAAAGTGAGCTCATTAGATCAGCTTTTGGCTGCATTCAGCTCATATAATAGTTATAAAATTGTTGATGCACTATCGGCCTTCCAGAATTTTGCCTTGTGCCACATTAGAAAACTACTTATTAGTTCACTTCGTGAAGCATATGCTTGCATTGCAAGTGCATGTGCTAAGGGAGCATTAGTAATGAAGTTACAGCTTAGAACTGGGGAACGTTTAAACTACAGTTGAGCCCATTTATAATGGCCGAATTTATTAATGCGGACCTACCGTCAAAATGTATATTAGGGCTATGGCATTGTGTCTCAGACAAAACGAACAACTGTGGCCGCACCACTTGGTTATAACAAACAAGTAGCCGCCACAAACTCTCCACTGCAGTCAAAAAACGTACGTTTCCTGCCAGTGCATTGACTGAAGAGTGTCCACCAGTTTCCATGATCTCTCCCCCTCCGTCAAAAAAAAGTATAGACCCTCCTCCATAAAAGCCAAAAAAAGCATTAAAAAAGTGGTATTGGTACTGTGGTTAACTGCCAGCCAAGCACGCCCCAAAAGGCTGCAAAGTAAATCGGTGCATGCATGGGTGGCGGCTGGGCAGAAGCGTCTAAAGTGGAAGCATACGCGTGGTAAGCGCAACACAAGGTTACCGCTGAAAGCGGAATTACCGCACACTGCTGGTGATCAGCCATTGACAGTGATTTTAGAAGTTTTTGTACCAGTTGCCACAAGTGAATTGGCGGCCCACACGGTCACATGGCGTGCATCGTGTGCTTATTCGGATCTCCTTTTTCTGCACTGCGCTGCGTGCAGGCAGCTCACAGGCAGCAGTCTGTGCCAGCATTGTGTAGAGTGGTCGAGCCGGGTACTTCAATCAATGAAAACTGAAATCATACCATGGCCGATGGCTTTCGGTTCAAGTGCTAGTTCCCACCTGGCGTGTAGTGCTGTGTAGCTCTAATTTAGAGCAAAAACTGCTTCAAGATCCTAGCAATTGAGGTGAGGTGTCGCCTTATCTGTGGCCCAATGTGCTACTCGAGAGCTTGTGGGGTTTAAATTGGGGAGATAAACACGTTCTCCCCGCTTAAGCGCGGCTGACACAGTTCAAAACCGCGCGGAACCCTCCCCGTGGTCGCGTACGCTACCGAGCGCACGCCGACCACGGCGGGCCTTGCTCTGCTGGAACAAAGGAACGACACACTGGCTGACACAAACAAGGCATTTATTGCTATAACAACAATAACGCCAGCTAGCAACAAAATACACTGAGGAATCTAGGATGTCCGACTCACCAGCACGGTTACGAGCGAGCGTTCGCCCACGGTAGGGCAAAGGGATAAACTCCGAGGCCGAGCGGGACGGGCTCGGCGGGAGCAAGTTCTGACCAAGAGGCGCCCGTCGACAAAGAGCGGAGCTGCGAGCGAAACGTCCAGTCGCTTCCCGATCCCAGGGAGAAGAGAGCGAGCCTTCCCTCGCGCGCGAGCGGCAAAACACGCCATCCGTGGCGCTGCTGTCGCTGCGACGCGAGCGCCCTCCCCTGTTAGCTAGAGTAACCAAACTGAGAAGGGTGCGTTGCGGAGGAGCTAACTACAGGAAACCAGTGCGCTGAGGGAAAGCGAACGCAAGGGACGAAGGCGTCCCCACATCCCCCCAACCTTAAATAGACCCCCGCGCCTGCAAGTTACATGCTATGGAGGAGTCTCCTGGTCTTCATGCTCTTGAGGCAGGTCTTGCAGCGGAGGTCACGCCGACAGAGTGCACGCAGTCTTCCGCGGTATTCCGAAGCCGGCGTGAAGGTCTCCGCTGGGACGATTCGCATGGCCCGCGGACTATGTGCCCGCAGGCCCGCGAAGAGGAGGGCCGGTTGACCGCTGCAGGCCAAGATTCCGCAGTAGTCGCCAGGGCAACAGCAGCCTGAGGTGGCTGCTGTCTGGTCTCGCCACGGCTGGATGCGGCGAACAGGATACAGGCCGCTCCGTCGCAGCAGGCGGCAGCGAGACGATGTCCACAAGACAGCAAGCCGCAGTGGCTCCGCTGTATCTGCAAAATTTCCGAAACACACTCCGCATGCCTTTAATGTAGGTCACAGGAGGGGAAACGGCGTACACAAGAGCCACGTGGCTCAATGCTCAACTCGCTAGCAAAACGTGTCGGGCGGCTGTGCAACGCAAAGTTCGAGTGAACAAAGCCCTTTTTTTAGTTGAACGAGAATGCTCGGTTCATGCGAGGTTAAAAAAAACGGGCGGCCAGCAAAGTGCGCCCCCTCTCAACACCACGGTCCGGTGGTCGTGTCACTTTTGACAAGGTGCAGGCAGCTATGAATAGCCTTAGGCCTCACTACCATAGTGAAGGTCGACGACCTCCAACAAAACAAAGACCCGAAACGGGTTTCGTGCGCGCAGCGCGCAGACATCAGCGTCGTGGGCAAGATATGGGGTCACTCGCGTGCAGCCGGCCGGGAAGGCAAGCGTCCGTGCCAGCTATGCGCGGGCGTTCTCGTGTCCGCAACCCGTGGCGCAGAGTCATAGCCACGGCGGGTTCGGACGAAGTAGGCAACGAACAGAGTACGCTAGGAAACCGTTTATTAACCTAGCGCCAGGCAAGGTACACTGCGGAAGTATGTTCTATCCGATAATAGATGGTTCAGCAGCTTACCAGTTCGTCGTCGACCGGCGTTGTATATTCCGGGGAGGCGCAGGCAGGACAAGGTCGGCGGGGCAGAGCGGCAGTAGCACCGCGGCGAGAGAGACAGCTTGGAGCCTTTGTTCCCGCGCGAGCTCACCTTAAACCCCTACGACATTGCCACCCCTTGAGCAACTGGTTGCAATCAAGAGGAGTCGTTCACCCCTTCCCTAAGACGCCAGAGCGTAGGCGTGACGTCACGTCCGAGCTAGGAGTGAGGAGAATGGCCGGGTGCCCCCTCTCCCCACAACCGGCGGCGCGGGGGCGATGAAGGATATTTGTATATCCCACATCCTCCCCTCCTTAAGAAGCCTCCCGGACAGAGAAGCGGGCGCAACGTTACTTAATCTTCTCCGCCATCCAGGGATCGAAGTTCTTCGGCTCCCGCCGGTACACTTGTTGATGACCGCGCCACGCCCGCACCTATTAGCTGGTCCAAATTCTTGACCACCCGCGAGATGCCGATGTCGACAGGTAGCTTGCTACCGGTTGCAGTCTTCTGAGTGCGCGCCTGCTGCTCTCCGGTGAATGTGGATGACCGCCTCCTTGGCCCCGGCTTCGATTGCTGGGAGGCCAGATCCGTGGCTGCGCCGCCCTGAGAGGCTGGTTCAGGTGGCCTCAGGGGCGAGGGTCGCGGCGCTTCTATGCTAGAGATCGCGGTTGGGCTGCCCTGGCATGCCTGGTTAGATGGCGAGGGCCCAGGGTTGCGGTGGTAAACAGGACCGCGGCTGCTCTGTCTTCGTTTGGCCAGCTTGCTCTTGGGTAAAAGGGTAAAAGGGCGTATAGTCGGCAGGCGGGCAGCTCCGACGCGATGTGGCAGGTGGCAGGGGCGCCAGGTTGCAGCAGGGTGGCGGCTTCAGGTCGCGGGCTGGGCGTAGCAGCGGGCCATGGGCGCGGCGCGTTGCCGAAGCTGGGTGGTGGCTCTAGATGGTTCTAGTTCGTGGTAGTGGTGAACGATGTCGTTCTGATGCGCCCTGCTTCTTTTCCATCTGCGCTGAAAAAGGTCAACACAGATGTAACCAACTCCCGCAGCGCGTGCTACGTAGCTGTTCGGCCCTCACGAGAGTCATGAGGGTTAACGCAAGTAAGTCTTACGTAACATTGATCGGCATGAGCGGCCCGTACGTTCATGCATATAACGAGACTGCGTGTCGGCCTGCGCCCTCGCTCTAGTCCGCGCAGGCAGATTTTATTTCTGCCTACGGCGCAAGTTATAGCGGGACGCGGAGTTCGCCGGCTGATCGCAGCGCTCGTTCTCCGACTGCGGCGCGGGTCGGGCTGTGTCCTGAACCCACTCATCTCGCTGCACGTAACGTTTCAGGTCACATACGTGCACCGGTCCGCCTGTCGGTTTCGACCGCAAGTCCTCGAGCCTGTAAACGAGCGAAGAAAGCTTTTCTCGCACGCGAAACGGCCCGATCCATTTCGGCGCCAACGAGGCCGCGAACTGTCTGCTAGCATCGCTCAGAACGTGTTGGCGCCGAAGCACCAGATCGCCCACTTCGTAGCGAACATCCCGGTGCGAGCGGTCGTACTGTGCTTTCTGTTGCGCCCTAGTGGTGCTCAGATTGCGGCGAGCCTTGCGTAAGGCCTCCGTCATCTTAGCGCGCAGCTGCGTCGCGTATTCAGCTCGTGCTGACGAAGCGACTGGCGTCTTCCTACTGTACGTTAGAACCCGGTCCATCGGATTTAGCAGCTCTCTACCCAGATTGAGAGAAGTCGGTGCATACACAGTCGAGCGGTTAACGGTCGAATGCAAAGCGAACGCGATCTCCGGCAGATAGGAGTCCCAATCTTTGTGCCTCTCAGAGTACGCGACAAGCATGTGCTTGACGTTGCGGTTGACTCGTTCCGTGGGGTTCGACTGAGCATGATAGGTGGTCGTTTTCTTGTCCTTAATGCCGAGTGCAGCGCAGGAATCTACGAACACCTTCGCAGTGAAGCAGGACGCGTTGTCCGTTATCAGCTGCTCTGGGAAACCGAACCTGGTGAATACGTCCATCAGCTTCTCCATGATCACTCGTGCCGTCAGCTTTCTCAGGGTGAATAGTTCAACCCACTTGCTGAAGTGATCCGTGACCACCAGCAGGAACTTGTTCCTACTCGGTGTCGTGGGATACGGTCCCATGATGTCACACGCCGCGATTTGCCAGGGAGTCTGGCTGTTAATCGGCTGCATGAGGCCGGGCGGTCGTCCACCCCGGGGCTTCACGCTTTGGCACACATGGCACGAGCGGGCGTAGCGTGTTACGTCCCTTTTCATGCCAAGCCAGGTAGCAAAGCAACACAACTTAATGTAAGTCTTGGGGCCGCTTGCATGCCCAGCAATGCACGAGTCATGAAAGTAGCGTAACAGTGCCGCTCTCAACACTCGCGGTATCACCACCTTGAACGCCTCACTTGTGTCGTTCTCGGAGGGGATATACCTCAGCAGGACGCCTTCGGAATCCAGCAGATAAGAATCCAGCGCGCTCACAGCACTACCAGCTGTTTCCAAGCGCTCCGCACCGACAGCAAAACCAGCTGTCCCCGTGTGCGCGGCGGCCCGGCCGCCCGGCTCCCGGAGCCCGTCGAACAGTTTTCGACAAAATGAATCCATCTGCTGAGCTTCGAGCAACTCCTTTCTGCTGAACACGATCCCCACGGAACTCTCGTAGTCCACGTGGTTCACGCTCTCGCCCGGGATCAACGGTCGGTCCGCGTCCCTTACATCGGCTACGGCTGGGGACAGTCCCACACTCTCTCCCTCTGTCGGGCGGTCGGTCGCGTGACCTTCCTCGCTCTGGACAGGCGCTCGCGAGAGTGCGTCAGCCACAGCGTTGTTCTTCCCTTTGCGGTAGCGTACGGTGAAGTCGTAATGCTGCAGCAAGACGGCCCAACGCGCCAGGCGGCCGCTCGGCTCGCTGAGTCGTCTCAGCCAGGTGAGCGCCATGTGATCCGTCTCGATCACAAATGCCACCCCGTCGACGTAGTAGTCGAACTTCCGCAGAGCAAAAACTATCGCGAGACATTCCTTCTCTGTCACCGAATAGTTTCTCTCTGCCGGCGTCAGTGAACGGCTCGCGAATGCTACCGGTCGGAGGACGCCTTCATGCTCTTGAAGCAACACTGCTCCTAAGCCGAGGTCGCTTGCGTCGGTTTGAATCACAAACTCCCTGTTTAGGTCGGGAAGCTGGAACTCAGCCGTGTCCGCGAGCACCTTGCTGAGGTTGCGCAGTGCAGCCTCTTGATCGTGACCCCAACTCCAGCGCTCGCCCTTCTTCAAAAGCTTTGTCAAAGGTTCCTGCAGCGCTGCGCCATCTGGGATGAACTGGCGATAAAAGTTCGCCATTCCCAGGAAGCGTCTGAGACCAGCTAGATCTGACGGCGACGGAAACTTAAGCAAAGCCTCGAGTTTATCCTCGCACGGCAGAATGCGGCGTTTGTCGATCGTGAACCCCAACAGTGTTATTCGTGTCGCGGCGATCTGCGCCTTCTTCGGGTTCAAAGTGATTCCCGCGGACCTCAGCCTCTCTAGGATGTCCCTCAAGTGGCGCAGGTGTTCCTCGAACGTTTTCGAGTACACCACGATGTCGGCTAGGTATGCGAGCGCGTGGTGCCAATTCGCATCTCCCAGAACACGGTCCATTAGGCGCTGATAAGTAGCGGGTGCTCCTACCAAGCCAAAAGACATTCTCTTGAATTGGAAAAGACCTCTGTGACAAGTGAAAGCAGCCTTCTCCTTATCACGCTCATCCATTTCAACCTGAAAGTATCCGCGGCTAGCATCGAGCGTAGTAAAGTACTTCGCCCCACCTAGGTTGGACACTAGGGAAGAAGTGGTTGGTAGAGGGTACGCATCCTTTCTCGTAACCTCGTTCAGTCTGCGGTAGTCCACACAAAGCCGATATGTATCGTCTTTCTTTGGAACTAAGACTACCGGGAAGCCCCAAGGGCTGTTAGACCTCTCGACAACGCCAGTATCGATAAGTTCGTCTAAGGCGCCGTCCAGTGCTTTTCTCTTAGCCAAGCTGATTGGTCTAGGATTGCATTTCCAAGGCAGTGCATCACCCGTGTCTATTCTGTGCCTTACTAGTGTAGTGAGGCCAGGCCGGTCCGTGAATGTCGCGTTGAATTCGTAGAGGAGAGATGACAAGCGTGCCTTCTCCCTCTCCGATACGCTGTTCACCTCCGACAACAAAGGGTGCATTGCCCTCCCTGGCACGGTAGAACAGCTTTCTACCGCGACAACATTCTCTGTGGGCCCTCTCTCAGCGGCGACTGTCCGCCCGCATGCTTGTTTCCGGGCCTGCGGGGGTGATTTTCCACGGTCTCTCCTCGCTAGCTCCGCGTTCGGAGCCGTAATCGACTGCGAGGCCGCGGGCGCTTTCACGAACAGCTTCAAGGCGCCGGTGGTGCGCTCTCGATAGCCTTCGCTGGCTATGTCTATCACAATGCCTGTCTTGGCTAGGAAGTCTCGCCCAAGAATTACAGGAACGGATAAACAGGGAAGATGAACGAGGCGTTGTCGCCGCACGCGTCTTTCCCAGCAAACCACTATCCTAGCTGCACCGCTGGATTGCGCTGTGCCGCTCGCGAGGCGGAAAGTGGTATCGCACTCTCTCAACCGGATTTTGTTCTGGCGGAGATGGTTTAGTACTTCGTCACCGAACAAAGAAGGGCTTGCCCCTGTGTCGAGTAACGCGGTGAATTTCTTTCGAGCTATCGTTAGCTCAATGAACGGCGCTGGCAAGTCAACAGAACCTCTTACGCGACATGCCAAAGGCGCTAATAAACCGGGTTTCTCTGTGTACGCCGCGCGGGATCGAAGGTCGATCACCGGCGGCTGTGGCAGTTTCCAGAATGTGTTTGGTCACGGGCGGGGAGGCGGCCACAGTTGCGGGCGAAGTGCCCCGGTTGGTCACACCTGTAGCAGCGGTTGCTCGGGCTCCGACGGGCTAGGCGCTGGTCGCCACGTTCCGGTCGGTCGTTTCGATCTCGATCTCGCGGTGCGGACGGTGGGGGCCGCTCGTGCGGCCGCGTGTCGGCCTCGCGATCTCGGCTACAGGTGTTCCGCTCTGCGGCAGCGTGTGCTGTTCGCAGCGCGTAGCTGAATGGGTCCAAAGCGCGGTCGGACAATTCCCAACCCCTCGGGACACGCTCGTCAGCAAACTGTGCTGTCGCTTCAGCTCTAGACGGACTACGCTCTGAGCTGCCATTCCACGCGCAGCGCGGCTGAAGTGACTGCGATGCAGGCGGCGGCGGCCGATACGCTCGCGCAGAGAGGATGTCTCCCTGAATGCGCTTCGCCTCAGCTGCTAGCTCGTCCAGGTCTCTAAACCTGCCTCCTCTCAGGTAGGCCGCGAAAGTCGGGTGCGCTTGTCGTGTGACACGCTCAACTTTCTCCGTGTTTGTGGCGCGATGGTCAGCGAGGCGATACAGTTCGTCCATCGCTCGGACGTACTCTAACAGAGACTCGTCGGGGTGCTGGGTGCGGAGTTCCAGCTCTCTCCTCAAACGCCACTCGTAGTTAGCGGGAAGGAATTCGTCGCGGAAGCTTGCGCTAAACTCCTCCATTGTACTCGCTCGGTTACCGGTTAGTCGGTACCAGAGGGCCGCTTGCTCCGTCAAAGAAACAGGCACAACACGCGCGAGGAGTTCG
Source organism: Amblyomma mixtum (assembly GCF_055824585.1). Classification (NCBI taxonomy): domain Eukaryota; kingdom Metazoa; phylum Arthropoda; class Arachnida; order Ixodida; family Ixodidae; genus Amblyomma; species Amblyomma mixtum. The sequence goes on from NC_143021.1 coordinate 86,308,901, forward strand.
GCGTCTGCGATTCCTGTCGCTTGCTGATAACGCAGCAGACGGTCGAGGTACTCATTAGCCCCTGTTCTGTCATGGTACCCCGTGTAGGTAGGTATGTCTATCCTAAGACGGGGTGCCTGGGCCGGGGCTTGCAAATTGTTTTGCAACATACCCGCTAAGCTCTGCATAACTTGCATCGCGTTCTGCAAGAGCACCTCGGATGACTGCGGACTAACGCCCGCGGAGTTGGGCGCAGCCGCTGATGGTGTCGAATGATGAGGCCTAGGTGCCCCATTGTTTGCACCACGGAGCGGCGAGGTGCCCGATGTGGTGCCCTCCGTACCAGGCCTAAGTCCTGCCGACGCGCCCGGGAATGCAACTCGGCTATTCCGCGTGGAACACTCAAGATTTACGCCTTCCAAAGGCAAGTCAAGTAGGGAGCCCTGGCTCTGTGCCGCTAGCTCTGACAGCATGAACAAGGACTGGAAGTCAGGCCTATCAGCTGCCATCCTTTGTTAGCGCGTCGACAGTCGTTCGCTCCAACAAAGTACACTGCTCAATGCCTAGTTCGCCCCACGTTGGGCACCAAGATATGGGGTCACTCGCGTGAAGCCGGCCGGGAAGGCAAGCTTCCGTGCCAGCTATGCGCGGGCGTTCTCGTGTCCCCAACCCGTGGCGCAGAGTCACAGCCACGGCGGGTTCGGACGAAGTAGGCAACGAACAGAGTACGCTAGGAAACCGTTTATTAACCTAGCGCCAGGCAAAGCACACTGCGGAAGAATGTTCTATCCGATAATAGATGGTTCAGCAGCTTACCAGGTCGTCGTCGACCGGCGTTGTATATTCCGGGGAGGCGCGGGCAGGACGGGGGTCGGCGGGGCAGAGCGGCAGTAGCACCGCGGCGAGAGAGACAGCTTGGAGCCTTTGTTCCCGCGCGAGCTCTCCTTAAACCCCTCCGACATTGCCACCCCTTGAGCAACTGGTTCCAATCAAGAGGAGCCGTTCACCCCTTCCCTAAGAAGCCGGAGCGTAGGCGTGACGTCACGTCCGAGCTAGGAGTGAGGAGAATGGCCGGATGTCCCTTATCCCCACAACCGATGGCGCGAGGGCGATGAAGGATATTTGTATATCCCACAAGCTTTACACAAAAGGTGAGACGCATACTACGTTCTGCATGCACATGCGCCGTGGTAGCTTTGCTGCTACATCATTGTCAAGGATCAAAGACGAGGATGCCGGCCTACTAGTCATTGTTGTGAATGTCTCAGTCGCCAGTGGTATTATCTCATCCCAAGAGCAGCTGATCTGCAGCAAGTATCTTGGCCAGGAGCACGTGACCACGTTAGATAGCTTAGAAAGTGGCTTGTTGGGGTCTGCTTTAGAGAAACAGACCTCTCCAGCGGGCTTTTTAAGGAAGTAAACTACACTTTTGTCTGACCTCTTTTTTTTTGGCTTTAGCAGGGCAAGTCCACTTAATATTGTACCACGGGTGCAACAAATGCAATCCGCGTGACCGTCAGGTTTGTTATAAGTGGGCTCGAGTGTGCGTTGAATTCCTGTGAACAGAGTTGCCTTCTGTCTTCAGGGCTGAGTGAATATCTTGGTCCTTTAAAATTAAAAGCATTGTTTTCTGCAAATCATGAGTCCTACTTTTTTAAGGGAAGCAAATAAAATTAAACGCATGTATAATACATGCCTATATTAGTTTACAATGATATAACTACGGGTTGGACTTTTCGGTTTTTATTCTTTAGAAATTGGGCTCAGTTTTTTTTGTTTTTATTTCAGAATGCAAGTTTGTCTTTTCTTCGGTGAATATTATTTTCGACGAATGAAATACTGCCTTCTTTTTGATCATTTAATGCAGCGATTCTGTGTGGTAAAAAGTTACTTGAAGACTACCTCACTCTTTTTGTCGTCCTGAACAACTTATTTACCAGCAATTAACATAAATATGGTAGTACTTGGAGCTGTGCTTGCAGAAGAAATTTCTGTCATCATTATAAAAAGTAACTCAGTCTAAATGACATTGCCGGCGGACACAAACGGAAGTGGAAGTTTACTTCTAAGAACTTAGTTGACATGTTATCGTTGCGTTGTCACGCTGGGTTGAGCGCGAAGGTGTAGCATCACGTGGTCTGTGTGTTGATGGCAGTGATGGAACTACCACTCAATCATCGTGACAGCTGGAACATACTTTTTCATGATGCCCATGCATGGTTTCATGTGAGTGTCCTACATGTAGCTGATTAACCTACTTAACAGACTAACTACTCTAAGCATGTGATGATAGTGAACAAATAATGCTTAGGTAGAAGGCACCGAGGAGATGGTGCTTCCTGTCTGCAGAGGTTTGTACGCCACCTGAGCAATACCTAAAATCACACAATTGCAATGCTTATCAAACAGTACCATTGTTCTAATATCATGCTCCTGTTCTCGCTATCTAGTTTAAACACTGACTCAGTGTAACTCAGCCGCCGCGGTGGCTCAGTGGCTGTGGTGCTCGGCTGCTGCCCCAAAAGACGCGCGTTCGATCCCGGCCGCGGCGGCTAGAATTTCTTTGGAGGAGAAATTCTAGAGGCCCGTGTATTGTGCGATGTCAGTGCACGCTAAAGAACCCCAGGTGGTCGAAATTTCCGGAGCCTTTCACTACGGCGCCTCTCATAGCCTTAGTCGCTTTGGGACGTTAAACCCCATAAACAAAACCATCAGTGTAACTCACACTTAACACCGAGCTGGCTATGTTTTGCACGCAAAGAGTACTGACCTTTCTCGGTTAAAACAAATTTCAGAAACAGAATTGTTGTACTTTTATTTTGTTTATTGGTTTCAACCGAAAAGTCCAACCTCTAGATGTAACCTTCATTCGCTGGTGTAATGACATACCTGAAGCTGGTTTATCGAGCAGCACATCTTCTGCACCTGTGAATATAGTTGGCACTATAACTATGTTTTCTTACCTGTTTAGAAACGTGATTGGCATGGATTGATTCACTGTCTTCATAACAGCAAAAAAAATGACCAGCTCTCATCAGGCTACAGAGTATTGACAATGCTTCACAAATGGTGCACTGGCCATTAACGGACTAAACTCTTTGCAAATGGCTGATGTTGACAATAAAACTGCCTGTATTTGCATGCCTTTGCTTTCTTTTTAAACATAGGTCGACATTAGAAACGGAGTCATCATTCCAAAAGTGTTGCTGGACAAATGGAGAGCCATCTGCCCCACTGCACCGAGATTTGCTTGGGCTCTCCTCAGGAGTGTGTTCACTCCTGAGGAGTGAACACTCCTCAGGAGAGTGTTCTCTCCTAAGGAACTTCAGGGGTGCTCCTTATTTGGACAGGGCAGTAATTTCGGGCCGGGAATTCCAGCGAAACCAGCGCTGGACAAAGGGAAAGTGGATGCCATAATAGGTGTGTGGTTCTGCATGCAATAACTTGCACTATTTGGTTTGTCAGTTGCTGTTGTAAAAAGCGTAAAATATCAAAAGTTAGCATTGGTTTTTGTTGCGAGTTCTGAAAGTCCCTTTTCTTGACAAGGTGCTTGATTCAATATTTTGATATCAGATTGTGCAGTGCAGTTGATTGGGTGTGTGCTAAATTTCTTTCTGACCCATTATCACTTATATTTGATGCCTAAGTAAAGAGGCATGACACATGACAAGTTATGAAGAGGTTACAAGCATCCTCACTGGATGCAGTCATCACTAAACTTGCATGTCCAATATGTTGTAGTTTGAGTTCAGGACTCAAGTTGTGACATGTTAATTTTGAAGGAAGCAGCTGGTCATATAGACACCTTACCTCAACGGTCACCTTCCTCGTAGCACCCTCAATAAGTTATTGAAAGCATGCCTGGGATGCAATTGTTTATGGCAGATATAATCACCTTTTCATTCCACAAAAGTCGTCAGTCTGTCGTTACATTTTTAATCTCATTTGGGCAACAGTCAAGCTACTACTGACAACATTCTCTACTGTTGAATGTCACCCTTCAAACATTTCCCTTTCGGCACCCACTGTATGAGTCTGTCGTGGGAGGGACAGTTGCTTCTGAAACACCTCTATATTTCTACATTTTCTTCGGGAAAAGAAGCTGCTCATGGAGAATGCCAATGCATCCCCGACTTCTATTTGGCGATAGGAATAAAAGCTGATCTCAGATACATTCTGCGCAATTTTGCTTGGAATTTTTACTTCTCTTTGGGGAGTCGGTGATTTGCCCATATTATTTGTGGGACCAATTTTTTGTGAGTTGAGTACAATTAAAGATGTGGAGTTTGCATGTCATGTCTGTAAAAAACAAAGCAGGTAGCCAATACTTGCACACTTTTATGAATACAGTCGAGCCTACTTACAATGGTCTCAATTATAACTATGGGTTGAACATTTCGGTTTAAACAAAAAAACTGACAAAAGAGCGCCAAATTCACTTTTCGAGATTCAGTTTCAGCCAAAAAAAGAGGAATCATTATTTGTGGCTTGCAAACGTAGCTAACTGGCTGCTGAATACGACTTACACTCAAAGTTGAAAATGAACTAAGTAGGCAAGCCGGGGCAGATGCAATGATAGTTTTGTAGGATAAGCAGCGCAGTTGTGTGATTTGAAGCGTTGCTGTGCTAGCTTACATGCTTCTGCGGACGGGTAACCGTAATCTCCTCGCTAACGTCTAGCTAAGCACTGTTTCTTCACTATCATTACCTGCTTAGAGCATATAGTTGGAATAGGTTAATGTGATGCATGTCGGACGTTGACATGATACCGTCAATAGGCTTCATGAAAAAGTATCTTTTGGCTACCGCGACACTGAACAACAGTTCCATCGCTGCCACCAACACGCAGACCACGTGATGCCCCGCCGTGGCGTTCAATGCAGCGTGACAACCCAACAATAGCATGTCAACATAGGTCTTAGAACTAAACTTGCACTTCTTTTTTTGTGTGTTGGCTATCTTTTTTGGTTTTTATTTCAGGAAGCTACTTTCGGTAGATGTTGTACTTGGAGCTGTGCTTGCAGAAAAAAACTGCAAATTAGGGTTGCAGTTTTTTTCTGCAAGCACAGCTCCAAGTAAAACACCTACACATTAATTACTGGTAAATAAATTGTTCAGGACAACAAAAATACCGATAGACTTTAAATGACATTTCACCACAGTGAATTGCTACGTTAAGTTACCGAAAAGAGTCAGTATTTCATTTATCGAAAATAGTATTCACTCAGAAAAACCGAAAGTAGCTTCCTGAAATAAAAACCAAAAAGCCCAACCCCTAGTTAAAATGAACACTCGCTTATTACGAACAAGGGTGAGCTACCATCAAAATAGGTATTTTTACTTTTTTTTGGCAGTCGGCGTTTTGCCCGCATTATATTTGCATCTTAGACAAAACAAACAATCGTGGCAGCGCCACTTGGTTATAACGAACTAAGGGGTGCTGTAAACAACCCCGCTGTCAAAAAATGAAACGTTCCCCATTAGCACCGAGACTGAAGAGCTCCTCCCAGCTCCCATGATCCCCCCTAAAAACGTGCTGATCCCCAAAAAACAGCAAAAAAGGTGGCGTGGCATCGAAATTGCAGTTAACCACCAGCGAAGTGCGCCCCAGCAGGCTAAAAGGTCAGTTGGTACATGCACGTGTGCTAGTTGGGTAAAGCATCTAAACTACAAGCAGAAGCCTGAAAAATGCGATACAGGGGAAAAATTGAAAGCGAAACTATTGAATACAGCTCATTATCAACCAGAGACAGTGATTTGAGATGTTTGAACATTTAATGCTCATACATCACTGCCTGAGACAAGTATGCGTATGTGTGCACAACACTAGGCTGTAAATACGAAGTATATAGCATGGACAGAGCCACTATTTGGAACACAGAGTTGCCCTACTGTGCAAGTGCTGAGCGAGTGTTTGTGTAGTGAAGCAATCAGTCAGGTCAAGAAGTGAGGTAAGGAAACAGGAAGGTAGCAGTGAGCCTACGTTAAGAAAAGAACACTCTAGGGGAGGGCCTCGCTAAGAGATCCTAGTAAAGCTTAAAAATTAGCTGAACGAAGGCAAATCACTCTTAAATTGAGGCAAGGAGTGTTCTAAAATGCGGTCTTTAGTTACGTAGTGACTTATATTACAGCATCTTCTTTGTGGAAAGAAGCTGAGCATTTCTTTTCAGAGAGCATTTTTTTGTAATTTATGTTAATTGCTGCTGTGTATATTTCTGCACAATTCATTTAATTCTATTTTCTTTTTGCAGGTTACATATGCAGCTTATTTAAAACCACTGACGCAAAAGTGAAGGCAAGCTTGGCCACAATGCTGTCTAATGGCAAATAATCTGCATGTTTTTATTGCTTTTTTCTAGTCATCTATTGCAAAAGACTTGCTAGTCAATTTTATTTATATGTATGTCAAATAAATAGTTAAACCTATCTTAGTGGGCATCTGTTTTTTTGCATGGCTCAGAAAAACTAAATCTGCAGTTTGCATGTACCTGAGGTGCATATACCATTAACAGCCAGCTTTTACAGTTGTCTCATACATGTAGACTACAAGCCATTGTGCATGCGCGTGGTATATTGCTAGAGACTATGCATATGGAAATATTCTTTTGGCCCAAATCTTGTAAGTTAATGCTGTGCCATTTTAGCAGCTCTTCAGGCTTATACACGTATAACCTGACCGTTAGCTATGCATATGGGCATTGGTGTAAAGTCCATTAGATGTTTTGCATGTATACTTTGTCAAAACAAAAATGAAGTTGCAAAGTTTGCTACAAAAGTGTGTATTCACAAGTAAGAATTAGAACTGAAAATTTCATGTAGGCTGTTCACACTTGGAAATTAATATAACTTAGATGCAGGTAATGTTTATGGGCTAAGTAATATTATATTGAGCTCTCAGGGAAATGAACTTCGTCCAGAAAATTACAAATTCTGAGGTGAGAATAGATGTCTTTTTTGAATGTCAAAGTTTACTAAAAGTGTATTGCCATAAATCTGTAGATTGTAGAAAAGTCTACTTGCTTAACACACATGTCTATTGACAAAGTCCACTGGTTTCATAGACATGTCTATAGACAATCTGTAGACAAAAGTCTACTGATTTCATGAGACATATATCAATACACAATCTATAGAGAAAAGTCTACTAAAAGTGTACGGCCATAAATCTATAGCCTGTCTATAGAAAGTCTATAGATAAAAGTCTACTGGCATGATAGACATAAGTCTATAGATAGTGCATAGACAAAAGCCTACTAATAGTCAATGGCCATCAATCTATAGAATGTCTATCGACAAGTATATTGACTTAATCGACATTTGTCTATGGACAATCCATAGAGTCTATAGACAAAAGTCTATTGACCTATGAGACATTTGTCCATAGACAAAAGTCTACTATAGACATTTGTACCTATAGACATTTGTCTATAGACAATTCATAGAAAGTCTATAAAAAAATGTCAATAGGCCATATTTAGACAAAAGTCTAATAAACATATGCCTATAGACTGTTTATAGACAGCCTATTAAAATTGTCTATAGACAGTCTATAGAAAAAAGTCTACTAAAATGTATGGCCATAAATCTACAGATAGTCTATAGACTAGTCTATAGGATTTGTCTATAGATAGCCTGTAGACCTTATTGACAGAAGTCTATAGACAGTCTATTGACTTTCTAAAGAAATTTTTGTAAGGGCACTGAGCCAGCGCGGCGCAAGCGCCTTGTATTTAGCGCTTTTAGTATATCGAACTTCCCATTTTTTGCGGTACCGTGATCTTTCCATTTTTTCTGTGACCGTAAATAAGATATTTAGTGCGGAACTGGCCTTCCTGTTGTAACTTGTAATATTTCAAGCACTTTCTGTTTTCTTCTTTCAATACTTTCATCACTAGGAAAGTACAGAAAAAACTGGAGCAACTGGGCATCATTCAGCTTCAATGGCCCCCAAAATGCGCCGACCCCAATGTTGTAGAAAACATCTGATGGATAATGAAGCCGCAACTTTCCGGTCCGGCATTTCAGCTACAGATGAAAGAGCATCTTAGAGCTGCTATCCTCGACGAATGGGAGCGCCTGAGGTCGCGCCATGAAATTGTTCAGCGACTATATGCGTCCCTTCCAGGACGCCTCCAGGACGTAATTGAGTCTGGCGGCGCTTTCACGCACCGCTAACCTCGCATTATAAATGGATACAATTCAAGAGCACAGCTGCAAATTCATCTGAAAGAAGGATGCCCAGTGTATGGAGTAAGCTTTTTTACGTAACTGCGGTAATCATTCTGACACTGTAAAGTGTAACTAATGTTGCTGGCAATCTACATTATCGCCGTCTTGGAGACAATTGGTCGACGCCATTGGCTGGGTGTCCTCATTCAAGAGCAATTTATTGCCGTGCTCTTTCTTGAACTGCATTCATTTCAGCCCAAGTGCACTGAATATAAAACAGGTGCCATGCTGAGAGTCTAAGGCACTATGACTGTAATAATTTGTTTCGAGTTTAGACTCGTTACTGCACGGCAAGAATCTTTTTCGATAAGATATCGTGAGCTACAAAGTGATTTATTTACTTGATAACTATCTTTGTCACAAAAATGAACCGTCAGGAGTTTCCACATATCGAAAAATCCCATCATTGTGAAATCGTTGTTGAGGAGTCAAACAATAATTATTTACAATCACAAAATGAACAAGGGAGGGGAAAACCTCAGTTTGCTAGAGCCAACGTTTCGACAAGGGGACTTGTCTTCGTCTGGCCCAGACGAAGACAAGTCCCCTTGTCGAAACGTTGGCTCTAGCAAACTGAGGTTTTCCCCTCCCTTGTTCATTTTGTGATCGCCAAGGACCATCTACCGCACCCTCTCTCTACCAATAATTATTTCCAGTACCTTTATGAAAACAGGTAGGGTGCAATAATAAGCAATCATGGTGGGTTCAACCTTACAATGCACTGTAAGCACGACATTATTCCTGACAGTTTCAGATTGTCTCAGTTTAAACAAGCCCAGACGTCTTTCTGACCGGCAAACCCTAAAAGCTAATGAAGTCAAATCCGTACGCCGCCTGCTGCAGCTCAGAGTATCTATGGGAGCGTGCAGACAAAGAAACCCGTATAAAATGATCGTGAGGCCTAATTTCAGCACCGGCCTGCTTTATTTGTAATGGTTTGGGTGGAATTCAGCTTCGCTGCAGAAATGGCACAAGCTTTCTCACCCTGTGGTAATGGCATGCGGCCACTGGTTACTGGACACGTGAAGAGTTTCACGCTTATACGTTTCATTGAGCTGTCTGTAGTTGAGCTGTCTGTCATTGAGCTGTCTGTAGCTGTCAAGGTGCGCAGCAGAGTGAGTTGCTTATGGTTGCTGCTTGAAGCGAAGGATGGAAATGAAAGTTTCACGAACGAACTAGGAACACGCATATAAAATGAGCCTAAAAGGAAATAGGAATAGCGGGAGGCTTGTTGCCAGGCGCTGTATGCGGGCTTCAGAATTCGTTCACTTGTTTCACAAGCGAAGCGCGCGCGAATCGGTTCGGCCACTGAAGCTTCTTAACACATATTCCAAGCTATTTTCGAGCGCCCGCGGCTTATTTTCGAGCGCCCGCGTAAACTTAGCTGCTTGCACCGCGGGCCTCCACTTCGGAGCAGCTTTCGAAGTTGACTCTGCGTTTTGAATCGATGCACGCGCCCCCGCACAGACGCCGGGGAAGAAGTAACAACACGACCGCCGCCATTACTATGGCGAGCCAGCTTGACTCTCTCCCTCGCCCGATTAAAGAGGAGGGGACAGAGGACTGCTCCCCGTGGAGTTCCTCTGGTACCTAGCAGGTACGGGCCACGCTCCTGGTCTTCGATACGTGTATAGGTTCGCCGATCAGTGAGAAATTGTCTGATGTACCTAAACGTCTTGTGGCCACAATTCAACTGTGACAAATGTGTCAGTGAGGATGATGTCGTGGGTCACGTTGTCAAACGCCCCCTTGAGGTCCAAGGCGAGGATCACCTTGTCGTCACTGGGGTGTTCGACCGGATCCAAGACTTCCTTGTGTAAATGCAGCAGACCATCCTGCGCGAATTGGTGTGGGCGGAATCTGAACATGGTGTCCGCAAAGGTGTGTTTGGATTCTAGATATGTTGAAAGTCTGTCTCTGTCCATAGCTTCCATCAACTTCTCCACACAAGCAGTTAGTGAAAAAGGTCGGAGATTCTCAATATTGATGGCTTTTCCGTGTTTCGGTACGAAAGTGACTAATGCGATTTTTGCAGTCCATTGGGAGGGGTGTGCCCCGTCCCATATGTAGTTAAAGTAGTGAAGATGGCACAGGTATGCCGTATCCGGGAGGTTAGCAAGGAGCATAACCTTCACTCTATCCCGTCGGGGCGCTATGGCGCGCTTCAATTTTTCCAGGGCCGCAAAGGTGGTAAAGCTGGAACGGTCTGTCTAGCTCCTCATTCTCAGAGCATGTATATGAGTATGCCGACCCGCGGCAGTCCTGAATGCTAAAGAGATATTTATCTCTGAGCGCCGTCGTAGCCAAATTGGAAGTGTCCCCGTCGAAAGCGTGAATAGCTCTTTGTAGTTGTTTCTGGGTTTCGTTCCGTGTTTAAGCTGGATCGATCAAGGCGCGAAAGAGGCGCCATGTGCTGCGATTCGACATTTGTGGAGCCGTAGTATTACAGCGGTCCACCTAGTTTCAGTCGGCGAGTTGGGCTCGACTGCCTCCTGGGTGAGTGCCGCGATATGAATTTTGAGATGGCGGTTGTACTTCTGCCGGTGCGATCGGCAGATGAGGCTATGCCGGGGCTGCCAGAGCTGCAGGGGGTGGTTTTCCACCCTCTGTGTTGCCTCTGAGAGCTGAAGTTGTTGTTCACCCTTACGAACCTGGGCAACCAAATGTTGGGACCAAGTTTCATAACCTTGTTGGGCTATAGGTTCAGGGTTAGTGAACTCCGAGCGAAAGCGAATCCAGTCTGGGAGTGTAGCTTGTCAATGTGAGCGTGTGATAGGTTTCGTGCGGAGTGTTGAGGAGGATGCAGTGGTCGCTACCGAGGGTTTCCTCTGTGTTGTACCAATCAGCATGTTTGTTTTTGGTGATGGTAAGATCCGGGCACGTGTCCCATGTTGCGGAGTTACCTATTCTGGTGGGGTGAGCAGGATCCGTGTGGAGGGTTACGCCCAACGTGGAGATAAGCTCCGCCAGCTTTCGTCCGCCTTTCTCCTCTTTACGGTAGCCCGAGAGAGGACTGGGGGCATTGAAGTCTCCAACTATAATGAGGGGTTCCTTTCCTGCGACCTCCAGGGCTTTGCTTAATGTGTCAGTGTATGTTACATTGGAGAGTTTGTGCGAGCTCTATATGCTGAGTGCATGCAGTGACGGGTCCTGTTTCCTAAGCGGAAGGAGGGTAACAATAACGTACTACTAGGCCGCGTTAAAGGCGAGAGCGACAGGGGTAGCCGTAAAATATTTGTTCGCGCAGAGTGCGGTCCGCGCGTCCCGCTGATTGCTCAATGTGGCACTCTCTCCTGGCTCCTGGAGGGCTACACCTGCGGGCAGTTCTGGGAGTTGTTAAGTGGAGTCGGAGAGCAGCACGCTTAGTGAGAACGCGCAAACCCCGACAGTTCCACTGAAGAATTGTTTTTGAGGCCGATTTTGTGTGCGAGTACCGGCGTTTGCTAGTATTGACGGCCATTGTGTTCACTTAGATTTAGGGTATCACCCTGGAGGAGAGGGGAGCCGATGGCGCCTGCCTGACGGACCACTGCCGTGTGTGGAACTCCGTCCTCTACTGTCAAGTACCCGTCCTCACAGGGGGTTAGAAGTCTGGAAATTTTGCTTCTCGCGCTATTGGTTGAGAGGCGCTTAACAGAACCTGACTTCCGAGCCTTGCTAAGTGGTTTTGGGATCTGAGCCACCATGAGGCTAGGCAGCCTGTATAATACGTTTTGAAAGGCAGCTGTAAGTTCTTCCTCCCGGGCGCTAAAGCCTGTCGTGATCTGGGCTTCCATCGTGGCGCTCAGTCTCGCTTCTATTCTGCCCTGATCTGGTTGTGAAGCCACCTGCTCCACTGCTTAATGATGTCCCAGGCATCAGGTGTGCCCTGTATAACGACGACATCACGATCTGGGCAACACATGGGTCGTTGGGACAGATAGAGGCCAACCCGCAACAAGCGGCGACTATCGTGTACGCATACGCTCGCCGCTGTGGCGTGGAATGCTCCCCGATCAAATCAAAATTCGTGCACCTTCGGCCCAACCCGAAGTGCATCATCAAAATTCACCTCTCCCTTGCTAGCGGCCCTATCCCTGAACAGGATGAGGTAAGATTGTAGGGACTCTTTATTCACCGCAACAGCATGATCGATATAGCCTGCAGAAGCTCCGCAAGATTGGAGGCCGTGTGCGCCGCATGGTCCGCAGGGTATCTAACAAATGGGGGGGGGGGGGGTAGGATGGAAACACGTCGTGAGGCTGGCCAATGCATTTGTAACCAGCCGGATACTCTATTCGGCACCATATCGCCACTTGAGGAAATGTGACGAGAACGCCCTAGAGGTGATCATCCTTCGAAATAGCGCGCCCTCAACCTCCCCATAACGACGTCCAATCAACGGCTCATTGATCTCGGGATGACCAACACCTTTGCGGAACTACGCGAGGTGCACTTCAACAATCAATACTTGGGGTTAAACAAATCCTCATCCGGCAAAAGCATCCTAAACCGCGTGCACATTGCCTACAAAGCGCATGCAGAGGAAAGGACCACGGTTCCAGACGACTGGCGCAATGCGCTACAGGTCCAACCTCTGCCACAGAACATGACAAAGGAGACTCACTAGGGCCGTCGAACCGCGCGCGCGACGGCCCTTAACGACCTCTATGGCTCTCGCTACGGAGTCTTCTCCACAGATGCTGCTGGCCCATACCACGGGGGATGGTATACGGCCTCAGAAATCCATCAAAATACGCACTTTCACGCACTCACTTTCCGCGCCCCCAACATTGCACACGTGGAGTAGCCATAGCGCTCGCCGCTGCAGAACCAGCCAGACTCCCCGGTTATCATAACCGACTCCCGGGAAGCCTGTCGAAATCTACAACAGGGACGCATACCTCATCGTGGCGCTAAAATTTTACATAGATTCGAGTACCGCGATCGCCCGAACACACGTGTCGTCATCTGGACCCTGTTACGGCTCGAGGTAGCAGCATCCCACCGTTGCCACCAGTTGTTGTGGCGCACAGGAAAGCTCGAACCCGGGCTCCATTTGGTAGCGTGTTGAGTCGTCGGGCTGAGGGAAGCCTGAAGCTTCGAAGTTGGAGATACGAAAACAAGCATGTTTAATGGCAAGAAACTAAGACACTTATTTACATAAATTTACAAAAGAAGAGCAAGGAATCAAAAGTTAAGAGTTCATAGCGTCGAGCGTCTGGATGAGCCTATTACCCAAGGCTCAGAGCCACTGGATGAACCTATTACCCAAGGTTCAGAGCCACACTGGACGAACCTATTACCCAAGGTTCAGAGCCACACTGGATGAACCTTTTACCCAAGGTTCAGAGCGTTCGTGCTCACTTTGGTCGCAGGTTAAATAGCCCCTTTCACCAGGCGGCAATTCATCGCGACACAAAAGATCGGCATCACACGTCACAGCCAACGAAGACACCTGTTGAGAGCCCACACGTGGGAACAATTCATCGTGACACAAAAGATCGGCACCACACGTCACAGCCAACGAAGACACCTGTTGAGAGCCCACACTTGGGAACTGGCGAGGAGGAGCGTAAATCCGCATCTCTGTCGCACTGCGAGGCAACCATACTGTTGTCAGCTCGCGTCCATCGAACACAGGTGTGGCCTGATGACGTCGCAGCCGCAGCTGCGCCGGCTTCCTCTGATTCGTTCCAGGGTTTTTTTAGGACGAGGGGCACCCGTTTTTCCCCGGTCGTCGGTCCTTCTAGAAGGTCGTTGGCACCGAGCCGTGGGGTCATCTTGGGGGTAAAACGACCCGTCGAAATTGCCGCTACTGTTCAATCCACCACCGTTTCATCGCGGGTCTCAAGATGGGTCGTAACAGCTACCTCCCCCGCCAGACGAGCCTCGGCGAGTAGCAGTCATCGCTACTGCACGAAGAGACGACTTGGGCTAATTGCTCGCAGAAGCATGCCAGAAGCCCTCTGCCGCTCGCAACGTGGTCTTCTATTACGTCGGCCAAATACTTTGAGGCGTCTCTAAAACGGAAACCACATGCCCAAGCAAGCACTCAACTTCCCTACGAGCAAACCAGTTCCAAAAGAGGGATTCAATCTCGGTACTATAGCCGTTTGAGAAAAGCTCACACTGAAACTTCTCAGGACCCACGCAAGCTGAGAAAACCGAACCTGCTACTATACTCATTAACTCAAAAACGCACGAAAAAAAAACAAAGTAGCAATTTTGGTTCTTAAAGAGCATTCCGGACCGTTTAGAAAGAACAGCTAAGCGCGTCCGCATTTTCATGCAATGTGCCCTTCTTGCACGTACTTAATAAAATTCAAACATCTTTAAAAGCAGCAAAACTGAGTGAAAATCACAAACTTTTCAAACACCACTCAGCATTACCACTAAAACCTGGAAACTTGTTTGCCTTCACCCCTGTCTCGTTTTTTTTTTTTTTACAGTGAGTCAATGTACAAAAAAAAGGCTAACACTTATTCCTCGAATTGGACATTTTTCAGCCGCGCCCTGCGCGGTCGCGGTCGGATGGCCGGTCCACAAGCAGGTGCTTCAAGAAAACTGCGGGTTTGATTGGTACCGCCTCTGCTCGACCTACTGCGGAAAGGGTGCCTCCTCCATTTCTTTGTCCCTGCCTGTCGCGACCCCCTCCGACTCACGCGCTCTCTGCGGCGCCCTTTTGTGTGGCTGTCGCGCCCTATTCTTCGTAGCGCAAAGCCTGCGTCTCGTGTCCAACACCTACGCCGTCTGTCCCTCTTTCGGCCCGCAAGGGCAGTCACCTGGGCTTTCATCGGGCCCATCCGCCTTCGGGAAAATGACACTGTGGGTTTTGCCTTTCCCTCAACAGTTCTCGCGGTGCTGTCCCGCGTTAATTTGCCGGCCCTCGCATCAGCATTAACACCTGCCCTAGCATTCCTGATTCGCTTGTCGCGTTCGCGGTTTTTCCTGCGCAGCGACGCTACTTGCGGTTTACTCTGAGTGCTAGGCGACGGACTAATTGACGAAATGTCCACTCCTGTGGTTTCGTCTGAGCACCAAATCTCATTTTCCGGCTGTCTCCCTATCGGAGCAGCATCATCCCCTTTCCGGGTTGCAGCAACAATCTAGTCTCTGTGGCACTTTCCGGCGAGCGTTGCGCTCTTGCCCGGCGCTTCACTGCCGCCGTCAGGCAATTGCGGTTCTCTCTTTATGCCGCTTAGTACAGCCTGAACTTCCTGACTGCTAGTGCTCGCCAGCTGCGCCAGCGGTGTCCCTTCTCTGGCTCTGTGATCGCATGCACACCGAACCTCACTGCATTCTTTCTGGCGCGGGACCTCTGCCTTATCTGCCAACGCGCCATCTGTCTCAGGGCTAACAGTAAGCGTTTCTTTTTCCTCGCAAAGGTTTCGCTTTTCCTGTTCTTTCTCCACGCGGAGGCTTTTCTGCGGAATAGTTTCACACCTCTCGCCTGCCTCCTTGTTGAGAAGAGGTACCACTTGCTGGGGACAACCGCCCGACCTCTTGCTCAACTCCATATCTTGCTTACTGAGCTCAGCCTTTAGCTTCAGTAATTTTGCTTCATTCTCATGTTCACGCTCACCCCTCTCTTCCTCTTTTTCCCGCTCTTTCTTTTTTTGTTCGATGAGGCTCCACGCTTCACAGGGCTCCTCATCATCAGCACCCAAATCAGTAATAGCTTGAGTGATCACGGGTTCTCGTGCCAAACCCCTTGTCTCAATCCCCAATTCCTCACACAACAGCAACAGGTCCGGCTTCTGCAGTTTCTGTAGGTCCATGATAGTTCTGAGTCTGAGCTATTTCCAAAACAACTATGCAAAAATACCAAACCTCTAGGATTTAAGCACAGGTGTCTACCACTTCTAAATTTTAACCCTTTTTTAGAACCTGGTCCACATCAGAGGAAAAGCCAAGCACTCACCCACACACGTGATCATGTCCTGAGACAGCTGCCCTCTCGCTGGCCGACCGTTGTTGCCGCTTGTAGCTTCAGATCCCAATCGCTGATCCACAGATGTTGGGTCTTCGTATCCC
This sequence comes from Amblyomma mixtum, assembly GCF_055824585.1. Lineage (NCBI taxonomy): Eukaryota > Metazoa > Arthropoda > Arachnida > Ixodida > Ixodidae > Amblyomma > Amblyomma mixtum. The sequence goes on from NC_143021.1 coordinate 86,325,125, forward strand.
ACCGCTGCCACCAGTGTTGCGGCTCGAGGTAGCGTGGCCAGTTGTTGCATCACCTTTGGGGCTCGTACAGGATGAGGAAACGGTCTGACGATTCAAATGTTGGGGAAATACGAAAACAAGCAGGTTTAATGGCAAGAAACTGAGACACTTATTTACATAAATTTACAAAAGAAGAGCAAGGAATCAAAAGTTAAGAGTTCATAGCGTCGAGCGTCTGGATGTGCCTATTACCCAAGGCTCAGAGCCACTGGATGAACCTATTACCCACGGTTCAGAGCCACACTGGATGAACCTATTACCCAAGGTTCAGAGCCACACTGGATGAACCTTTTACCTAAGGTTCAGAGCGTTCGTGCTCACTTTGGTCGCAGGTTAAATAGCCCAAGGCTCCGCCCTTTCACCAGGCGGCAATTCATCGCGACAAAAAAGATCGGCACCACACGTCACAGCCAACGAAGACACCTGTTGAGAGCCCACACGTGGGAACAATTCATCGTGACACAAAAGATCAGCACCACACGTCAAAGCCAACGAAGACACCTGTTGAGAGCCCACACGTGGGAACTGGCGAGGAGGAGCGTAAATCCGCATCTGTGTCGCACTGCGAGGCAACCATACTGTTGTCAGCTCGCGTCCATCGAACACAGGTGTGGCCTGATGACGTCGCAGCCGCAGCTGCGCCGGCTTCCTCTGATTCGTCCCGGTTTTTTTTTAGGACGAGGGGCACCCGTTTTTCCCCGGTCGTCGGTCCTTCTAGAAGGTCGTTGGCACCGAGCCGTCGGGTCATCTTGGGGGTCAAACGACCCGTCGAAATTGCCGCTACTGTTGAATACACCACTGTTTCATCGCGGGTCTCAAGATGGGTCGTAACAACCCCAGCATATGCGGGACTAGAGGGAAACGAGGCTGCAGACGCCTCAGCCCGCGCGGTCCACCACGGGGCAGCGCCTCGACACTCGCCGCCTGCGATATAAGAACCTAATCCAGCTATCCCCTAAAAAGAAATTATTCACTTTTATTAAACACAGCACGGCCTCTTTCATCGCCCTGCGAAAGGGCTAACCAAAAGCGAGCGTTGGCTCCTTCGCTTAAATACCAACACAGTACTGTGCCCGCCAGTGCTGCAAGATTTTAATCCGGCTTTTAGCGGGATGCGCCCGCGCTGTGGATGCGCGTTCTCGGACGTGTACCACACGGTGTGGGCATGCTCCTCTAACCCTACTTACCCCCCTTTCCCCTCACTTCCCCGAGAGAGCTGGGAAGCTGCCCTGCTCAGCTGCTGTACGTTAGAGAGCCAAACAGCCCTCGTCGCTAGGGCCCGAGCTGACGCGGAAGCCACAGGGGTCTCGGACTAGGGCCCTCTCCTAGAATTTGTAAGGGGCTGACCTTTAGGACTCTCTCTCCTGTAAATAGCCCTAAGTAAATATTCTCCACCACTACCCCTCGCCCGCCCGACAGCAAGAGAGCCTCTGAACCTCTATACCATCGCACCAAGCGCGCTTGGGAGACAGGGACGCCACCACTCGGCTCCGCAACAGCTCCGCGGCCGTGCGCGTTGGGCTGTACATTTTTGACGGGGGCTGTCCGTACGTAGAGCCACGCGGATTGTGCATGCGGGTGGTTGCCGCGGATATATAGAGCTTTTCTGTTACAATACGCGAAAAGAATCACAGAGTAGCGTTCATTCCTGTAACCGCAGTTTTTTGTAGTAGAGTTTATTGCCCTGTTATAGTATAATAATAATAGTAATAATAATAATAATAATAATGATAATAACTTGTTTATTTCCGTCAGTGATGGGGGAGACTGCGGATAAAAGCCGCTTGACAACAAGCGACTTGACTGAAGCCCGCAGCCTCCCTAAAAGCAGGCAGCGATAGAACAACAAAAAAAACTCGCAGAAAGCACAATATTCAAAAATAATACACGCACACTTGATAGTCACAAGAGGTAAATAACAAAAGGCAAGATAACACTGTTAGTTGTTATTGTAAACAAGGATTGTTAATGAAATGTTTGCGTACGGTTCGTACATAAATTGTACGCAAATCTATCCCTGATTTGTGGAATGAATTTAAAAGGGTTGGCAGTGTGTATGACACTTTTTGCCTCGAAAAATTTGCCCGCGTTGTGACCACCTTCCACGGTTCTGTGTAACGGGTGGTGGAGGAATGTGTGTTTTTATCGAGATCTGATAATACATGACAAAACTTTAGATTTTCTTTCACCTCCCGTTTGAAGGCCAGACTTAACTTATAGTTATAAAGATTAAACGTGCGTATTATGTTTGCTTTCGAAAATAGCTCTGAAGTATGGGAATGATAGGGTACATTAAATAGTGCTGGAACGATTTTTTTTTTGCAGTATAAGTATTCTTTCAAGATTTCTACGTGTCGTGGTACCCCATACCAATATACAATAATCGAAAGAAGGAAAAAAGAGGGTATTGTAAGTAAGAAGCTTTATATTGAAAGGTAATATAGCTCTGTGTCGCGCCGTCATACCAAGAACACGAGATAGCTTCCCTGAAACAGATTCAATGTGCGCATCCCAAAGCATATTCTGTGTGAAGATAACTCCAAGTATTTTAACACTACTATCTTATCGTACTACTATCTAGTATTTTAACACTACTATCACTACTATCTAGTATTGGTCTTTAAGTTCGTGGTTTGAGAAATTAGGCTTCCGCGGCCTATAGAAACGGGCGAAAGCAGTCACGGAACAAATGAAAGGCGCTCAGGCGCAGTGACAGCGCTTGTGCAGACTTGTATGGGAGAGGAACTCAATTACCACATTGGCAGATTACACAAAGCTGATTTGCAAAAGTACCTTAGTGAAGTTCGCGGTGCTGTGTTTTGTTCGACGCATCTGGTCACGTTATTGGAATGCCCATTACGTTCTCTCTTGGGCCCTCCGCACACCGCACAAAAAGGGGCCAGTCAGCCCAGCGGGAGAAGGGAGGCGCCGAATGGCGGGGGATTACAGGAGACGTCAAACTCCCCTCATGGACGGAGTCGTTAGGTGGCATCCTGTGTGCACGTGTGTACGGCGAGGCTGACCCGCGTCACAGTGCGTGGCTTTTTGTGCCATGTCTGCAGCGGCATGCTTTGACATATTGTCACGCTAGCTGCAGGCATGATGAGCGACGATGAGAAACAGATGAGTTGAAGTGGCTTTCCTGGAACTTGGGTCAACCGGACGTTGAAGTAATCGCATCATGGGAAAGTGAGAGTGTTCGCGAAGCTCGCAGCAGGAAAGCAAAATCGTCATGGTGGAAAGTGTACATACGATATGTGTACGGTGTCGCGATGAGCTACCTTCTTTCCCCAATCACCGATTGGTTGTGTTTTCCTTTCCCAATAAATTATTGGGTGGATGTTTGTACAGTACCTGATTGGTTATTCCTCCCACCGAGGGCGGGGACATAGGATTTAAAACCCGCTGCTTCGGCAGGACCGAGGGCTGGTTTCGTTACGTAGAAGTACGAGCCAGTCAAGTGTAAATATGTTTTCTCCTTGTTTGTATCTTCCTTTGTGCTTTTAATTGTTATAAAAAAGTTAACCTCCCCAGAAGTGTCCTCTTGCAATGTGATTGAGCAATTCGAATCTGCAAGACGTCAAGAATCCCACAACAATCATCTTCAACAGCCAATCGCTCTACGAGATGTTAAGAAAGGATTTTAACTGGCGCAGCCGCAGAGGGGACATTTCAACTACCTTGAAGCTCTTTCTGCTGGCATAAAATATTAGCCGCGCAAATTTAGAAATCATACTATATTTGAAATTCTAAAATAATTTCAATGCGCCAATGAAAAATACAGACACTGAAATCAATATGTTGGTTGGTTTATGGGGTTTAACGTCCCAAAGCGACTAAGGCTATGAGAGACGCCGTAGTGGAGGGCTCCGGAAATTTCGACCACCTGGGGTTCTTTAACGTGCACTGACATCGCACAGTACACGGGCCTCTAGAATTTCTCCTCCAAAGAAGTTCAGCCGCCGCGGCTGAAATCAATATGACCGGCGTGTCCAACGAGGCGTATTTTTCGGTTAGTGACCGTCTGGGGGTATGACATTTTATTGGCTATCATCAAAGCAGAATACTTCGTACTGTCCACTGAAATCAATCAGTACTTTGTCAGGACTTGGATTTATGAATATTTGGGATGTTTCATTGCTCTAAAGTTCGAAATATTTAAGATTGCATTACGGTTTGCCGCTCACGCAACTAGATACCAAGCATATTTCGATCTCGCGGAAAAACAAGAAGTCTCCTGTTACCCCAGTGATAGAAGCCAGGGTATACTGTGGTAGCACATGCTTGTCATTTGCACCAGCCCCCGTGGCTCAGTGACTTAGGCGTAAGGCTGCTCATCCCATATTCGCAGGGTGGATTCTCGGCCACGGCTTCTGTATTTCGATGTAGGCGAACCACGTGATGCCCGTGTAGTCTGTAGCGTCACCCACGTTAAAGAACCCCAGGAGTTCAAAATAAATTACAGCAGGAAGTTGGAAGAGTTCGCTGATATGCAGACTTCATTAATATGCAGACGAGGACCGACAACAAGTGCTTGTCCTTGTAGCTACCCGTCTATTCGGCGCCTCTATGCGCTTACTTCTACAGCTCTGTATTAAACCGGAGCTCTTCACCTTGTCGCTTCTCGCCGTTCAAAGGTGGCTCGGGGCGCTATACCCTACACACCAATGCCAGTATTTTCATTTGCAAGTGTTGGTGCCGCACCTTTCCTATTCAATTTCTGTGCACATAACGTTCCCCGCTCAGGCGTCTGCTGTGAGCAGGTGTGTGGCGTACTGCAGCCCCAATCGTATGTCCTAGCCGCCTGGACTAGTTCTGGACCAAACATGCAGACGCCTGCAGTTGTTTCTCTTCTCACTGTAGAAGCAAGCCCTTGTTGCCTCCCCTGCGGCCTGATCTGCTGACGACCCAGACTGAGGCAATGAAAGCCCATTTTCTTTCACATAACCTCCTACTTGTACCTCCACAACCATTCCGTAAACACGAGTCATCGGCCATCGAGCTTTCGCCTGCTCTTCGTTACCGACTGACGAACTTCGTTGCGTAAGCCGCGCTGCCTGCAATGCCGGAATCGCTTGCTCCCTTTCTGTGGCTAATCTTGATTGGGCAGGAGTATCGACCTCGGCGGTTGGCCCGTGGTGCGCAACACAAGACGGGTAACGAGTGGGGTCCGCAGCCCAACTCGCATAGCTTTCGAAAGCGTTGTTTTCGACGACACGCGATTGGCTGAAACGCCGGAAGCACACGCAAGTTTGGTTGCGACCGGAAGCGACCGCAGCATTCACTGCGCTGCCTTTGGCGCAGCGAAACATCGGGCAGAACTTTTGCACTTCGCTGATAAGCGCAGCATTACGAAAGATAAGATTAGCCAAAAGTTTAGTCGCGTACCAGATCCCACAGCAAAGAGGAAAATCTAAGCTGCTCCGTACACCCAGCGGACATCAATAGATTAAGAACATTGCAGATAATCCTTATTGTACTTTTAAAATCTACACATGTATTTGAGTAAGATAATTCACATAACTGCGTTCCAAATGGAGTGACACATGGCGGAAGCTGAAGCCGCCGTTGGCCGATCATAAACAACAGGCAGCTAGCTTCATCGCTAAGCACGGCATCGTATATACTATATCTCGAGAGGAAAGATCAAATACAAGCAAAACGTTCGGCGTGCACTCACTCGCTGCATAGGTACTGAACACTCGCAGCTATGTTGAAACAGGAACACGCCGTAACGATCTGCTGCCTGCAACAGTGCTTAACGTAAGTTTCTTATGTGACCTGACCTCTGCTCATCTGATGAACAGCGACTGCTGGTCGCCCAGGCGGTCGACATGCTCGGCCTGTAAATTACGGCCGAATAAAGGTCTTGTACTACTTGTACTACTACTCATGCAGACTGCAGGCACTGCAAGGTACTGCTTTGAGGCATTCAACCAACCAGCATTTCTAAAGTGAATAAACAAAAGGAGTGATCTCTAAAATTTTGTAATAAGGACGGAAAACTGGGCGAGTTGGTGGGGATTCTTGTAAAATACACCAGGATGGCTTGGTGTGTTCTGGTGTTTCCTAGTGTGAACATCAGCTTCTGTAGTGTGTTCTGATGTTAACACCAGACTGGGCTGGTGTGTTGTAGTGTGCACACCAGCCCGGTTTGGTGTGTCGTAGTGTGCACACCAGCCCGGTTTGGTGTGTCGTCGTGTGCACACCAGCCCGGTTTGGTGTGTCGTAGTGTGCACACCAGACTGGGTTGGTGTGTTGTAGTGTGCACACCAGACTGGGTTGGTGTGTTGCAGCGTGCACCCCAGACTGGGCTGGTGTGGTGCAATGTGCACACCAGACTGGGTTGGTGTGCTGCAGCAGGCACACCACAACGGGTTGGCGTGTTGCAGCGTGCACACCAGAAAGCGTTGGTGTGTTGTAGCATGCGCACCACACTTGATTGGTGTATTTTGGTACCCACAGCGTGCAGTGTTAGTGTGCTGTAGTGCGTACACCAGACTGCATGGGTTGTGGTGTGCACACTGTTTTGGTCGCCAATTGCACTTAAGAGTGGATTAGCTAATTTTGGCATGCAAAACACTTTGAATAGGCATTAAGGTTTGGACAACAATCAACCACATTCTGGCTGACACACACAGGAAGTTAGTGTCCTGTTGTAAACGTATACAACTACACTGCAGTACCTAATTTTTACTTCAGTTTGGGGGCATACACAGCAAAGACAAATATTGGTAGAGTGCATCCATCCTAATCTGGACTTCTTGTCAAACGCGCGTCACACTGATCACAAAGTGCAGTATAGAACTATACCAACTGTAATGTGGGGACTCGCACAGATAGTGTGGACGGCCACAGTCCTTGTTCCAGCATTGCTTCTCAGCAGGCCGGCGTTCGCAAGCACGCACCAGAGCTTGTTGGAGCTTCGTCAACTTTGTCTTCTGTCTTCTTCCTCTCCTTCATCGGCGCTAGCCGCTGGGGCAGCAAACCCCAACTCTCTTTCTTACAATACCCCCGGGATGAAAAGGCGCCATACTGGAGGCCTAAGGGCACGAGACGATGGCTGGGTCGTAGTACGGCTTCAGGCGGTCTAAGTGCACAATTTCACGGCCGCGGCGGCGATGATCAGACGAAGGCGTGATGGGCTCCACGAGATAGTTAACTGGCGATGTCTGCTGCACAACGCGATAGAAGCCCTGGTATTTGCTCAGCAGTTTTGTAGACTGTCCTGGGCTTGAGGAGGGCACCCAAAGCCAAACCAAGGATTCAGGAAGATAGGGCGGCGGCAGACCGGGAGAAGCGGCGCAGGAGCTTTTCTGACGGTGCTGGTCGTGTGAAGTAAAAGAACGGGCGAGTTGACGGCATTCTTCGGCATGCGCAGCGGCCTGAGAAACGGTTGTAAATTCGGACGAATCGGGGCGGTAAGGAAGTACGGTGTCCATGATGGAGGAAGGCTCGCGTCAGTACAGAAGAAAATACGGGGAAAAACCAGTAGTGGCTTGCGTTGCAGAGTTGTAGGCATATGTAACGAAAGGTAGAACGCGGTCCCAGTCTGAGTGATCGACAGAAATGTACTTGGTGATCATGTCGCCGAGGGTCCGGTTAAAGCGCTCGGTCATGCCGTTTGTCTGCGGATGGTACGAAGACGTCGTGCGGTGAACGATATGACACTCCCGAAGGAGGGCTTCCACGACGCCGGACAAGAAGACGCGACCCCGGTCGCTGAGCAATTCCTGAGGTGCACCGTGACGAAGAATGATGTGCTGAAGTATGAAACGGGCTATGTCAGAGGCCGTCGCAGCTGGTAACGGGGTAGTTTCCGCATAGCGCGTGAGATGATCAATGGCGACGATGATCCAGCGGTGCCCTGCGGCAGTGCTGGGAAGAGGGCCATAAATTTCGATTCCAACACGGTCGAATGGCCGGGTCGGACACGGTACCGGTTGCAGAGGAGCAGGTGAGTGCGGTGGTGGGTTCTTGCGCCGCTGACATTACAGACAAGAGCGTATGTACTGGCGGACAAAACGGTACATACCCCGCCAATAATACCGAAGGCGCAGGCGGGTAAAAATTTTCAGCACACCGGCATGAGCACATTGCGGGTCGTCGTGATAACTGGCACAAATGGCGGAGCGGAGATGCCTGGGGATCACGAGCAGCCACTTGCGACCATCGGGGAGGTAGTTTCGACGGTACAGCAGCTGGTCACGCACGACAAAGTAATGAGCTTGACGACGGAGCGCTCGAGAAGGGAGGCGGGCTGATCGGTTAAGTAATCCAAGGATCTTTGCGCTGCTCTGAAGCCATATCAATAGGGTCAAGAGAAGGTGTGAGGGCGGAAATAGATGGCGAGTCAGGCTCAGAGGTCACAGGGGAGCGCGAAAGAGCGTCGGCGTAGGACTGTTCACGACCGGAACGATAAATGACTCGAATGTCGTAATCTTGTAAACGCAGAGCCCAACGAGCGAGGCGGCCAGATGGATCTTTGAGTGACGAAAGCCAACAAAGGGCATGGTGATCTGTAATTACATCGAACGGGCGCCCATATAAATAAGGACGAAATTTTGTGATCGCCCAAATAATCGCCAAACATTCTTTTTCTGTGACGGAAGAATTAAGTCTCCGCTTTTGTGAGCGCACGGCTGGCGTAAGCAACGACATACTCATTGAAACCAGGTTTCCGCTGAGCTAGAACGGCACCGAGACCGATGCCGCTGGCGGCTGTGTGCAGTTCTGTAGGCGCGGAAGGGTCGAAATTGCGCAAGATCGGTGGAGAGATGAGGAGCTGGCGCAGCATAACAAAAGCTTCGTCACATGCAGGGGACCAAGCCGACAAGTCGTGGCTACCAGCGAGAAGTTGCGTCAGTGGGGCGATAACGGCAGCAAAATTCTTGACGAACCGGCGAAAGTAGGAGCAAAGGCCAAGAAAGCTTCTGAGTTCTTTCAGCGATGTGGGCTTCGGGAAATCAGTAACTGCACGGAGCTTGGCAGGGTCCGGGAGTACACCATCCTTGGACACGACGTGGCCTAGGATAGTCAGCTGGCGAGCGCCGAAGCGACACTTTTTCAAGTTCAGCTGCAGGCCAGCGTCACTGAGACAGCGGAGAACACCCTCCAGGCGAAGAAGATCAGACGGAAAATTCTGGGAGAAGATGACAACATCGTCCAAGTAGCAGAGGCATGTCTGCCATTTAAGCCCACGGAGGATGTTGTCCATCATACGCTCAAAAGTGGCAGGCGCGTTGCACAGACCGAAGGGCATCACATTAAATTCATACAGCCCATCAGGTGTGATGAAAGCTGTTTTCGGGCGATCGACGTCGGCCATCGGCACCTGCCAGTACCCAGAGCGCAGATCCAACGAAGAAAAGTACTCCGCTCCCTGCAGGCAATACAGCACGTCATCTATACGAGGCAGGGGGTAGACGTCCTTCCGAGTAATTTTGTTTAGCCGGCGGTATTCTACGCAGAATCGAATGGAGCCGTCCTTTTTCTTGACGAGCACAACTGGAGAAGCCCACGGGCTGTGAGAGGGCTGGATCACGCCGCGGTTTAGCATATCGTTCACCTGTTCATCAATGATACGGCGCTCGGCGGAGGAGATGCGATAGGGGCGTTGGCGCAAGGGTACATGGGTGCCAGTATCGATATGGTGGCGAACCGCTGTTGCACGATCCAACGGTGCTTGAGGAGACTCGAAGGATGCGCAAAAGCGCTGCAGTAAAGCGATGACCTGGGCGCATTGGTGAGGTGGTAGAGCGGCATCGACAGAATGGGAAAACATATCCGGGGAGGACGGGTCGGCGACGTCGGCGGGAGGGGTGAGGGCATTGATGTCATGGGCGTCAGGGTCATCAAGGACAGGAGAAGCGTCGTCGAGATCGATGACATCAACCGTGCCAAGCAATTCTCCCCGAAGTAAAGTGGTGGGGAAAGGCAACGGGTTCGCGACGTACAGAGCGCCACAACCACCAGAAAGGGTGAGCACGGCATGAGGGAGCATGACAGATTTGCGGTGCGCACAAAGAGGAGAGGGTGAATAAAGAACAGTAGCGTCAGAGAGGGCAGCACAAGTCAGCGGCACAAGAAGAGAAGAGAAAGCTGGCACGTCGACGTTGGCAGCGGCGAGAATAGGCGCGGCGGTAACAGGGGCGGCGTCCACAAGAGCATCACACAGCGGCGACAAATCAATTTCAGCAAGTGCACAGTCAATGATGGCGCGATGCGCGGACAGAAAGTCGCACCTGAAAGTGATGTCATGAGAGGAGCGGGCGAGAACGAAGAACTCAATGGTGTAGGAGAGACCTTGGATGACGAGGCGGGCAGTGCACGCTGCGAGAGGGCGAATGGGGTCAGCGCTGGCGGTGCGAAGCGAAAGGTCAGAAAGCGGCGTCATCACTTTTTTTAATTTGCGGCACAAGTTGGACTAATGATGGACACGGCAGCACCAGTGTCAATAAGCGCGTCAACAGTAACACCTTCAACGATCACTTCAATAACGTTCATAGGAGCGGCGATAGGGCTTGAGACGGTCGTTGACGGCGCAGTTCTTGCCTCCGGAACTGCGGCGCCTAGTTTCCCGCTTGAAGTGGTGGGGACCGGCGGCGCATAGGAGAGAGCGAACGACGTCGAGGAGACGGCGACCGACGGCTTCGGTTGTAGCAGTCGGAGCGAGGCGGAGAGGGATTCGGAGGCGGCAGCGGAGAAGTGACAGGGACGGAAGGCAACGGAACGTCGTACGTCGGTGGGCACCCATAGTCGTAAGGACGGGATCCGCGCGTGCGGCACCAGCGGGCCACATGACCAGCGAGGCCGCAGGCATGGCAAATCGGGCGGTTATCTGGAGTGCGCCACAGATTCACAGGGCGGGGACCAGTGCGAGGCAGAGGATGGTTAGTGAGTGGCAGTGCAGGGGCGAGCTGCTGCTGAGGGTATACGTTGACAGGTGGCGCATAAGCAGGCATAACTGGCTGAGGTCGTGGCCGGGCGACTGCTTCAGCAATATGTCAGCGGTGCAGTAACCAGAGGGGGTGGATTAGCAAGCGGCAGGACCTCAGCTACCTGTTCCTGGATGACACGCTGAAAAGAGGCTGACAGCGATGGCGTTGGAGCGGGTTGGCAGGTAACCAGCGATAATTGACGAGCGACCTCCTCCCGCACAAACTGCTTGATGTGGTGAAGAAGTGTCGGCTGATCGTGGGCAGGACTGCCTGCTGCCAAGCTCGAAATGGTGTCGTCCGAGCAAGTGGTACGGCGGGTGACATGTCGCTGCTTGCGGTGCTCATCGTAGCTCTGACACAAAGACACCACGTCGGAGACGGTTTGGGGATCTTTAGACAACAACATTTGAAACGCATCGTCCTCAATCCCTTTCAGAATGTGTCGGATTTTGTCAGCCTGGCTCATAGATGGATTGAGCCGCTTACACAAATCAACCACGTCCTCGATATAACTTGTGAAGTTCTCGCCGTTCTGCTGGGCACGACTGCGCAACCGTTGTTCAGCACGAAGTTTGCGGACAGCGGGGTGGCCGAAGACGTCAGTCAGGCTGGTTTTTAGAGCCGCCCAGGTAGTAAAGTCCGCTTCGTGGTTGCGGAACCACAAATTGGCGACATCGGTCAAATAGAAGATGACTTTCGTGAGCTTAACGACGTCATCCCATTTGTTGTAAGCACTCACGCGTTCGTAGGAGGCCAGCCAATCTTCAACATCGGTGTCGTCAGTGCCGCTGAAAATCGCAGGGTCGCGCTGACGAACGGCACCGGAACAGACGACAGCGGTGGGGACAGGTTGGGCCGAAGTTTCGGTTGTCGTGGTAGAGCCTGGTAGCCTGGGCATCGTGGCGTAGCTCCAGGAGAAGAGCAAGCAGCACCTCCACCAAGTGTAATGTGGGGACTCGCACAGGTAGTGTGGACGGCCACAGTCCTTGTTCCAGCAGTGCTTCTCAGCAGGCCGGCGTTCGCAAGCGCGCACCAGAGCTTCATCAACTTTGTCTTCTGTCTTCTTCCTCTCCTTCATCGGCGCTAGCAGCTGGGGCAGCAAACCCCAACTCTCTTTCTTACACAACCATTTTTCAGGTAAAGCGAAGGGCAGAAGTGTTTCATGCTTAAGCATGCCCAAACTTTGCTTCACTGGATGTTATGTGCTGATGAAAATGCCTCAACATACCATTTCAAGCAGAACGTATGCAGCAGAAGGTCGCCCTTCTAGATATAATCGCCTCTGTGAAACAATGTTTAGTAGAATGATAATTAAGGTAACCTCCTAACATGTTTTCATAAACATATGTGAAAATTAGATATCAACACCATAATTCTTTACAAATCAAGCGTGCTTTTAACAAACCTCAGATAATAAACTCAGACAACAAACCAACACACGTACATTTCAACCTTAGGCCAAATATGGCATATGAAAAATGCGATTACAAGCCACATTCAGCTTCAGTAATTACAAACAAGACTACACACTGGACATTTTCTAGAATGCTTCTATATACAATGACCTATAACATGTGCAACACAGAGATGCAGAGGTGTTTCACAATAATCGAGAACAGCACAAGGAAATAAACTTCAAATGACATATGCAGCAAAAGGTGCACACCTTCGATACAACTGAGGCAAATATTGTCACAGAGTGGTGAATGCAGTCCGGAGAGCAGGAAGGCAGCGAAAATGGCTTCTAAACGAAACTCCTTTTGTGCTGACTTGCACAAGCAAAGAACTGAATAACTCCGCGGAGGCATAGCAAAAGGCGAACTCTGCGGTCGTTGCACAGAATGCCCGCCGCACTTGGCCATGCTGAATTTGAAGCTGACAGCAAACTTTCGAGAAAAAGCGTGGAGTTACTAGAACATTCTGCAACAACGCAGAAGCGGCTCCGCCAAGATGTGATCAATCTAGAAACCTGGTCGCGTCTTGCATCATAGCAAAAGCGATAAAGTGGCACACCGGCAACACTGAAGAATAAACAAACACTACAAAGGTTTGCGGAATTACTCCCATCTCAAAGAAGCGTCGACCCAATGCTTTAAAACATAAGACTACAAACAAATAAAATGGACTGTGCAAAAAAAAAACACTGAGTGTGGGAACAGTGTCCTTGAGCGTGCATAGTAGGGCTTTAGACGGACGACATGGAAAACATCTAGTCGTACGCAGCGTCGCAGAGATTGGCTATCATCATCATCAGCCTGACTACAGCCACTGCAGGGCAAAGGCCTCTCCCATGTCTCTCCAATTAACCCTGTCCTTTGCCAGTTGTGGCCACGGTATCCCCGCAAACTTCTTAATCTCGTCTGCCCACCTAACTTTCTGCCGTCCCCAGCTACGTTTGCTTTCCCTTGGAATCCACTCCGTTACCCTTAAGGACCAGAGGTTATCCTGCCTTCGCATCCCTGCCAAAGCCCATTTCTTCCTCTTGATTTCAACTAAGATGTCATTAACCCGCGTTTGTTCCCTCACCCACTCCGCCCTCTTCCGATCTCGTAACGTTACACCTATCATTTTCCTTTCCATAGCTCGCTGCGTTGTTCTTAACTTAAGCTGAACCCTCTTTTTTAGCCTCCACGTTTTTGCCCCATAGGTGAGTACGAGTAGGATACAGCTGTTGTATACTTTTCTCTTCAGGGATATTGGTAAGCTACCATTCATGACCTGAGAGAACCTGCCATATGCACTCCACACCATTCTTATTCTTCTAGTTATTTCCCTCTCATGATCCGGATCTGCGGTCACTACCTGCCCTAAGTAGACATATTCTCTTACTACTTCCAGCACCTCGCTACCAATTACAAACTGCTGTTCCCTTGCTAGGCTGTTCAACATTACTTTGGTTTTCTGCATGTTAATTCTTAGCCCCACCGTTCTGATCTGCCTGTCTAACTGATTGATCATGCTTTGCAGTTCTTGTCCTTGACATGCCATGTTCTGGATTTGATCACCCAGACCATTGGTGCTGTGCCCAGTATGAGTTTAAATTTGGCTATAAGCCAATTTAAATTTGTCCCTGGCATCTGTTCCTAACCACTTTCATAGAGATTGGGCACCTTCACAATATACAATTGGCTATTCTGTGCCACAAGCACACAAGGTGAAATAACCTTCTGCTCACAAATTAGGCACAACCCAACATCAGTCGGAGGGTGTTCGGCAGTAAACATGAAAGGCATAAAGCTTTCTTCGGTAATTAGTTCTTGGCAGAGTAAGAAGATACTGTTTTCCACCAAAAAGATTTTGATCACTCGCAAGAACTTGCCATCTTTTGTTAGAATGTATTCAGAGCACGTTTTCTCGGTCCTGTTATAACTGGCACTATCTACAGTGATCCCTTTAATACGTGCCCTGAGGTATTCACTCAAACTGGGCACAGCACCAATGGTCTGGGTGATCAAATCCAGAACATGGCATTCAAGACTGCCAGGCTACAATGGCGCACCTAATACTCCTAACTGGAGCTTATTGCCTTGCTTCCCCGAGATCAGCTTTTGCTGCTTGTTCAGGAAGGGCGGCAGTAGTACCAGACGCTTCAGGGACCTCTGAACCTCTCGCATGATGAAGCGCTCTGCTATTTGATGTGGAACACCTTTCGCTGCAGAAACTAGCTTCAGAATGTCGCCATTCCCTCCTTCAAATGGGAAGGTAGAGGTTGCCCACAGTGGCCCAGTCATGCGCACAGATTTCGCAAGGTGCACAAGTTGGTGCACATTGAATGTCAGGGTGTGTTCACCATACAGAACTGGCATCTGCTCAACAAAGTGCACAAGAAGCCTTTCGGCACCAAAAATATCTGTCTCTTCAACACTTGCTTGTAAGAGTAAAAATAAACTCTGTGCAAGAAGGCAGAAATGTGTGAAATATCTCTGCGGGAGTATATTGAAGAGGAGGGGTGCACTGTAATAAAGAAGCCAATATCTCCATTCTGTAGCTTTCCAAAACGAGCGCTCAGTTACTGGCCTGGGCAGTCTGGTGAAAGAAATTGGCGGCCGAATTTTCAACAGGCGGTCATTCAATTGCCTCACACGATTCCCAATGTGCCAGGCGCTTCCTGGTGAACACAGCCAAAGTTCCATAAGCTGCGATGTGACACCTTCGAGCACACAGTGCATGTAGTCCGGTGGAAAGCCCCACACCAGGTCCAATGTGCTGAGGGCTGCGACGGCTGACAAACCCTTTAAGCCGTCCACAGGACGGTCTCGCTTGGCTGCAAGTTTCATTGCACTGTACACCGTGTCGTGGCATCTCTCCACCATATCGCGCCCCTCCATGGTATACTTCAGAGTGCCTGAAAAAAGAAATGACAGATAATTTGTTATAGTACTATGCATAATAAACAAAGAAATACATGCTAAAGAACAGACAGGAGGGAACGACATGGACATGTATGTGATGGTTATGAAATGCTACAATAATTTAAACTACATGCAACGGTACCATATTTACCTTTAGTCAATGCACAAGCCCATTTTCCAAAATTAGGCTTTTCATGTTACACTCAGCATATGTACAAGGGCAATAGGTCAACATGTGGAGCTTGCATACCCTATTTTTCACTGCAGAACCCAAATTCCAAGAGGTAGACCTAGGATATGAGAGATGCTAATGAAAAGCTCTGAATTATTATGATCACCACGGAATCTGACCGGCATAGTTAATCTTTCTGACCTTTTATGTGCACAGCTTATGCAGGAAGAGGAACACAAGTTTACAAGAGTGCTTGTGCAAGATAGAACTTTCAAGTGACAATTTTTTCCATTCTGAATCCATACATGTGCATCACAGGTGACAACTGTGATTCCAGTCTTCACACCTGTTAAGTCTTGGATCATGAGGCAATAAAAATATCACAACAGTTTAAACAGACAGCAAAGACATTTTGCTCACATAATTAACAGCACCCAATCTCCTTGTAGCTAGAAAGAAGTGCCCTGTGCATATCTGCACATATTTCGCGCGGTAAACACAAAGCTAAATGTGACTGCTCACCAACGTGCAAAATGTGCTTCCTTTATTATGCATGCTAGAAAGCAAACTAAGCATCTCACAACAGCCTTTAGTTTCAGAATACTTATGAGGAGTTTAAGAAGACCCGTGATCCCTAAGGTCGGAAACTGCTATACCCTGGCAGTTTTTCAGTCTCAGTCTCTGGAATATGTGAACAGAAAAATTTATTTAAAAGACTAAGCACCAGAGTTACAGCTGTCACAATCAAGTAACTTTGCCATCCTTTTCTCTGCCATACCATCTTCAAGTCTCTCTCTCCCACATATGGGTGATAATTCTTCACAAGTGAAACTTGTTTCAGTGCTTTTATGGGGAAGCACAGATTGTCACATCATCATCATGGCCCTGCATCACCAAGTTATTGTTATTGCATTAGAACACAACCTGGTTCAAACTGATATGGACCAGTATTTTTATACCGGTAACAGTTGAGACCAACCCCATGGGATACCAGTAAATAGTCAAACTTGAGAAGGGTATATGCTTGGGCTTGTTGGTTCATATTTGAAAGGTAAAAAGGTAGCGTAGAAACAAGAACAGAGAAAGACAGAGAACACACGGCGCTACAACACACAGTGCCGTGTGTTGTCTGTCTTTCTGTGTTCTTGTCTCTTTGCGCTACGTTTTTACCTAGTCAAACTTGTTGCATGTGAATGCATTTAAGCAACAAAATTATAGAGCTGTACAGTGTGCAGAAAGCAGGTGAGGCAAAGCTTGTAATATGACTGAAACAATTCGTACCATCAACAAGCGTTCCTTTTTGAAGGCACCAAGAACAGCCATAGTATCCGTTGTACTGCTTAGCATTCAGCAGTGAAGCGCGAGCTGGCGAGTCAACACAAAAGCACAACACATTCACTGTTGACTGCACAACTTTGCCAGCAAATGACCATGTGAAGTTGCCCATAGCGTGGAATTTCTCGACAAATGTCTTCAAGTAGAGGTGAGTAGGTGGGTGACCTTTGCCAAACCAAATGGCGCCGATGAGGATGTTCTTCCATCGGTAGGGAAGAGGGAGCTCATTAAGCGCTACTTGAATTGGCCAGACTGACCCTTTGCGCGGCTTAAATACTGGCGATCCATCGCTGTTAGCGGTAACAGTCAGGTCACTCCAATTCATGTTCCTTTCATGGCGGACCTTTCTGTACAGCTGGCCATCTGTGATATCCTTATATGCTCCCTGATGAGATTCAGCTGTCAGTTTCTGGAGGTTTGCGCCAACTATATCCCCAAACTTCTTTACGAAACACTGTAGCTGACACTTGAGGTCGACAGTTATGAAAAAGCTTCCTTTTCACCAGCTGTGCCATAGTCGTCGTGGCTGCACAATTCGCGCAGCGCTGGAAATCTTGGCCGCAGCTTGATGTCAGGCACTGACACGTTGGGCAGTATGTATGGACTTCCACCATCCTTGATTTGTGCAAATCCCATAACTTCCTGAAACCATATTTTGTCGATGGGAAGACGCTCTGGCCAAGCAACGCATTCAACAGCTTCAACACGCTGTCCACTTGTGTCCAAGGAAGACCAGCAGCAACAACAAATATTAATACAAGCAGCATCGCCTGCAGGTGGGTAGTGTTCTGGTGTGGAAGTCTCGACTCAGAGTTCACTCTTATAAATTCCGACAAGTCTTCGTCGGGGTCCTCTAGCACATGGTTATCAAGCCCATCGGTGTCCTCATCAAGCCTTGGCAAATGTGCATCAGAAATGCTGTCATCAAGATGCTGGCTTGAAGGCTCATCATCCAAATTGGGATGACCTGTAGAGGCGTTGCCATGCACCTCATCTTCAGTTTGCTACAAAAAACATTGGAAAGGCACCATCAGCAACAGAAGAAAAAACACCAGTATTCAAGTGAATGACTGCAACCTGTTCATGTATACCCCGAACTGGTATCATTCTGCATGAACATCATTCCGATTCCCTCCACATTTTAATATTTTCATCACAGGTTGTATGTATTTTCTTTATAATGATCCATAAGAGATTAGTATACATGGACCATCATGTGACATCAACCTACAATCACTAAATAATTTATAATCGAATTTCCTATCTCACCTGTTCAAGCTTCAACAGTCAAGTAATGGCTACGACGTGAAAGGTCAATATAAGTCACATGAGACATAAATAAAAAGTGCAACATAATCACTGCTTCGTAATTTTAATTCACTGCGATGCTAAAGTCAGCTTGCCGCAAGAGCTGGAATGGCAATGGGTTTGGTGCATGGTTCATGGGAGTTGTGGTGTCCTAAAGCGACCCCGGCTATGATGGATGCCATAGTGGAGGGCTCCAGATAATTTCACCCACCTGGGGTTCTTGAATGTGTACTGACATCGCGCAACACATGAGACTCTAGCATTTCACCTCCATTGAAATGTGATCATAGTGGCTGGGACTGAACCCCCGCATTTTAGGTCAACAGTCGAGAACCATAAACACTGAGCCACCACAGCAGCAGAATCACCATGAACGAAGCAGCAGCGATTATACTGCAGCTGTCTTCATGCCTCATGTGACCTATACTGAACTGACATCGTAGCCATCGCTCTGCTTTTGGAACAGAAGCCGAATCAGATGAGATGAAATTTGATCATTAATTATTTGGCAGCTGTAGCCAAATACCTCATGGTCTTCCATGTATAGTAATGTATAACGCACCGTTACAAACAAGAAAACATAGCCAACCAAAATTTGGTCTCTATACTCCTTTAAATGTTATATGGGAAAGTGTCAAAAAGTAGGACCAAGAGTGAAAGTACGGCAAGTCGCCTTGCAATTCAGCATTGTCAGGTTCGTTGAGCATGATTTCACAACAGTCAGACAAGGCAGACAACAACAAGAGACGCTAATATTTTTTAAAATAGAGTTGCTCAACAGCGGCATAAGCCCATGCATAGAACAAGCATTAGCACAACTGAGTGGGCAGGAAACATAGGCAAATAAAATAATACATTTTCTCATAATACCACATTTGCATGGTTCAAAGGCAGCTAACATTAAACTATCAAAAAGGGCCCACAAGAAACCAAACATGCATTTTCGGGCTCAGCTGCCAAGCACCTAACCACTTAGCCACCACAGCAAGTCTAAGTGCACATATCTATGTGGCTTCGCTTGAATGCAAGAATTGCCTCTGAACACCTCAAAACCTACACGAAAAGTCTGGAGCAAAGGGCAGTACATCAGAGTGTGCGTGTGGGGGGGGGGGGGGGGGGCAAACCATTTGAACTGGGTACTGGGAGATTTTTTTTCTTCGGAAAAATGGGGTACGCAAAGTTTTCCTACGCAAAATTTCAGGCTTGTGGAGGGGGATAGATTGCCCCCCTTCAGCGGGTGAGGTGCGTTTCCAGAGTCAGCGCAGAGGCTCATGGGAAAGTCGTCTGCTACAGCTACTTCACGTTCCAAATTTCTCCCCCTGCTTGCTTGCTTCACGGCAGTCACTGTTAATTCGCTTCTAACACTAATTTATTTCCACTGCAACACCGCTGATTGTATTGCATCATCGCAAGACCAACTAGACGTCGACTCTGTTCTGCTTCGCAGCGTGTTTTCGCATGAAGTACAACCAAAATAATGTAAACGGTCGGATGCTTTCTATGCGTATGCAGTGCGATGTGTTGAGACGTGCAGCGCGCACGGCTGCATGTAGGGATAGTCTGCTAGCAGCTTTTACACGCTTCGAGGCAGCTACATCTATCATTTACTAAACTGTGCAAGCTCTGCCTTCGTTGCCTTCGTGATGCAGCAAAAAAAACGAATATATAACGACCAACACGTTAAACTAGTTCCATCGGACACACAGCCGACTGCAGTGCATATGCAGAACAGCCAGTCTACGCTGGCAATATTATAACCACGAGAAATCACTAATACCTTTCGTAATTGTCATTTTATGCGCTTAGGACGCGTTCATACAAAGCACGCGCTGATCTCACGGTAATGCTGTGCAATACGCAATGTCGCAGCACAAATAGATTAGCAAATAAACGATGCACGAATGCAGGACAATAGCTATGCAGAAGGCAGTGCGTGGGAGAAATTTGGAACCGGGAGTAGCTGGGACGATTTTTTCATTGTTTGTATTCACTTCGCAAACGGACCTCACCAATTCACCCCTGCCTCTTAAATCCGGCCCCATCCCTCAAATATGCACTCGCCTCGCTTCGGTGCGGGCCCCAGGACACGCTGTAAACAGGCTTACTTGCCTCTGTGCATCGATTTTTTTTTCTCGTAGAAGCCCAAGGTACGGCCATGGTACGGCCCAAGGAGTAGAGGGAGAAATTAGGGGGTAGCGGGCGTCTTTGGAAACGTGCCATGCACAACGGCTCACCTCTGAAACTTCATTCGACGGTTCCCTTTGCCGCTGGCTCCACACGGTTTGCCGCGGAACTTTCGCTGACGACGACGTACCGGGCTCAAAATAAGCAAGGTACCGTTTTTTAGGAGGCATGCTGCGATAAAGTGCACGGCCTGCTGGTAAAAGAAAGCTTTCAATCCGAGTACTGCAGCTATGCAGCTAACAGTAACTACAAACGAGGCACGAGCGGGGCACGAGAGAGAGCACGCGTGGTCTCGGCCTCCACAGTTACGTAACCACCACGCCGCCGCTTTGCACCACTGTACTCTCAAAACAATACTTTTTTTTTAATTAATATAAGCATAAATGATCGTTATTCGCAGTTCTTCTTTCTTTGCAGTAGATATTGCAGATCTGCGAACAAGAAAGTGTTTTGTCATGCTGTTTCGGTTTCGGTTTCAACAGCCGAACGAAGACTGCATCGTCAAGGTGGCTTATAGGTCACGCGCGAGGCATGAAAAAACTGCAATATGATCTCTGCTTCTACATTCATTGTCATTCCGATTCTTGAAGCAGACTGCATTGTAGTGAAGTAAAACGACTAATCAACATATCGCAGTTTTTTCATGTCTCCCGTGACCTGTGAACTATAAGCACAGTGCAGACAACTGACACATACAGCACATGCACAGAATGGGAACAGTTATCAGTTTCAGTAAGCACGATATCTGCACGACGAAGGACCAGCTTTAGGCCCCGCTCTTGCCTTGTTAGCTATAAACACACGTTGGCGTCACAACCATCGCTATAGGCTGTTGAAACCGAAATAGCACGAGAAAGAAATTTGATTATAAATTATTTAGCGCTCGTAAGAGAACACCACGCAATAATCCATGTACAGCAATGTCTTGCGCATCATTACAAACAAGACAGCACGCACCTATAAGTTAGATGCATATACTCCTTTAACCATCACAGCGGCTTTCCTTTAATTGTAATCAGCGATCTTCATGCCTTTTGCTTCCGCGACCTTTACCATTTATTTTGGCTTCCTTTACTGAGATCTTTGTTTCCGTTGCTGTTAACTGGTAAAAGTGAAGAAATATCACAGACAGTAAAATTTAGGCGACCACAGAAAAATACACCATTTGCGGGACTGTAATTTACGGTCAATCTTGGACGCAGGGATCGGCGAAGGTCATTTGACATGTGTACTTCTTGGATATTTTTCGTCGAAAAAATGGGGTTCGGCATGGTCTTCCTACGTAATTTTTCTTTATTGGCTGGGGGGGTCAGGGAGCGCCAGATTTCTACTTAAATCCATACCTGAGTTTCTGGGTTTGTCATACGTACGGTTTATTACACTTAGCTGTTCGTATAAAATGAACGCAAAGCTTTTTTTTTCACCAAATAAGCTCTTCTCAGAGTGACTGGATTATTTCGACCTAATTTTGAGTTGGGGCATATTGAGTGCAGTTCCTTTTTATGGGATTTCTATAGCTTCAAATATGACAGCGAGAACTATATGTAATTCATTCTGGTTCATTGCAGCCAATGCTGTTATAGTTACTCGATGGTGTGAGGCTGGCAGTGAATTTCTTGCAGTGCCCTACACAGCGGCCTATAAATATGGTCGACGTGCTCATTCTGCGACCGCTATTCTTAATATTCGCGCTGGACGTGGCACTTTGGACTGCCTGGGATTAAGATTCCGTTATCAGCTGGATTATTGATCAGTAAATCCTGCTCATCCACCTGGAAACCGTTCGATTCCAACTTGAATCACATGTATATCCAGCTACAAAATGTCATTCACCGGAAATCATGTTCATCTGGAATAATTTTTTCAGAAATATTTACACTTCCAGTTCACCCCATCTCGTACCTCTCCCAATGCCAGGTAGAAAATGTTACTTCAGCAAGAAATTCAGCCGAAAAAGTGCTTTTCAAGCTGGAATGGGCGCCCGAGACGAAAGTCCGCCCTCTCTCCATTCTCATCGCGAAACGCCAGCCGGCAAAGAAGCAATCGCCGAATAAGCGTCCAATACATTAAATAACTTATTTGGCGGTTTGTTTTCACCCGAAATTGTAAAGCGGACATACGGAGAGTTGGTGGCTGACAGGCACGTGAGAAGAGCTTCTGTCTTTCTAGACATTTCCAGATAATGAAGGGAAATGGTAATAATAATCTCTTACCGTACCTGTTAACCTAAGATCACAGAAAAAATTAGACCGAACGTATCGTAATACGCTGTTTTGTGCGCGGATAGAATACTTACGGAATTCTTTGCGCATCTTACTAAACAGCGCCACCTCCAGCAGTATAAATAATGAGCTATCCAGCAAGCCTAGGCGGCGTGGGCGCATCAAGACATAGAGCTATAGCACCAAGGAGGCTCGAGCGTGGAACTCCGTAAACTCCGTCGTTTGTTTTGATGATAGTTTTGGTAGCGTAACTGCCCGGACAAATGGAGTATTACGTGTACGTAAAGTTCTTGGAAGACAATCTGAAGAAAATTGCCAAATCTCGGCATGTGAGAGGGTTTCGCCAGGCCAATGTGCACGATTTTAGCGCCGGGGTAACCTACAGTGTATATTGGGAGGGCGACCAAAAAACCAGCGGAGGGTACTACGACGCTGAAATACTGCACATGTCAGGTAAGCAGAACTGTCCTGAAGACCCTGATGCAAGTTTATTTTTTTTTATCCCTGTGCCGTGAACTATTGCTGCAAAACATGTCGGCAAGCATCTGCCGCCTGTCTGCTCACATGGGTTTGCTCGGTGGACACGAATCAAAACAAAGGGCGCCGCCTTCATGTCCTTTGTCAACGCTGTTTTCTCTTTCATGTTGTCGAAATGTGTACATTGGGCCTATACTAGCTTCGGCTATTGGCCCAGCAGTTTTTGCAAACGTTTTGTATATCTGATGTTAAAATAAACAAAGAAAGAATGAATCTCCACCGACTAGCCCAACCACACGTGTGCGTTGTTTCTCGAACGTTTTTCGCCTTCTTCCACTTTCTTTTTACCGCTTGTGCGCTCCAAGTGTACTGCATGTTTGATGTTCGATGTACCGAAATCCCGTGCCCATTAATTTGCCGTGGTTTCGGGGAGACTGCAGAATGGTTAGACCTGTTTTCTTTTTAATTCTGTGTGTTTACATACACTGTAAAGCTCTGCAGTATTTGCCCGTCTGGTGTTGTATTATGAAATACACTGCACAACAATGTCAGCTATTATATGCTGCATTCCGTGCACTCATGTTGTCTTCTCATCTTTTCCGTGCTTTTAAAAATGTTAGCTCATCAGCACCACTAGGCTGAACATAAATTATGTGGATGCTTGAGAAAAACACTGCAGCATGCGAGTGTAATTATGTGGACACTGGACACTTGGGGAAAACACAAGCATACGAGTGTGAGCACTGAGATGTAGCAGCACGAGTGTTGTGTGGCCTGGTCGTTACTACGAGAAACAAGTGTTCATTGAAATTTATTTCAGAGTCCAAAGAAGAAATGGACTCATTCATCATAGACAAGGCGCAGCATGCAAAGCTGAAGCGGCAGGGGCCACCAGAAAATGTGCGTGTTGGAAACTGCATGTTCCGTTCAGGAATTGTCATGTTGGTAGTATGTATACATGGGTTTCATGCGATGTCATGGGTGCCACAATATAGAGTCTAAGGGAGAGCTTCTGCAATGCAGATTGGGGCAGGTAATGAAAAATGGATTAGAAAAATTTGCAGGTTTCTGGCATGCATCTAATCTCAAACATGGCGGCAGCTATGACTTTGGTGCAACCCAGGTATATGCAATTTTCATTGATGCCACTGCAGGGCCCTTGCTATCTTCCTGGTCATTCTGAATATGTTTGCTCTTTTTTATGGAAATGTTGGCTAGTGTTAAATTATTGAAACATGTGCAAGTCTTAGAGCAAGCAGCATGTTGCCATGCGGGCGTGTGTATAATCACAGCCGTGGTAAACAGAGCGTGCAGTTGTAGGAAAAGCCTATATGAGTGATGTAGTGCATTTTTCTGGTATTTGTTTAGTTCATGCATCTATACTTGGAAATGCATATGGAAAGAATTGTATGATATAGCTGTTTGGACCATTTAAGTTGCTGCTGTAAAGAGCGACCAAGTAAGAAGCAGCTTTAGCTCAGAGTCGTGAAGGACTTGACATTGACTATGCCAGCTTCACAGTCACATCGAAGCACTGCTGAAGCTTTACAAGGGAACCTCTGGACAGGAACTTGTTGCCATTTGTAGACCTGCCGATTCTTAGGCTTAATGCAGTCATATATACAGTCATATGCACTCCTTCTGGCATTGCTATTATTCCTAGCATGTATCGGGAGCATGAACTGTGAAGCGCAAAAGTTTGCAGGATCTGCGAAACTGCATTGCTGTGCCATCTGCCATCACAGAGCGTGGTGTTGAGGTTCACGTGAGTCTGGATACTATGCTCTGTTATGGCATATCACGCAGCAATGTAGTTTTGCTTCGCCCCGCCACGCATCGCAGATCCTGCAAACGTTTGTGGCCAACAGTACCGTGTTATGGATGAGGAAATGCCTAATGTACTTGTGGCAAGTGGGCGAGTCTCCTTGCAGTGGTCAAACAAATGCGAGTGTGCTGATTATATGCGAAGTGCACGATGACTTGCGCATGATACACATTTGCTTCATTTATATTGGTTATGCCTCTGCTTCAATTCTAGTCAAAAAGAAAGGTGAAACAGTTGAGGATGGCTGCCAAAAGGAGTGCCAATGAGGACATTGTGGCACTCGCAGAAAGCAATGCACTCAAAGAGGAGCTGGAAGCCCTCAAGAGAGAAAATGCCAATGCAGCTAAACATGAAGCTGCAGGAGCAGCTCCTGAAATGCCTCTCAGCTCCAGGTTAGTCCTGCACGGCAGTATGCCTACTTCTTAATCTAGATACCACTTGCTACAGCCTGTAAAATATTATTTTCTCGTAAGCTCCAGTGTCTCAAAAATACACAAGTGCTTCATAAAAGAAACTTCTTTTTTGGGAAAGCAATTGTCAAAAATTTTGCATGTTTATGCAAAATTCAACATTTTTCATTGGTTGTAGAAATGCAGTTTTGCACTAACTCCATGTCTTTAATGATCCTAACGTCTGCATCACAGTGGAAATGTGAACTTTAGCTACATATGTTCATGTTCTTAGTGGAGCTTAGATAAATTACCTAAAAAGACCAAAAACAAAAAGATGAGAAAGTATGATGAAACAAGAAAAAATGAACTTGCTAAACGGAAAGTCTAAAACTGCAAACGTTTTTGTCGACAGCTGCTGAAGTGAGCAATGAGGCTAGTTTTGCACTCATTGAGAATGCCGCTGAAGACATCCCTCCAAGGGCGGTTACACCAGTACCACAGCAGTGCCACCCCACCCTGTCAATGGAAGGGTCCACGCTGCCTTCATCTGAAGTGCACAGTGCGTGCTTATCAGCTGAGGAAGGTATGGAAAGTCATCTGCAGCACTCCGGAATCATGTCTACTATCTGTGCCCCGCCGCGGTGGCTCAGTGGCTACGGCGCTCGGCTGCTGGCCCGAAAGACGCGGGTTCGATCCCGGCCGCGGCGATCGAATTTCAATGCAGGTGAAATGCCAGAGGCCCGTGTACTGTGCGATGTCAGTGCACGTTAAAGAACCCCAGGTCATGACAAATGCCTAAATGTGGGATTATGGAACTTCCTTGCCTTTTTTCGGGTTCTGTGCAGCATACTGCCATTTTGGCTCATTACTGAAAAAAAATCCTGCCGCAAAGTATGTAAAACCATGTTTTCATTTGATGGATCGACCTCTAGTTCAGCTCTGTGTTACAAGATGTGGTTGTGCAGACTGTATTGTACTGATGGAGGTATTCTGGAAGAAGGCTTGTGCAACGGCAGCTGCTAGCAAGAAACAGTGGGGCCGGTAATTTAATTAATATCCGATAGTGTACTCTTTGTAGACTATGAGGACGGTGTATGTCTTTAGCGGAGAAATTGTTCATAAACTGCAGCAATGCCTCACCTGGGCTCACTCATTGCAACTCATGACCTGCTTGGACTCAACTCATTTCGACTAATGACTCCATCTGTGCTCACTCATTAGGGCTCACTTGCACATTTCAACTAATGGCTCACCCAGGGTCACCTAGACTCAGACTCCTATAAGCCCACACATCGGAGAGCTCAGGCGTTTGTACGCCGAACGGCCGGAGTTATGCGCCTAAAATGGCAAAAAAGGGGTTAAAAACGCAGTTATGCGATGAGCTCTCAACTGCAGCTAGCCAGTAGGCACGCCCTCGCGGGATGTAAAGATCTAAGGCTGCTGCATGTGTTCGCCAACCAATTAAAAAAACAAGCAAGGGAGAACTAGAGGAACCACTATATAGCAAGCCACAGCCAATATCTGACGAGACCAAGCATGGAGACTAATCACTCATCTTTTAGTAATGTTCTAGGGTGCAGTTTCACAAAAATTATATACCATAAAACAGTGAAGTTGCTCTACATCATCTCAACCAGAAGAGCAGTCAGTATTATGAGTGCACAGGAAACTCGTGTTCTACCGGACTGAACAGGACTCGGATCACGATCTGAATGTGAGCGCGGACTCACAACTCGGATCATGATTTGAAATGAGCCCCAGTGAGTTTGCCGACCTATGCACGTCAATGCATTCATTGTTACTAGTAAGGTTGATTCATTGTTTTTGTTAAAACTATCACAAATAGCTCTTAGTATTAGACCATTTATGTGCACAGGTAGCAAAATTAAGCAGTGATAGCCTGTGCCTCAGTCATCTTTCATAATATGCCTTGTTTTTTGTCACAGTAAAACTTTACTTCATCATGTGAGCACAGTACAGCCTTCAATAGTGCACTTACTCTGCATGACTTTTGATATTTATGACATGTGATCTCTCTCTCCACGAAGGGTTTGTAAGCTGTGGTGTGTTCTCATTGCTAGACGGTGCCTGTTTTCTTTCTTTTTTCCCCAGAGGCTTCGGTGACATTGGTTCACCTTCCCGCAGCTATTGAGGCTGCAGATGTGCGCAAAGAAATGGCAGCCACAAAAGCAGCCCTTGCCAAGTCGCAAGGCATGGCTGCATTTTGGAAGCAGCAGTACGAGTGTGTGAAAGAAAGGCTGCTGACCAGTAGTACACTTCAGCAGCCTGGTGAATGTAAATATTATACGGGGCTGCCTTCATATGAAGTTTTCAAAGGGCTGTACACTGCTCTGAACAGTGCCATGCCTCAGTCATCCAAAGGGCCATCACGCGCACTTGGCAGCAGCGATGATTTTTTTCATGGTGCTGGTAAGGCTTCGAACAGGGATGCCCGTTAAGGAACTTGCACGCAATTTTGGCATGACCCAATCTTAGGTGAGCAAGACCTTTTCTAAGTGGGTGCTGTTTATGCACAAAGCCTTGCGTGCAATTACCCGTGTGCCATCGCTAGCTGAAGTGCAGCAAAATCTTCCGAAACAATTTTTAATCTTTCGGGACACGCGCATGGTCATTGATGGCACAGAGATCAGGTTGCAGACACCGTCATCAGTGGATGCACAGCGCCAAACTTTCTCGCCCTATAAGCATGGCAACACAGTTAAAGTGCTTGTAGGTGCCACACCAGACGGCTATGTCTGCTTTGTCTCATATGTTTGGGGGGGGGGGTCAATTTCTGACAGGGATTTCGTTCTAAAAAGCAAACTGCTAGATATTTTCAAACCCGGTGATGCAATAATGATGGATAAAGGATTCAACATTTTTGACCTTCTACCTCCCGGGGTAACGGCACATATGCCGCCATTTAATAGGCCCTCATTAGGTCAGATGAACACTGGTGATGTTTCGATGACCAGAAGCATTGCCAGCGCTCGCGTACACATCGAGCGCGTCATCAGAGGGATCAAGGAATTTCATATTTTGGATGGTGGATACCTCATCACAATGACTGACATTATCAATCCAGTACTACAGACATGTGCTTACCTCAGCAATTTCCAATATCCACTAGTGCAGGAACAGAACAGCTGAAGTAGCAGGTGCTATACGAGCGGGTGGTATGAAAGGTTTAATGTATTGACACATGGGCTGTAAATAGAGATGTAAAATTCCAGGAAAATTTGAATGGCGTGAAAAAAACCGTTCTTTTCAGGGTTTTTTTCATGAAAAATTGGAAATTTTGCAAAACATGACAAAACAGGTTTATTTGCAATCAATAATAATGCTCCGAAGTTCAGTCGAATATGCAGTTATAGATGTCATATTGTGAAACGAACTTCTGGTTCTATTGCACCGAGAAGATAAATAATGATTTGCACTTCATGCGAATATGGAGGTATAAATATCATATTTGTGGAACGAACTTCTTGTTCTATTGCACCGAGAAAGGGAACATGAAAACTGATCTATAAGTCACTCCATATGGGACTCAGAATCACTGTCGCTGGATGCGGCACTACGCGCAGCAGCATGGATTGAAGCTGTGTCCACAGCTAGGTTCGACTGCACATACACAAGCTTTCGAACGCGTTCCCCTGAAAGCCTGTTGCGAATCCTTGTATGGACATTCCCGAAACGTGACTAGTTTGTTCGCAGCTGGCGTATGATGGTGGTATCTGCAGCAGTCGGCAAGGCAGACGAGTTAGCGACTGGTTGGGGTAAAGGCCTTGCCACCAGGTAGATGGGGTCACGTGCTTCGCTGGAGACCCCTGTCCTGTACCAAATTCCTGCGGATGGTCTGTACTCTGCTATGTTGGAAATCAAAAAGCTAGGCTTGTATGTGGCTAAAACCGCTTACATGCACAGCAGCCTATGTTATTTATGCTGTGTGTGTAGTGCTATAGAATTTGCAGCCGTTTTGTTCTACTTCAGCCGTGAGTTCAAGTATTAGTGTGTTTTTAAGTCAAGCCTGGATCTTATATGTGACTGGCATTCAACCCGCGTACTCGTAGCACGAACGTTTTTAAAAGGCACTACCTGCACCGGCGATGACGACTGCCCTCCAATCGTTCAAAGATGCACGCTGTAATTGTTTTCAAAGCAAAAACAAAAACAAACTAAAAGCAAGCAATCGTAAAACCTTAAAATTGCGTTGTGAAATTTTCAATGTTTTTTTCCATTTTCCCTCGTCTGAAAAAAAACGAAAAAAAAACGTTTTTTTTCCGAAATTGCAGTGTTTTTTCAGGCCTTCACATCTCTAGCTGTAAGGGACACCGTAGTACAGTGCTTGGAATTTAGGCCACTGGGGGTTCTCTAATATCCACTGACATCGCACAACAGTTGTGGTTTATCATCTAAGCTGTAATGGGCTCCACAAACCTCATAATCTCATCCACCTGCCTCACTCTGTCACCAACTGCTAAGTGGTGGTGGTGATGGATTTTTACGGCACAAGGGCAGCTTTGGCCAAAGAGCGCCACGGCACAAGGTAGTTTTCATTGCACAAGGTGGGGTCAAAGACCCATTTCCCAAGCATTTCATCCTAAAGAAGCCGAGCACCAGGCAGGGGAAAGCTTGCACTCGTTGTATGACGAGTGGATAGCTGGCGGCTCGGGGGATCGAACCCTGAACCTCTCGCATGCGAGGCGGATGCTCAAACGACTAGGCCACCGCAGCGGTGCTAAGTGAAACTTCTCTGGAAGTACCATCTGTTACCTTGAGGCACCATCAGCGGTCTTCCCTCGCATTAACTGTCCTGATATGACCATTTCTCCATATGTGTGTTGATCACATTTCACAGTCGAGAAATTCCAACCCCCATTGTACATAAATGTAGCATTCGGGTTGGTTTATCAGGTTTAACGTCCCAAGGCGACTCAGGCTTACCGGTATTGTACGAACAGCATTCAGTGGTAGCAACTGCATGAGCACATAGTGTACTGAAGCAAAGCATTTCAGATGTGCTTCCTGTACATAGCCAGCACAGATTGTTTTTCTGTCTACACGTATTATGTACTATAAGGGACATATGTCCCTGTGAAAAAAGAGTGGGGAAACCGAAGCGGACATCCCTGTTCTTAGCCGGGGGTCAGACACCTCATTTGGGAAGTTGAAAGTTTCACTCGTATGCCCTTATGTGTCGCAGTGAAATGAGACTGTCAACAGGCATGGCGCAAGTGTGTCGGTCGCCTTTCATACGGCCGAGAGATTCTTGGGCACATAGCACATAGATGTTGCATTCAGTGTCATTGCACTATGCGAGAGCACCTTGATAGGCTACAAGTGTTGTGTAAGCAGCATTTAGTGGTTGGCAACTGCTTCAGAGCAGTGTACTGAACTGCAGCACTGGTGACTGGTATATGTACGTTGCCAAATCAGGTTATGCTTTTCTGTGTGCGATCCCAGTCAAGCTGTGTATGTTAAAACTGCAGCGCAATTTTTTATGTTGCAACTATGAAAAAGAGCAGTAACATTTCCTTTGCTGCGACAAGGATTAGTATAGTGCAGCCATGTCGGTTTTTCTGAGCACACGCACCATGACCATGCTGCAGGTGGTAGGTTGCAAGGTATTTAGCACAGAGATAAGAAAGGACTGTTGTGGGACAGGGGCTACCTCGAACCCGGGCTCCAGTGGGTAGTGTGTTTGAGCCAAGGAAAGATGGAACTTGAAGTTTGGAAAATGATAACAAGTGGGTTTAGTGGTATCTTTGGTGAAACTTATTTACATAATTATTTACATACGAGCCTGGCTGCTGCGCAACGGGCGAATGATGCAGGGTGCCGAGCTGACAACGGACATCGGACGGGGGCAGGGGAGGCCGTGGTCGGGCCGACACCGACTCTAGTGCTGCCCGCTGACACAAGTGTCACCGCTGACACAAGTGTCATCGATGTTGGAACGTTGCAGCTGATGTCGATGGGGATCTGACGCGCCGTGTACGCGGTCACAAGCACAGGAGCGGCCGAAACGGCTCCATGGACTGACAGCAGCTGTGGTGGGACCGTCGACACAACGGTGACGGCTGTGACGATGCCGGAGCAAGTGCCTGGGCTCAATGCCAGGTGCTTGGGTGAAGCGAGAGTGGCAGTCCGGAGCAACTGGCCAGTGCTGATTTGCGGGTGGGCATGGTCGGCTGTGGGTGGCTGCAAGAAGGTTGTGGCAGTGACAGGCCGTGGAGCTGAAGCTGCTACATCAGACGGCTGACTGACAGCAACAGACACAGCTGGTAGATGGACAGTGGCTGCACTACTCGGTGTGGGTAGCTCTACCATTCGTTGGTGAAGGTTGCTCAAGTCAGGCACCAAAGCAGGCGCTTGCTGCGACAGTGTCGAGATGCCAGGGTCAGACTCCGAGAAGTGGTTGACAGTACTAGGGGCTTGGGGTGCGGCCTCTTGGGCAGGCGGTGTGGCCGCCGGGGTAGTGGGGCTGGTATATGGCATATGCTGCGGTGGCGGCAATCTCACTTCGCCTTTTGCACGATCGCTCAGGTCAGTGACTGACGGCTTTGGCGGAATGAGCAGTGAGGCGGGAGGTGAGCTTTCGGCTGGCAGCGATGCTACGCAGTAGGTCACAGAAGTTGGCGGAATGGGGCACTCGTCGAGGAAGAGCTCGACTGACGGCGGCACTATTGCAGATGAGAGAAGTTGCTCCCCGGGCTGTGCCGAAGACGCTGTATCGTCCTTATGGGAGGCGGTATGGCCGGAGGCGCTGAACATGGTGGCGCGAGGCGCATCTGTCGCTGAGTTCGCTGACGTGGCAAACCGCGGTGGGCCAGGCACCTCACCTAGCTGCTGAGGGAATTACTGCGGACTTGGGGCTATGGAGTCGTCGCACAGTGCTGCTAGCGTGTCCGGAGTAGCAGGATGTGCTGTCGGAAGCGATGCGGCAGCGTCTGGTGCGGTCGGTGCTAAAGAAGCTGGGCCGGAGACGCTGGACTGGAGTGGCGGCGAAGCGGCGAGGGGCTGTTGAGGCGGGCCGGGTTCTGATGAAGGCTGTGTGGGCGCGAGCGAGGCCGGAGCAGGGCCAGAGGCTGGCCGCGGCGAAAACGGGTCTGCTGCATCGTAGAGCGGCGGCGGAACATAGTAGGCGCCGAAATCAGCCAAGACGGCCGCACGTAGCTCATTGTATGGCCGGCAGCCAAAGGTAGAGTGGTGAGCCGACGCAGGAGGTCGGGCGGGAGGATGTCGCAAAGGACTGCGTGTTTAAACGGCTGGATGGTAATACCGTTCAGGTACATCGCAGCCTCCAGTTGGGCGAACCACCCGTCGACGCCTGCGGGCCGGAACGCTGGGAGCGGCGGGTCGAAACTTGGGTACTGCCAGTACGCCATGCTAGGACGCCGCTGGGATAGAAGGCACGGTTCGCCGGGTCACCACTGTTGAGGATTTGCGGGGTCGCAGCGGAGCACCAGAGCAAGATGACCAGCGTGGCAGGCTTCTAGTTCCCGTGCCGGGCGTGCGCTCCGAGCACGCGCTGTCGTTCTTTATTTTCTTCTATCGCGGGAACGCCGATCTCAGCGCCTGCGCTTTATAGTGTCGCCGGGCGCTATAACGTTAACCCCATAAACCAAACTTCATTTCTTGCAGCCGCTGCAGTGGCTTTGGCATTCTGTTGCTGATGTCAAAGTTGGCCACTGGCTTTGGTGGCTGCATTTCCATGGAGGCGAACTGCAATAACGACTATCTACCCTGTGATATAAGCGCACAATAAAGAACCCGAGGTGGTCAAGATCTGTAGCACTCCACTATGGCGTCCTTCATTTCCACAATTTGCTTGCCCCGCCACGGTGGATCAGTGGTTATGGCACTCAGCTGCTGTCCCGAAAGACGAGGGTTCGAGCCCAGCCGCAGCAGCTGAATTTCGATGCAGGCGATATTCCAGAGGCCCTTATACTGTGCGATGTCGATGCACGTTAGAGGAAGAAGGGCAAAACACCGAGAGGCATTGATTCAGTTTCTCCTGTGAATATTGATTCGGAAGCTCTCACCGCCCACCTCCAAGCCCATGAGCCTGATTTGCTGGGGGTGTACGTTATGCACAGCTATCAGACGCAAACAATACTGACTGCCAAGCTGCTCAAGATGAAAACTCTCTACTCATCCCTGCAGTTGCAGACACAGAAGACCTGCTTCTCGACGAGAACAGAGAGCTGTTCCGAAGAGAAGTGAAAAAAATTTCACCAATCTCTGCTGAGGACAGAGACAACATTTGTTGTCAGACACTTGGGCAGGAGAGAACTACAGGTGGTTTGAGGAGAGGCAAGGGCGCATTACAGCCTCATTTTTCAAGCGGGCAATCCACTGCAGAAAGGTGGACAGTATTTTGAAAGATATCTTCCAATATACTGCACAACGGCCTCTGGCCCAAAACGACCCCCGTCAGTATGGCAGGGAAATGGAGGCAGTGGCTATTCGGAGGTACATCGAAACACGCAGGCTGCTGGACATTACGGTAGATGTTCAACAGACAGGCCTGCATGTGCACAAGTGCCATCCCTTTCTGTCAGCATCACCGGATGGTATAGTGAAGGAGCCAACAGAAGGGCTTCTTGAGGTTAAGTGCCCCTATTCTAAGAGGGGGCTAACAGCAGAAGGCGCATGCGACGACAGAAAGTTCTTTTGCGAGTTGCTGAATGGTGAACCAGCACTGAAGAAAAACCGCAGCTACTATTACCAGGTGCAGGGCCAACTTGCCATCAGAGAGTATGAATGGTGCGATTTTGTCGTATACACAGCCCACAAACTGCCAGAGCATGGCATTCATATTCAGCGCATATACTTTGATGAAGAGTTCTGGCGCAACAACATGCTGCCAGGTCTCCTCTATTTTTACGAGAGGGCCATCCTTCCCGAACTACTTACATGCAGAGTGAAGCGCCTAGGCAAACTGCACACAACTGGTGTGGGTCACATCCCATTTCGTCAGCACCAGCAAGGGTTTTTCAGGAGTGAACTGTGTGGGGGCTTAAAGATGGTCATTCGCAGGGTGACTTAAACTTTTTTCACTAAGGCCGAGCAAGATACAGTCGGGGACAAAAGTCTCCGGATCACTTGCTCTTCAAACGAAGCTTATAGCTCTTCTATCGGACAGTGGCTCGAGACCGCGCTTGTGGAGATGAAAGAACAAAAATTTAACTTTTACCTACACAAGTGTGGTCTCCTGCCGCCGAATAATAGCAGAGCTACCGGCTTCGTTAGAGGAACACGTGGTCCGGAGACTTTTGTCCCCGACTGTGCATTGCAAATTGTGGAAATAGTTTATTGGGGTTTAAGGTCCCAAAGCAACTCAGGCTATGAGGAACGCCGTAGTGAGGGGCTCCGGAAATTTCGACCACTTGCGGTTCTTCTGTGTCTGCAACTGCAGGGATGAGTAGAGAGTTTTCATCTTGAGCAGCTTGGCAGTCAGTATTGTTTGCATCTGATGGCTGTGCATAACGTACACCCCCAGCAAATCAGGCTCATGGGCTTGGAGGTGGGCGGTGAGAGCTTCCGAATCAATATTCACAGGAGAAACTGAATCAATGCCTGAATAATCGCCGAACATTCTTTTTCTGTGACGGAATAATTAGTCTCCGCTTTTGTGAGCGCACGGCTGGCGTAAGCAACGACGTACTCATTGAAACCTAGTTTCCGCTAAGCTAGAACGGCACCGAGACCAATGCCGCTGGCGTCTGTGTGCAGTTCTGTAGGCGCGGAAGGGTCGAAATGGCGCAAGATCGGAGGAGAGGTGAGGAGCTGGCGCAGCAATGTAAAAGCTTCGTCGCATGCAGGGGACCAATCCGACAAGTCGTGGCTACCAGCGAGAAGTTGCGTCAGCGGGGCGATAACGGCAGCAAAATTCTTGATGAAACGGCGAATGTAGGAGCAAAGGCCAAGAAAGCTTCTGAGTTATCAGCAACTGCGAGGAGCTTGGCAGGGTCCGGGAGTACACCATCCTTGGACACGACGTGGCCTAGGATAGTCAGCTGTAGAGCGCCGAAGCGACACTTTTTAAAGTTTAGCTGCAGGCCAGCGTCACTGAGACAGCGAAGAACACTCTCGAGGCGAAGAAGATGAGACGCAAAATTCTGGGAGAAGATGACAACGTCGTCCAAGTAGCAGAGGCATGTCTGCCATTTAAGGCCACGGAGCATGTTGTCCATCATACGCTCAAAAGTGGCAGGCGCGTTGCAGAGACCGACGGGCATCACATTAAATTCATACAGCCCATCAGGCGCGATGAAAGCTGTTTTCGGGCGATCGACGTCGGCCATCGGCACCTGCCAGTACCCAGAGCGCAGATCCAACGAAGAAAAGTACTCCGCTCCCTGCAGGCAATCCAGCGCGTCGTCTATACGAGGCAGGGGGTAGACGTCCTTCCGAGTAATTTTGTTTAGCCGGCGGTAGTCTACGCAGAATCTAATGGATCCGTCCTTCTTCTTGACGAACACGACCGGAGAAGCCCACGGGCTGTGAGAGGGCTGGATCACACCGTGATGTAGCATGTCGTTCACCTGTTCAACAATGATGCGGCGCTCGGCGGAGGAGATATGGTAGGGGCGTTGACGCAAGGGTCCATGGGTGCGAGTGTCGATATGGTGGCGAACCGCTGCGGCACGACCCCAACGGTGCTTGAGGAGAGTCGAAGGATGCGCGGAAGCGCTGCAGCAAAGCGATGAGCTGGGCGCGTTGGTGAGGTGGTAGAGCGGCATCGACAGAATGGGAAAACATATCCGGGGAGGACGGGTCGGCGGGAGTGAGGGCGTTGATGTCATGGGCGTCAGGGTCATCAAGGACAGGAGAAGCATCGTCGAGATCGATGACATCAACCGTACCAAGCGATTCTCCCCGAAAGAAAGTGGTGGGGAAAGGCAACGGGTTCGCGACGTACAGAGCGCCACAACCACCAGCAAGTGTGAGCACGGCATGAGGCAGCAAGACAGACTTGCGGTGCGCACAAAGAGGTGAAGGTGAATAAAGGACAGTAGCGTCAGAGAGGGCAGCACAAGTCAGCGGCACGAGAACAGAAGAGAAAGCTGGCACGTCGACGTCGTCAGCGGCGAGAATAGGCGCGGCGGTAACAGGGGAGGCGCCCACAAGGGCATCACACAGCGGCGACAAATCAATTTCCGCACGTGCACAGTCAATGATGGCGTGATGCGCGGACAGAAAGTCCCACCCGAGGATAATTTTATGAGAGGAGCGGGTGAGAACGAAGAACTCAATGGTGTATGAGAGGCCTTGGATGACGAGGCGGGCAGTGCACGCTGCCAGAGGGCGAATGGGGTCAGCGCTGGCGGTGCGAAGCGAAAGGTCAGAAAGCGGCGTCATCACTTTTTTTAATTTGCGGCACAAGTTGCGACTAATGATGGACACGGCAGCACCAGTGTCAATAAGCGCGTCAACCGTAACACCTTCAACGATCACTTCATAAACGTTCGTAGGGTTTGAGACGGTCGTTGACGGCGCAGTTCTTGCCTCCGGAACTGCGGCGCCTGGTTTTCCGTTTGAAGAGGTGGGGACCGGCGGCGCATAGGAGAGAGCGAACGGCGTCGATGAGACGGTGACCGATGGCTTCGGTTGTAGGAGTCGGAACGAGGGGGAGAGGGATTCGGAGGCGGCAGAGGAGAAGAGACAGGGACGGAGGGAAATTAAGCGTCGTACGTTGGCGAGCGCCCGTAGTCGTAAGGACCGGATCCGCGCGTGCGGCACCAGCGGGCCACATGACCAGCGAGACCGCAGGCATAGCATATGGGGCGGTTATCAGGGGTGCGCCACGGATTCACAGGGCGGGGACCGGTGCGAGGCAAAGGATGGTGAGTGCGTGGCAGTGCAGGGACGAGCTGCTGCTGAGGGTACACGTTGACAGGCGGCGCATAAGTCGGAAGAACCGGCTGAGGTCGTGGCCGGATGACTGCTTCAGCGTATGTCAACGGTGCAGTGACCAGAGTAGGTGAATTAGTGGGCGGCAGGACCTCAGCTACCTGCTCCTGGATTACACGCTGAATCGATGGCGGTAGTGATGGCGTTTGGGCGGGTTGGGAGGTAACCAGCGATAACTGACGGGCGACCTCCTCTCGCACAAACTGCTTGATGTGCTGAAGAAGGGTCGGCTGATCGTTAGCAGGGCAGCCTACCGCCAAGCTCGAAAGGTTGTCAACCGGGCAAATGACACGCCGGGTGGCTTGACGCTGTTTTCGGAGCTCGTCGTAGCTCTGAGACAAAGAGACGACGTCTGAGACGGTTTGAGGATCTTTAGACACGACAAGCATTTGAAATGCGTGTTCCTCAATCCCTTTCAGAATGTGTTTGATTTTGTCAGCCTCGCTCATAGATGGATTGAGCCGCTTACACAAGTCAACAACGTCCTCGATGTAGCTGGTGAAATTCTCGCCATTCTGTTGGCCACGACTGCCCAAACGTTGTTCGGCACGAAGTTTTCGGACAGCGGGGCGGCCGAAGACGTCAGTCAGGCTGGTTTTGAGAGCCGCCCAGGTATTAAAATCCGCCTCGTGGTTTCGGAACCACAAGTTGGCGACGTCAGTCAAGTAGAAGATGACGTTCGTGAGCTTAACGACGTCATCCCATTTGTTGTAGGCGCTCACTCGTTCGTAGGAGGCCAGCCAATCTTCTACGTCGGTGTCGTCAGTGCCGCTGAAGATTGTCGGGTCGCGCTGACGGTCGGCACCGGAACAGATGACAGCCTGGGCAGGTTGGATTGAGGTGTCGGATGTCGTGGTAGAGCCTGGTAGCCTGGGCATCGTGGCGTAGAACAAGAAGTACGTCCACCAAGTGTAATGTGGAAACTCGCACAGTTATTGTGGTCGGGCACAGTCCTTGTCCCAGTAGTGCTGCTCAGCAGGCCGGCGTTCGCAAGCGCGCACCCGAGCTTCGTCAGCTTCGTCT
Organism: Amblyomma mixtum; assembly: GCF_055824585.1. Classification (NCBI taxonomy): domain Eukaryota; kingdom Metazoa; phylum Arthropoda; class Arachnida; order Ixodida; family Ixodidae; genus Amblyomma; species Amblyomma mixtum. The sequence goes on from NC_143021.1 coordinate 86,363,313, forward strand.
TCTGTCATCTTCCTCACCTTCGGGAGCGCTAGCCGCTGAGGCAGCAAACCTCAACTATCTTTCTTACAATAAATATTAGTCGCTATAAAGCAGTGCTTGATTTTCAGCCGGGGGAGTGCAAAGTATTCTGCATTGATAGCGCATAAAATCTGATATGCCCACAGGGGCACTAACCGAAAAATACGCATCGTTGGACGTGTCGCTCGTAATGATTTTAGTGTCCGTATTTTCACTAATGTATGCAAATTATTTTAAAATTTCAAATATAGTACGATTTCTAAACTTGCGCGGCTATTATTTATGCCAGCAGACAGGGCTTCAAGGTACTTTTGCATATCAGTTTTGTGCAATCCGCCAATATGGTAATTGAGTTAGTTCGTAAGGGATCGGTAGTGCGTGCGGGGTCATTAGTGCCGCTAATTCTTCCTCCGTCTGCAATGCCCCCTCCCGGCGGGAGGGGGCGGCTGGGTGCGTTCGACCTTTGTGTCACCTTTCTGGGAACGATGCGACCGCGCGCGAAGGAGCCGGGCCGGGCGGGTGTCCATCGCCCTTTGGGGCCGATTCACGCCGGCTATCCAAGGAGCGGTGGAAAGGTCTGCAGACCTTCTGAAATTTAAGCACTGCCGGACGGAATGGTGTCAGGACGCTGTTTGCGAGGGGGGAGGGGGGGGCGCAATGAAAGTAACGAACAGCTGGCGACAGCGCGGCTAGCCGGGAACAGCGAAGGCCTGAGTTGGGTGACGGGACCTACCCCGTGTCGGCGAGGCGCCGGATAGCTAACAGCCTTGGGAAAGCAAACTCGCCTATTGGAACGCGGGTCCAAGCTCGCCGCGGCATTTACAGCGGTAACTGCCCGTTTAAGTGCGACAATCCCCAATTCCGAGGCGACGCCAAGGTCGAGCGAGGGTCATCGGGGAAATCAATGGCACGTGCTGGCACGAGTGTGTGTGTTTGCATTTGATTTTTCTTTTATTTTGCTAAGGAGAGAATATTTTACCTTTGCACGTGCTGGCACGACTGTGTGTATTTTTTTTGCTTTTATTTTGCGATGGAGAGGGTGATTTACCTTATGGAAGCTGGAGGGTTGGCCATGCTCTCGATAAACCAATCATGTTAAGAGTGCAACATGATTGGAAGCTACCAAATGTGGGCCGGGCCTTTAGGTCTTTAAAAGCGGGCCCCGGAGCCGGAAAAATGGTTCTGGGCTAAGGTCAGGTGCTGTGCATCTTCGGCTATGCCGAGTAGGGGCCTCCTCTGTAGTGTTAGCCAGTTCCACATTTGTTTTTTCTCTTTTTGCTGCTTAATGTGTCTCTAGTGCCGAAACATGATGTAATGTAAATTTCTGTACATAAACTTCAAGTATTCCCTTTATCCCTGCATCTTAACTCATCGTAAGACCGTCTCCGACAGGGTAACCCAAGGTGCGAAGAAAAGCTTCAGTCTTCCATTTGAACAAACCGTCTCTGGCGGGGCACCCGTGGTGCAAGGAAGGAGGAGAACCTGAACATTACTGAGTTCCTCTCGCGTACATGTCCGCAGAAGCTCTGTCACTACGCCTAACAGCGTTTCGTTTGTCCCGTGCCTGTTTTCGCCCGTTTCGATAGACCGCAGAAGCCTAGCTTCTCAAACCACGAACTTTTAGACCGATAATAGTATGGCTGGCGCATATTAGTTCACATCCTCGCATTACCAGAAAAAAAAACTACGAGAATAACCTCTCGTACAATAAAGTAAGGTTACAGCAGTGAACATTTGTGATTCTTTTCGCATATTGTAGCGAAAAAGCGTTATGCAACCGCGGCAACCACCTGCATGCACAATCCGCGTTGATCTACGTACGTGAATGGACACTTTGCCGTGATCCTTGTTAAAAGTTTTCGACAAGGCTGCATGTTAGATGGTCTACCAGCAAGGAAACCTGGTTGATATTCCTGGCCTGTCTGGTAAGAACGATGACCGATACGCGTGGCACGTGATATGGCGCGGTAGCAAGCTATATCCACAGGTGATGACTCCCACAACTCTCATTGGCTGGGTTGCCGTGAGGAAGGCCTGCGCGTTAGAGTTCAAATCAAGAGCGAAAGCCGCCGTGCGATGGCACAAAATTCGCTAATTGGACGAGAGTTGTCACGTGACCTTGTGATGCCGTCACAACCTGCCCGCCGCAGGTGGCAACCTGACCACCGGTTTGTGAGCAACCCCCCCCCCCCCCCGCGGCACGTGGCTATTAGATAAGTTATTTGTCGAGATAGGTGACGTGAACTTGTGACCGAATGAAATAAACAAATCAGAAAAATTAGGGAGACATTTGAGCTCTGCACTAAGAGAACGACTCGACAGCGTTAATCGTTATTTGGTGGTTTCTTTCACAACCACTAGCCCTGTCATGTTGCACACACTCCCTGGGATACATCAGTCGGCACACTAGGCCACGTGACACACGAGAAGCGACACAAGGTGGACGAAACGTGCCTCAATAGCCTAGGGATATGGCGCGTCTCACTCACAACCAAAATGTCGTAGGTTTGATTCCGGACTAATTACCCTAGTTTTTTTTAAGCGTAATTATTTACTTTAAATCCTTATCTACCGTGTTCTGCAACTTTATCAGCAATGGTTTGAAAAATTCTCCCGCCACAACCGTTGGCTCGTTTGTGGTGAAACCGCGCACAAAGCTTCCTTATTGGTGTCCGTTTTAAGGCATGGTAAGTATAAAAGTGGTACTTACCATGTTTGGTCACGCGAGATGCGAAGCCGGAAGCACCCGTGTTGAGATCGAGCCACCGTCATCGAATTTCTGCCGAAAGGTACTGGTGGCGCCATCTGGCATCGCTGAAGGAAAGCGCCGAGGCGAGCGCTGCAACGAGCGCGGCGGCTTGCTTTGAATGCGTCGTTCGGGCCACGTCGTCTCAGGTATCGCTGTTATAGTGCGTTACAATGCCGGCAATGTAAACCATAGACCGTTTCCAGGATTATCTGTGAAAATTTACGCAATAAAAGTAAACAGCATGCGTTAGTCTTGCCGAGCAGTGTAGCAGAACGAGAACATTGCCTTTTCTCGGCATGCATGCTCTGTAGTCGGAAGGGGAATATGCCGGCGTTTGAATAGGAAAACAATGATAAGTCAGTGGTGGTATAAGGTGTGAAACGAGAAAAAAAGACGCTTTGTCGAGCTATTAGCAGGCGGAAGTTCGTGCTTTAAAGTGCTCAGTTGTTTCAGTCCTCGAAGTGACCGCCGGCAGCGTCGATACACACCGCTGCAGCCTCTGGGCGTATTCCTCAAAGACGGCAGCACGCATCTCGTCACTGATTGTGGTGAACTCTTCTGAGATGCGCTCTTTCAGTTCTTCGACACTGCCGATGCTTCCTGCGCGGTACACCCTTGACTTGATGTAGCCCCACACGAAGAAATCGCAAGGCGACAAGTCTGGCGACCGTGGTGGCCACGGCACATTGGGGGATCTTCGCCCCTCGCCCCATCCAGCGACCTGGAAATTGCTCGTCTAGCCACTTACGCACTTTGGCAGAGTAGTGGGCAGGGGCACCATCTTGCTGGAACCTGCAAATCTCTTGCTGCATATGGCATTCAACCAGCTCCGGCAGGAATTCATCTTTCAAAATGCTTTCATAGGACTCAGCTGTTACTGTTTCTGGAAAAAAAAAACGGGCCGATCACTCCCTCACGCCAAATTCCACACCACACAACGATGCGTGGGGAGTTCACCGCCCTCGTGTGGATGAAACGAGGGTTCTCTTTTGCCCAAAAACGAGTGTTTTGCCTGTTCACGCGCCCATCAACATGAAAAACCGCTTCGTCACTGAAAAGCAAGAAGTCGAGGTGTCCACAGTCCGCATTGATCCGCTGCTGCTCAGACTGGCAGAATGCTACTCTCATGATCTTATCTGCCGGGCTTAGATTTTGGTGCACCTGCACCCTATAAGGCCGCCATCCCCTCTTTCTTAGAGCCCGGCTCACGGTCGACGAATGGACTCCAAACATCAGCCCAGCACGAGTGGAGGTCATATGGGGATCACTTCCAAACGCCCCCTCAAGTGCATCGCTAATCCCGTTGTGCCTCTTGTGTTTGTCACTTCTCACTTGCCTCAAGACCGACCCGGTTTCTTCGAATCTGCGCCGCCATTTAGAAACTGCGTAACTAGACGGTGGTCGACGGCGAAACTTCAGTTTGAACTGCTGGCGGACGTAGCTCGTGGAGTCCGACTTTATCAGCCACACTACTGCCTGCGCCTTCTCCTTGTATGTCGGCATAATGCAGCTCTCTACACACCACAGCAGAACGAAGCAAGCACGACTGAGAAAGCAGGGAAGAATACTAAAATCCAGCACGACAAACCAGAATGCTAACCGAACTCTTCTGTTTCTCTAAATAGAGCCGCGAAAACAGACGGCAGAAATACGACGAGACAATGGGCAACATATCTTATGTGTAAATCACCGTCAAGTCATTTAATTTGTTTACGATAGTTTTCAAAATGCGTTGGCCGAAAAATATTTCACGCGCTTAAGCCGACAACATGGCCCGAACGACGCATTCAAAGCAAGCCGCCGCGCTCGTTGCAGCGTTCGCCTCGGCGCTTTCCTTCAGCGATGCCAGATGGCGCCACCAGTACCTTTCGGCAGAAATTCGATGACGGCAGCTCGATCTCAACACGGGTGCTTCTGGTTTCGCATCTCGCGTGACCAACCAAACCTGGTAAGTACCACTTTTATACTTACCATGTCTTAAAACGGACAACAATAAGGAAGCTTTGTGCGCGGTTTCACCACAAACGAGCCAACGGTTGTGGCGGGAGAATTTTTCAAACCTTTGCCGATAAAGTTGCAGAGCACGGTATAAAATTGACATTTCAGCCAAGCTGCGACCTCGCAGTAACAATTTTACTCTCGTTTAGATGTTTTTAATTACGGAGCTCAACGTGCGGTGCCACAACCCTAGCGACCAATACGGAATTAGTGGAACAACGCGCACGGCTTTTCCTCCGAACGTCCGCTTTAAGACTGTCGTGTTAAAATGTGGTGCATGTCGATGTTGGCACCGTCACAGCATAGCGGACACCAGATACTGCAGTTAGCAGAAGACAATACGGGCCGACAATTGCAAAGAAATCGACGCAAACAAACACAAGTTGCAACAAAGGCTGTGACAAGTGTGAAATTAATTCTATCGCATTGGGTGCCTTCAGCGTCCCCATATTTTTTTTTCTTCGCTTCACGACAGCAGCTTGAACTTCAGCAATTCGGATGACTGGGCGAGTTGCAAAAAAGAAAAGAACGACTGGTTTTAAGATTGGTAGGTTAACCCATGTTTCCACATTGTTTTCACTCCTTCCTCACGCTCGCTAGAGTTGGGAGCATCCTGTCTTAATTCTTGAAGGACAATTGGCGGCAGCGCGCGAATTACTCTCTGCAAACGTTTCGCATTCATTCCTCTTTGTTGCTTCAAGACGCCGCCCATATATGCCGTAACTGAAGAGTGGTCAAGACGACCGACGAGCGTTAGCACAGCCGCCACAATTCCGCGTGCAAGGGTGCGAGCTGCCCGGCACCAGCCAAAGCGCGGCAGCTCGAAGCAAGAGATCAGGCATGCTCGCGATGAGGAAGGGCGCTCGTCTGCAATGGAGTTGTCCGCGGTCTTTTTCCTGTCATCCATCTTCGAGCGGGCACAGCTCAACTGTGCGTTTCATGTGCCCCGTGTCTAGCCCATGTGCGCATCACAGAACATGCCATTAAATAATCCGAGCGCCTTCGGCGAAGCGCGCCTTCCGAACGCAGCCACGTCTGCGCATACGCAGGTTACTAAAGAAGCTCTTTCCTTGGTGAGTACATAGTGCAGCGCGTCCCCTCTAAGGAAAGCGCTATAAGGGCTCTTTCGCTGTTTGGTCGAGAGGTGAGGGGTGAAGGAGACTGCGACTTGCGACGTTGATGGGCACTCGCGTGCTGCGCTCCGTTTGGAGCGTGTCGCCTTTTGGCGAGGGCGGCTTGCGGAGTTTAGCGCCGTTAAGAGAACAACGCAGTGTACAGTCGCGAGTAAAAAATATTAGCACACATGACGGAACACCGGAGCGCCGGAATGACAACGCGTGGCACTGCGGGCGACGAAGAGGCTGATAAAGGAGAGTGCCGGGCCGTTCCCACTCTGCAGTATTACGGGGGTTCAAGGGAGCACTGTAAAAAATAAAACACCTCTAAAGGAGTTTCCAGGTGTCTATAACTCGCACCCTTGCATCCGGCCCAGAAGGGTGTTTTGTGATTTCAATACACCTTTAACGTGGGGTGTTTCATGAAAGAACCAACCCGAAAATGTTACAACTTGACTCAAAGGTGTTGAAGTGTATCACACGCTATTACCACCGAGCCACAGGAGTTTTATGCTTCTTACACCCCTACACCCTTCAGGAAAAAGCATGCAATGGGTTTCCGTGCTGGTGAGGATAAAAGAAGTCGTTAGATTCTAGATGTTCCATTAGGTTCGTGTATATAATGTGCTCGAGAAGTTTGGACAGGATACTGGTTAATGATATAGGACGGTAATTAGAGGCTGATTTGCGGTCACCTGCTTTAAAGACTGGAACAATTTGGGCAACTTTCCAATCATCCGGGACTTCCTCCGATTGCAAAAACTGGGTGAAGATTAATTCTAATATCTGGGACGAGGTTGATGATGTGTTTTTTAATAACTTACTGTTTATGTGGTCACACCCAGTCGAGGAAGACAGTTTAAGAGAATCAATGAGGTTGCTGATACCGTCGGGATTAATCAGTATCTTACGCATCGTAACCGGTGAAGTTTCTGGTGGAAGTGAGGTGGTAGAGTTGTGTGTGGGAGTGAAAACCGATGTGAAATATTGGTTCAGTACGGTAGCGCAATGATCTAGGTCCACTGGGTCACCATCAGTTCCCATGAGTTCTATTTGGTTCGGCCGAGACCTAGGAGAGAGAATACGCCAAAATTTGTTGGGGTTGGACTGTAGGATTTCGAGAAGGTCAACTGAAAAGAATTTGTGTTTTGCTGCACACAGGCTTTCGGTATAGGTTTTTGTGCACTGATAGTATTTGTTCCACCTTGCAGGACAGTTAGACGACTTTGCTGACCGATAGAGGCGTTTCTTTCTGTTCAGGAGGCGTTTCAAAGTCACAGTAAACCACTCATTGCTATGATCGGATGTAATATTTATGTTTGGTATGTATTAGTTTCTTAGGTTTATCATTGTTGTTTTGTATAGTTCCCAGTTATGGTTGATCGTTCGTGACGCATATGACTCACGAAAGCACTCGTGAAACCGTGCAAGTTCAACGTTGATTGCATCAAAGTTGCCTCTTTTGTAGTCGAAGATTATCTTCTCAGTTGCGGACCTAACTTTTAGCAGTAGTGATATGGAAATGTGAAGAAGAGCGTGGTCGCTGATTCCGGGGTGCATCGTTACGCTTTTAATGTCATCAGGACTGCTCGTGAGCAATAGATCAAGAGTGTTATTCCCTCTCGTCGGAAGTGATATGGATTGATGCAGATTGAAATCAAGAGTTAGATCAAGGAATTGTTTGGGCTCACTGGATTGTGAGGACCAGGTGTGCTAAGTAGAGGCCAGTTAATATTGGGGAAGTTGAAATCGCCAAATAGAAAAATAGGTGAGCTGGGGAAATTGCCCCTAATATATGTTAGACTATGACAGAGTAAGTTGCTGAAGGATGGACCATAATCGGGTGGTCTATAACAAATACCAAATACAGCTTTCCCATTTGAGGTGTGAACGCAAATCCATGATAGTTCGAGTACGTCGTCGTGGCACACTAAGGATGATGACAATGTGTTTGTTGCAGCTATTAGAACACCACCCCCTCTACGGCCGCCGCGATCTCGGCGATAGATGGTGAATTTCAGATTAGTGGGATTTCTGCATTATCGAGGATTTCTGCAGTCAACCAAGTTTCAGTTAGAATGATAATAGTAGTATGTAGTAGTATGTTTATTTGGCCATATTATACACAATATGCCCTCGAGGTGAGGCTAAAGGAGGTAGACCAAGCATGCCTCCTGACAAGGCCTACACCCCGATCACACATCATGGAAACGGGGGCCGAATGGGCAAAAGATAAAAAACAATGAGCAAACATGATCACAATAGAAAATAGTTAATGATAGACAATAATAAATATCAATTTACAATAAACAAAACATTTCATAATATGCACATTCAAACAAAGCAGAACACAAACACACACTCAAAAAAAAACTAAGTATACAGAATTAGCTAATTTTAACGGGGGGGGGAAATAATCGTCAGTTTTTTCTTGAATACAGACACACTATAACTTTCTAAAGCAATCTGAATAAGAGACTGGTAGGCATTACACAATGTTATAATTTGATAATCGGTTGTTTGTTTACCATAATTTGTTCTGGGCCTTGCAGTAGATAGGGCAACGGAACGTAGACCATACGCAACGTTTCTTGAATTATAAGTATTAGAAAAAGAGCTAAAGTCATGCTTGACTTTATAAAAAATGTGAAGAGCCAAACTAAAATTGTATGAATGAAAGAAATTGCGAACATGAAATGTTTCGAAAAGATTTGCTTCAACAGATGAACTTGAACTTAATAAACGTAGAGCTCTTTTCTGGAGAGAAAGCAATTTGTATGAATCAGTTTTGTTGCATGTACCCCAAACTAGGTTGCAATACACCAGGTGAGAATGAACAAGAGCAAAATATAACTGTTTTTTAACTTGTAGTGCGAGGAGATGTCTAACACGATAAATAACATAAATAGATCTGGCTATTTTTAGTCTAATGTAGTTTATATGATCAGCCCAACCCAAATCGCTACGAAAAAACACACCAAGGAACCGGCAACTATGAACTTGCTCGATGTTAAAGTCATTAAAAAATAGTTTGATGTGATGATCTAATGGTTTGTTTTTTGGATGGAAGAGCATAAACTTTGTTTTGTTTACGTTTAATTGAAGTTGATTAACATAGAGCCAAACCGTTAACTCCTCAAGCCAGGCATTACATTGGTGTTCAATTACTTGGAGACTGGAGCCGGAAAAAAAGACATTAGTATCGTCGGCATACATCATGATATTAGGAGTTAATGGAAGGTTTCCAATGTCATTAATATAGAGAATAAATAAAAGTGGTCCCAAAATTGAACCCTGAGGGACACCGAATTTTATCATACCAAAACTGGATTTTAAATCATGAATCTGAGTGTACTGTATCCGTGCGGTTAGATAGCTTTCCAAAAGTGAATTTGCCACTCCACGGATCCCGTAAGTCTTTAATTTATGGAGCAGTATTGTATGTTGCACAGAATCGAAAGCTTTGCGCAGATCAAGAAAAATTCCAACAGAAAAAAGCTTAGTTTCAAAATTGTTAATTATAGAGTTCTTAATATCTAAGAGAGCAGATTCTGTTGATTTACCGGCCTGAAAGCCATACTGTTGGGGGCACATAAGATGTTTAGCTTGTAAGAAATTGTTTAGTTGCCTATAGAGTACACGCTCAGCTAACTTCGAAAACAGAGGCAATACCGAAATAGGACGGTAATTATTTGGGTCATTTTTGTTGCCTCCTTTGAATAAAACGGTAACGCGCGCGACTTTTAATTTGCTATGGAATACACCAGAAAGTAGCATTCTGTTACAAATATGCGTAAGAGGGCCAGCAATAATATTTACAGCACATTTGCTAGGAAAAGCAGCAACTTCGTCATCTCCAGGTGAGCAGGTGTTCCTAAAATAATTAATGATAGAAATAACTTCATCCACTGAAGTAGGGGACAAAAATATAGATTCAGTACTGCAAGAGGGTAAGTATGAGTCTACAGTCCGAGTTGAATGACAGCTAGCAGAGGGTCGGTATGCTCCGGCAGCTAAAAAGTGTTCATTCCGCATATTGGCAAGTGAAACTCCAGCCTAATTCACCCCATTGACTTTCAGCTCAGAGGGAAGACAATTCTTCCTGTTCCCTATAATAACGTTAATACCTTGCCAAAGTAATTTAGGATTGTGTAAGATTGACGAAAACTTATTAATATAGAAAAAAGGTTTAGCTTTCTTTAGATCTGAGTTTAATTTATTTCGAAACTTCTTAAACTTAACTAAATCATCCGGGCATCGCGTTTCCAAAAAACGAGAAAACATTTTGTTCTTTTCTTTAATTTGTTTCAAAAGTGCTCCTGTCATCCATTCTTTTCTAGCCTTTCTATCTTTTTTTATAGTTTGAGTTGGGAACACAGCGTAATAGCATTCAAGCTGCTTCTGAATAAATATATCATATGCACGGGACGAGTCATTTTCACCATATACATCTACCCAATTAATTGTAGACAACAAGTGACAAAATCTGGAGATGCTCTTTTCATCATTAACTCTACGAGCGTGAACGGGTTTATTCAATTTGGTCGTATCAGGAAAAAGTGAAAAGAAAGGGAAGTGATCACTAATCCCAGAAGAAAAAACACCGGATATGCAACTCTGAGGTGGGAAATTAGTGAAGCACAAATCAATTAATGTTTCAGAGTGCAAGGATATGCGAGTAGGCAATTCAATAGTATTGTCACAACCATTAGACAGCATTATTTCATTTAAATTAATCTTCAGAGCGTTATCCTCCAAAAGCGTTAATATTGAAGTCACCTAGCACAATGATACGCCAGTTGTTTTGGTTTGCAAACTTCAGAAAACAATCAATGAAGCGAAAAAAGTTGTCAGAATTTCCTCGAAGGGGGCGATACACAACCATAATAGCAACTCTATGAAAAGCAATGCAGACAGTTTCAAAATCAGTACAAACAATTGAATAATCCGACAAGACCTCAAAGCACAAATGATTTTGCACATATAAAGATACACCACCACCACGCTTTCCATCTCGAAATACTGAAATGGGTTTGTAACCAGGAAACTCGCTGACATCTGCATTTGAGGTAAACCATGTTTCAGTGAAGGCAATAAGGTCAAAATTAAAGTTCAGTTTAGTTAATTCAGCTTCTACTTCTTCTGATTTATTTTTTAGGCTTTGACAGTTCAAGTTGTAAAGAGATAGTGTGTTGCGAGGATTGTAAGCACCGTACTTTAGAAAGTCGGTGACTGACTCGGCAGTAAAATAAGCCATTGTTGAGCAGGTGTACTGCGCAGTCTCGCAGCAACAGTGATTAAACCATCTTATCAATGTCCTCCTCAGAAGCGATCCTGATGGCTCGTGCACCAGGTTGCTTTCGAGCGTAGATCTTTCCTTCCTTTGACCAGACGAAAGCGTACTTCATTTCCTTAGCCTTCATTTTAGCGAGCCACAGTAAATTCCTGCTAGAAGCCGTCAGGTTATCAAAGAATCGAATGTCATCTTCGCATTCTTTGCGCTTTGAAATCCAGTCTGTTTTTGTGGATCGGTTGGCAAAACGGATCAAAACCACAGGCACCTTGTCAGGTTGAGATGGAAGGCGGTGTAGCCCTTCAATGTCCTTTGCTACAAGTGTGGGCAAGTCAAGCTTCACAGCAAGGCTGTTTACTTTGCTCAGTAAATCTTCACCATCTGTCACAGGCATTCCATGTATTTACATGTTTTGCCGCCTACTGTACTGGCTCAGGTCGTTCAATTCCTGACGCAGTTTTCGAATTTGCTGCCCGTCCTGGTTTGCCTCAATGTCGTCAACTCTCTTACGCAGCAGCTCGATTTCCTTGTCATGCCTATTAGATACTTCGAGTAATTTGTCATACGTGTGAGACATATGTTGTACAGACAATTCAATGCTTGAAACGGTTTCTTTCAAAGATGTCAGATCATCCACTTTGGCCGTCAGATTTGCCAAAGACTTACTTATCTCAGCAAGCTGTTTGCATAAGACAGCAGAAGATGCATTACTGCTGCTATCATGACTGCGAGACGCCGAAGATCGACATGTCAAGCATTTCAGGGCTTTTCTTAATTCAGCATTTTTTGCTTTGAAACTCCGCTCCCCAACCCCTGCACACTTCCCTATATGAAACCTTTGACAGCAATCCGCACAAGTTATATATTCTTCACCATCTATAATGTCTCCGTAGCATGCAGAACAATGATCAAAATTTTCAGATGGTTTGGTTTGGTTTATGGGGTTTAACGTCCCAAAGCAACTAAGGCTATGAGAGACGCCGTAGTGGAGGGCTCCGGAAATTTCGACCACCTGGGGTTTTTTAACGTGCACTGACATCGCACAGTACACGGGCCTCGAATTTCTCCTCCAAAGAAATTCAACCGCCGCGGCCGGGATCGAACCCGCGTCTTTCGGGACAGCAGCCGAGCACCATAGCCACTGAGCCACCGCGGCGGCTATAATTTTCAGATGACATTGCAAGCAAGACACTAGACCATGGGCAGCAGTGGCGGCAGTATGCACTGGAAGCTTAACAACAGTAAGAAAAGACAACTAACCTGCAAATTCAAAACAGTTGTTTGAGCACTCTTGTGCAGCAACGTGCCACCGCCACCGCTGCCCGATGTGTGAAGGCTCTCGACGACTTGCGCAGCTTTATAGGGAACGTGCGCTGCCCAGGTGGCACTGCAGTTATTCCACTGTTCGACTAAAAACTGCTGCCGTCAGTCGCTTGGGCCGCTACAAACACGAGGGCACATTCTGAACGATTAGAAGCCCGCATCTGGTTGATAGCACTATCTGCCTGGCTTCTGTAGACATAACCCCGATAACTGACACGCACCACGTGTGGCTTCGACAGCGCGCAGAAGCTCACGCCAATAAGCTCAGGAAGGTGGCGTGGAATAGCACCAAGAGCGCCCCCAGAACTGCTTGCTCCTCTCGCTATGCTGTGTGTTAAGGCGCTGCAGTCGACACGGCAAACTTGAGCTGCGGTTCCCTATAGCCAGAAGGAAGGGGCGTATCTTCACGTGATGACAGCACGATAGGCAGCCGCACACGGTGCGTCAACGAAGCCAGCAGAATGCAGATCGCGCTTGATACGGAAATTCTTGCAGACGGACAGCAGCGAAGGAACTGCAAATTCAAAACAGTTGTTTGAATACTCTTGTGCAGCAACGTGCCACCGCCACCGCTGCCCGATAATGTGGGCGTCAATGTCATCAATGAAGCTAAGAAGTTGGTCACGCTTTTGAATGAGGCTTCTTACGTTGGTGAAGGCAATTTGGATGTCGAGGTATGATGAAGGACGCTTGTTGGGAGCATGATTCGCTGCGCGTCATTCGCTACCATCGGTGTTGGGAACACGAGCGGTACATTCAATCACCGTGTCAGTGGCAGAGTTGTAAGCATAGCATTTTCTCCCAACGTACATTTTATCGAGTCGCAGTTTGAATGCACATTTTTGAGGCCGGATAAACTTCAGAAGTTTAGAACGAGCGAGACGGGTTTCCGGAGCGAAATCTTCTCTGATTGCGTATACCGTATCTTTAAGTTTGCGACCACACGCCAGAATGCTTTCCTTTGTCTTAAAATGAGCTAGCTTAATGATGATTGGCGGTTGTTTATCGGTGCAGAATGCTCCTAGTCGATGCGCACGTTCTATAGAATCTGCTTCTAGTTCTATGCCGAGCTCAGTAGAGCACAGGTCTCGAACTTTTTTTTTCAGATTCTTCCCAAGGTTCCTTTTCGACGTCTTTAAGGCCAAAGAAAAGTAAGTTGTTTCTTCTCATACGATTGTTTGCATCAATATTGGCGGCATGAAGGGCTGCAAGCTCCCGTTTTATTTCGTTAGTTTCTTCGATTTTCACCACGTCTGAGTCTTTTTTGTGAGCGAATTCCAACAGAGAAATGCGGTTGTTTAGTTCGGATAAAAGCTTTCCATGGTTGTCTTGAGTAGCCTTAAGTTCTTTTAGTTCAGTAGAGATGGCAATATGCGCGTTCTCGAGGCGTTTGAGGGTGTCTAAAACAGACGAGTTGTCGAGGGCAGTGGGAGGGCCTGGGTTCAGCTCAACATCACCTGATAGATATAACATTAGCTGGGATAACAGGTGGGATGCTATACAGTCGCAACACATTCGCAAAACGCTACGCCACTTGATCACATAGGGGCAAGACACCGCTACAAGGCAGCGGTTGCTAGTCTTACATTCACTGCAGTTGTTCATATAACCAACCTGAAATGTCAGTAGCGGGTTGAGCATGGTGCCACGTGCGGTGTCGTGCCCTAGGTGGTGCGCGGCAGATGGCGGTATATATACTGTGCAGGCGGATCCGGTGATCCATGACGTCGATGAGGGGCTGGGTTGCCAGGGGAGTAGCGGTACCCGGGCTAAATTTGGAGTGTCGTCCACTACGGCGCAGAGCACACGGTCACCGACCGCGCAATTCACGCCACGAGCGGATGACGGAACTTGAGGAAAAGGGCGAAAAGCAGCAGGCAGCCAGAGCAGCAGGACCTGAAATGTCAGTAGCGGGTTGAGCATGGTGCCACGTGCGGTGTCGTGCCCCGCACCCATGCAGGCGGGGGTGTACGCAGTGGCTGGCCTGCTTGACATGATAACATGTGAATTAGTAAGCAGCACAACAATCCTGAATTTTTGCATGTCTGAAACAGTTTCTTCAGTACGTGCAAAAGTTAGGACACAGGAAAGGCTGGCAATTACCTGAGTGCTCCTCTGGCACGCTTTGAAATGGACGTAGCCTATCCGCTGGCTGCCCTGCATTGTCTGCAGAAATCTTTACAGTATTAAACACATCTTACAAAAGTAACTTAGCAGAAATCAAGAAAGTGAACTTGGCCAGGACATGTAATGCAGAAACCAGATAATTGACAGTTCCTTAGCTGGGGTAGATTTCAAAGATTTCAACCCTGTTCTCCATAACAGTGTTGAATAAGGTGAGGTGTGCACATTACAGTAAGAAATTCACAGGAAAAGAGTGAAAGCAACTGTCAGAGGAGAAGTCAAAGGGGAGACCAATGGAAGAGGTGCTTGTCCCGCAGGGGATGTAGCCGTGCAAGAAGCCGCAGCCGTGGAAACGCCGTGCTGGGATATTTCAGCCGACGACCTGTTTTCCCCTAGTATCGAAATGAATATTGCTAATGTAATCGTTAACATTCAAGGCAAGAGTTGTGGTATAGCATCTATATCGTTCGCCATTTATTTTTCAACAACAAAACGCACAGAAATATTTGTGTAAATAAAATTAATAAAAAAATTCTTTGTATTTTGTCTTTTTTTTGGATACGGTAGCCTGTGCCCCCCCCCCCCTTCCACCCCCCGCCTAAAATCACTCTCTGGGACCGCCACTGTAATGACCTCTACATTATTGTCGAACATTTTGACGAACGCATTTCCATCCAGTACGTCATTCTCCTTGCGGAATGGCAGGTAAAGCATAACGTGTTCTCTCTTGTTGTTCACATCGTCCACGCTATAATTTCGACACAGCAGTATGGCTGCTTTCTGGTTTGGTTTAGGTTATAGGGTTTAACGTCCCAAAGCGACTCAGGCTATCAGAGACGCCGTAGTGAAGGGCTCCGGAAATTTCGACCACCTGGGGTTCTTTAACGTGCACTGACATCGCACAGTACACGGGCCTCTAGAATTTCTACTCCAAATAACTTCAAATTGCTGATGTTGTATTCTGCCCTGAACTGAGCTTAAGACAAATATTGCATCCTCTCTGGCCTTTCCGGAGTCTTGTGCCATATGTCCGTACTGGCAGAAGGAAGGCCTTCCGCTTCCATTTCGGCCTTGGTCTTGCGACTTCTATGCCTCTCTTCCGGCCAGTGAGTGTTCACATAGATGACATCTGTGCTCGTCTCACACATTTCAAACCGCAGCTGAAACCAGGCCGCTTCCTGGGCAGACATCTCTACTGCGTTTAGCATCTTCACTCCCAGCTGTCTCAGTGCTGTTTGCAGCGAAAGTTCTGCTTCGAGACTCTCCTTGATGAGGGACTTGATGGCTTTGCTCAAGTTAGACACGCCTCGGTTGGCCTTATTGGCGTATTCAACGACATACGAGGCACAAGCATAGACATCAAGTATCATATCTGTAGATCCATGTTGGATTTGAGCACAGAGGCGATCCACGGGTTGAATGGGTTGACAAACGTTTGGTCCAGGTCTTTCTAAGCATTAGAGTTGGTCTAGTCTGTCCGCTTCGTATGACATCTTCGTATTCCTCCAAAGATTTAACTTTGTGATATTTGAACATCTCGTCAAATGACCGATACTCGGTTGTATCCAGTGCCTCATGCATGAATTCAAGTGTCTTCCTAATCCAGTTGTACTGCTTCTTTTCCTTTCCATCACTCTGCAACGGTTGTTGGAGTGAGGTCAACTGGTCCTTGCCATTGGCCAGAAGGGAGCGTTGAATCGACACTTCCTTTGACCATCTTTATAGCAAGTTTGTGTATGTTGGTGTTCTTGGCAGCGTAACCTCTGTAAAGCTATGTGGTTGACTGATAGAAGATGCTCGGCCATTTTCGCGGTGTCGGGCATAGGTGGTGGTGGTGAAAACATTTATTGGGGGTCGTGACCTGATTTTTTTCTTGTTTAGGCGTACGAATCTATACACACAGGAAAAAATGAGATACTGCTCCTAGGAGGATCGAAGTCCAGCTTATTACACCGAGCACTACAAAACTAATAGAAAGCTTGCAAGTTAATACGCCACAATAGTACCCAGGACAGAGAACTACACAAAATGGATGATACAGTAGATACTCACTGAAGAGTCATTTGACTTCCACTTCATATTGCTCCCATGGTGGCGAAGACAAGCATGGTGTCCTCTTCAAAAGCATGGCTTTTACTTTTTGCGCCGTAACTTTTGGCCACATACATGTTTCCTCTCACCCATGAGGCTACTACGACATGTATTTCATTGGAGCTGGTAAATTCCACAATTGCATACATCTACAAACAGTTCTAATGGTCTTTTATTAATGTTCACAAAATATAATTGTATAGAACACGGAACTTGAGCAGTTTTTTGAAAGCACAAACTTCATCGAGCACTGAAAGGACAACAGGGGCCACTTGTGTACCCGCCCAGTGGCTCCGTAGCTTTGGCATGCGGCTGTTGATCCTGAGGTCATGGATTCAGGCCTGGCCACAGTGACCATATTTCGAAGAAGGCAGAATACAGAAATGTTGGTTGATTTGCATAGTTAGGCCAAATGCAAGTTAGGTGCGCTAGCACTTCGGTTTTCACTTAGGTTCTGCTGTTCACATACAGAGTTCACTAATAGCAGCTGTTCAGATAGCAACAATGGATTAATGTCCACATTGGAGATTCTCTTCTCTACATTCATAGATCTTCGGCAATCCTGATGCCACTCCTGGCGCAGTGGTGTCGCAGTCAAGCGATGTCCTTCCGCAGCAGCTGATGCTATCGGTAGGACTTGGTTTGCTTCTGTTGGGTTGCGACTCAGGTTGCCGTTCACAAGTAGACTCTTGCAATTAATTGAGCTGCGACCTTACACGGCGGGCAGGTTGCTATAGCTATATATAGATATATATACACCTTAGCCGCCATGGTGGCTCAGTGGTTAAGGCGCTCGGCTGCTGACCCGAAAGACGCCGGTTCGATCCGGCCGCGGCGGTGGAATTTCGATGAAGGCGAAATTCAGAGGCTCGTATGCTGTGCGATATCAATGCACGTTAAAGAATTCCAGGTTGTCAAAATTTCCGGAGACCTTCATTATGGCCTCTCTCATAGCCTGAGTCGCTTTGGAACGTTAAAACCCCTTAAACCAAACCAAACTATATATATGGTCCTAGGCTGGTTGCCCACCACTAAATGGAGGGAATGGCCACTGAAGTGCTAGCGTAAAAACCAATATACTGAGCGATATCAACGCATGTTAAGGAACACCGGCAGTCTACTATAGTGCCTCCCAATTCGCCACTTTGAAGGAGCCACACCTGCACAAAAGTGGTTTAGGATGTGTGAATTTCTGGAAGAACCAGAAATTTTACAGCATGAGTAAGCATTACCATCTTCTGGGGGCTCTGCAGGGTCCACAAACTCGTTCTTGAAAGTCCTGAGACAAAAAAATATCCCAATCCTTGATGACTGAAAAGGAGTGATGTTGAAGTCTTCCTTATGCTGAAAGTCTCGCCCTAGGACACAGACTTTGCTCCATGCCTTGAGAAGCGCTAAGGCCTGTGCAACAACAATGTGACCATTCACCATGATGCAGTTGTCACCGGTTGAAGTTGCAAGAATGAAATCCTTGCATTTTGCCATGCAATACCCAGGCAGTCTGCACTGTGCTAGGAACAACCCAGAATTTTGTGCTTGCGTCAGTTCAATTACTTTGGGCTCTTCTTGAATGCATTTTGGCAGCTGTACCCTTTCAACGAACCTGTTTCGCAGCTGCTGAAGTGGCCTCTCATGCTTTGTAATGTCTTTTTTGATATGGCACATGTTATTTTCGGATGCAAACGCGCTGAATACATCAACGGACCCATGTGCTTTCACGTCTGCTGCCATATGGATGAGGCAATTCACATTGAAGGACATCACAGCTTTACAAAAGTAGGCACAAAGTTCCTGAGGAGGGCGTAAGCATATTGAACATGTGGGACACACAGTTCACTCTTTGCCAGTATAGAAAGCCCCGCATGCAAGGTTAGAAAGTGTTCAGTATAAAACAAAAACAAGCGAAACTCGGCTGCCTTCCGCCGGTGAATTTCACTCAGTGACCGTGGTGACCTGGCAAACACTCGGGGAATGTGGTCTTTTAACTGTTCGATAGCTTCATTAATCAGCCTCCGTTCTTGTGGATCAACACAAACCTCTAGAGGCCCTCAAACCCAGAGCAACAGAAACTTCTTAACAACCCCAAGATCCCGCAGGGGCACCTTGTGTAACGAGGTGTTGGTGCTTGGCGCCACTACGGACCCTTAGCCCCCATACCGAAGCTGTCATTCGTACCGTGGCGATAGGTTTAGAGGTGGAGGGAAGAAATCATGAACGGTGGTGGTCGAGGAAGTGGTCAATCCTCGGCCGATGGGCTCCTCGTCTGTCTACCAGGCGTGGAGTCCCGGGACCTTCCTCTGTGTATAAGGGTGAATCAGATGCGACAAAGTATTAGGAACCCTTAGTCAGTACATGCCGTATGGAAAAATCTGCAAAAAAATCTGATCGGCCCCCAAAAAGGGGTCGCACCGATGTCACGAAATTGAATCCACAGAAGCCAGAAATGTTTGCGAAGTTTTTTATGGTTCACTCAAACGCTGATGAACCGGTAGCCAACCTGTCTGCATTTGTCATCGCCAACAGCCTAAAAAGCTGTGTAGGCAAAGACTACAAAGCAGCGAACCAGAGATCTCCTTGTAGAAGTAAACACAAAAGAACAAAGTACCAAACTGATGTCATTACAGAATCTTGGAGAAATGAGTGTGCAGGTAACCCCGCACCGCACCCTGAACCACTCAAAGGGCGTCATATCTGAATATGAACTCCTACAGAGTACAGATGCGGAAATGTAAGTAGAACTGGCCCAACAAGGAGTAATAGCAGCCCGACGAATAACCATCCGGAGCAACAATGCTGAAATCAAGACAAAACACATTGTCCTAACTTTCAGTGGCACAACTCTGCCTGACTCCATCCACGCCGCATACCTCCATTGTAAAGTCCGCCCATACATACCGAATCCGAGACGATGTTTCAAGTGCCAGCGCTTTGGACACAGCATGTTGGCTTGCCAGGGTAAACCCACTTGTGTCAGATGCGCAGAAGACGCACATACAGAAGAAAGATGCGAACGCACACCAAAATGCATCAACTGCAATGGCGCACAAAGCGCGCACTCCAGGTCGTGCCCGGTCTAGAAAACAGAAAAACAAATCATAACTTTGAAGACCACAGAAAACCTGTCCTACCTTGAGGCAAAAAACGCGTCTCTTTCCAACAGAAAGGGACATACTCTGAAGCGGTGACGCGGGGACCGCAACCGCCGTCGGCTTCTGACGGCACACAGGTCGATACGATGGACCTGGGCTCGACAGCCAAGTCCCCACGACAGAAGTGGGTGACACAGTTCACGGGGCTGAAAATTTCGCGAGAAGACCACGCGATCCTTGCCGGAGGCCCTCACGCCCCGCTTTCAGCAGCGGCATCCTCGGCGACAGACACCCAGAACACAGCTCTACTGAACTGGACCTGTCGCCCCACCCCTCTAAGAAAGCAACTAACTGCTGGTCCAAGAGACTGCCCCTGGAGCAGGGCCTGGTTCAGTGGTGCCAACAAAAAAGACGAATGCGAAGTCCATGGGCCATCGCAAACAAGAAGCATCTTCCACGTCCACCGTGGAGGATATGGATGTCAGCGAAAGTCCGCCGACATCTAAAACACACGCATCCGCGGATTCTCCGCGGAAGAGAAAAAAGGGAAACCACGAATCACTGCTCCTGAGAATAAGTAACTTTCCCCAATCCCCAGCTTATCACAATGGCTTATCTAATACAATGGAACTGCAGAGGTCTACACAGAAACTACACAGACATAACCGATATGCTCCAAACAATGGCACCTACAGCTGTGTGCCTGCAAGAAACGAACTTTGGGCCACATCACACAAACATCTTAAAAAAATATAATTTCCGGAAAGACCGAGTACAAGCTAGCCGACTCTCAGGAGGCGTCGCTATCATTACGCAAAGCGATGTCCCTGCAAGAGAGGTATCATTAAAGACGAACTTAGAATCGGTCGCAGTAAACATCATTAGCCAAAAAACAATAACAATATGCTCTGTGTACATACCACCACACAACACAATAGCCATGCATGACCTAGAAGAACTTCTGGAACAGTTGTCTCAGCCATATGTGATAATAGGGGAATTTAACGCACACTCCTCATTCTGGGGAAATGAGAATACTGATTCCAGTTGTCAGCTCATCGAGGATTTTATTCTTTCGAATAGCATATTGTTACGTGGCCCGAAGTCTATGTCGGCACAAGGACGACCGGAGCACAGGGTCCAGATCACAGCTAGCCCCGAGCGGCAAGCGCGCACACACCGGGCACTTCCTCTGCGTCGTCTTCACGGAGATTATCCGTTGCATGGCCCCCCGGTCGGAAAGGCACCGTCTCGGTGCTCATCAGGGCAGTGAGGGGGACGGCAAGACGTAGGGCTTGAGGCGAGAGACGTGCACAACATCGGTCTGATGCTGAGAGGACGTGGCACCGGGGAAGGCCGGAGCGATCTCGTAGGTGACTGCGGTGACTTGGCGCAGGACACGGTACGGGCCGGTGTAGCGGGACAGAAGTTTTTCAGAGAGCCCCACGCGGCGAGATGGCGACCAAAGCAAGACGAGGGAGCCAGGGGTGAAGGAGACCACACGGTGACGGCGGTTGTAGAATTCCTGCTGAGAGGTCTGGGAAGCGAGGAGCCGGGAGCGTGCGAGTTGGCGAGCGTGGTCAGCGCGGGTAATGGCGTCGTGGGCGTATGCAGACGGCGGAGCAGTAGAAGTGGGAAGCAGCGTGTCCAGAGGCAGCAGGGGCTCGCGGCCATACAAAAGATAAAAAGGGGAGTAACCGGCAGTGTCATGGCGGGAGGAGTTGTAGGCGAAGGTCACATAGGGGAGAGCGGTATCCCAGTCGCGATGGTCCGGAGAAACGTACATAGCCAGCATATCGGTGAGAGTGCGATTGAAGCGTTCTGTGAGGCCGTTCGTCTGCGGGTGGTAGGCGGTGGTGAGCTTATGTTTCGTAGAGCACGATCGAAGAATGTCAGCGACAACTCTGGACAGAAAGCATCGGCCTCGGTCGGTCAGAAGTTGACGGGGAGCTCCATGATGTAGGATAAGGTCGGTCAAAAGAAAGTCGGCAACATCAGTAGCCGTACTGGTGGGCAGTGCGCGTGTGATCGCGTAACGGGTAGCGTAGTCTGTGGCAACAGCTATCCATTTGTTGCCCGAGGCGGATTCCGGAAATGGTCCCAAAAGGTCTAAGCCGACGCGATGGAAAGGTTCGGGTGGGACGTCAATGGGCTGAAGCAGACCGGCTGACAGAGTGGTGGGGCGTTTCCGGCGCTGGCACTCATCGCAGGCAGCAACATAGCGGCGTACACAGCGGTAGAGGCGCGGCCAAAAGAATCGACGACGCACGCGGTCGTAAGTACGGGAGACACCCAAGTGACCAGCAGTGGGAAGATCATGCAGCTCTTGGAGGACAGCAGTGCGAAGGTGCTCGGGGACAACGAGGAGGAGGTCTGGGCCATCCTGGCTAAGGCTCCTGCGGTATAAAACTCCATCACGGAGCACAAAGCGGCGCATCGGAGGGTCGAATGGGGCGGTGTTGAGGCGGTCGATAATGGAGCGCAGCTCGGCATCGCGGCGCTGTTCTTCGGCCATGTTAGCGAGGACAGAGAGGGAGCACAGAGCATCCACGCTGTCAGTGCCAAGATTGTCACACGGGCCAACGGGGTAACGGGAAAGGCAGTCGGCATCGGCGTGCAAGCGGCCAGACTTGTAGAGTACAGAATAATGGTACTGCTGCAGGCTCAGTGCCCAACGACCAAGCCGTCCTGTAGGGTCTTTCAAGGAAGAGAGCCAGCACAACGCATGGTGGTCAGTGACAACTGTAAAGGGGCGGCCGTATAAATATGGGCGAAATTTCCCAACAGCCCAGACAAGAGCTAAGCACTCGCGTTCGGTAATTGAGTAATTCCGCTCCGGGGCAGAGAGGAGACGGCTGGCGTACGCGATCACACGGTGCTCTCCGGATTGTCTCTGTGAGAGGATAGCGCCGATACCGTAGCCACTGGCGTCGGTGCGAACTTCAGTGGGAGCGGTCACATCGAAGTGGGCGAGAACTGGCGCGGTAGTAAGCTTCGATATCAGGTTGGAAAACGCCTGTGCCTGGTCGGGTCCCCAGATGAAGGTGGTGTCTTTCTTCAGAAGATTAGTTAGGGGGCGGGCGATGTCGGCGAAGCCTTGAACGAATCGACGAAAGTAGGAGCAGAGCCCCAAGAAGCTTCGGACGTCGTTAGAAGAACGTGGCTGGGGAAAGTCTTTGACGGCTCGGATCTTCTCAGGGTCAGGGTGGACCCCCGTATTGTCGACGACATGACCCAAGATGGTGAGCTGGCGGCGCGCGAAACGGCACTTAGACGAGTTGAGCTGCAGGCCGGCATGACGAAAGAGGGAAAGGATCTGGGAAAGGTCAGTGATATGAGTGGAAAACGTGGGCGAAAAGACAATGACGTCATCGAGGTAGCACAGGCAGGTGGACCACTTAAAGCCGTGCAAAAGGGCATCCATCATGCGCTCGAATGTGGCAGGCGCGTTGCATAATCCGAAAGGCATAACTTTGAATTGGTAAAGCCCATCAGGTGTCACAAAGGCGGTCTTTTCACGGTCCTGGTCGTCTACAGCAATTTGCCAGTAGCCGGAGCGAAGATCTATGGATGAGAAAAATTTGGCACCATGAAGGCAGTCAAGGGCGTCATCGATACGCGGCAAGGGATACACGTCCTTTTTGGTGATCTTATTCAAGTGCCGATAATCAATGCAAAAACGCCAGGAGCCATCCTTTTTCTTCACAAGTACGACGGGTGAGGCCCAGGGACTGTGCGAGGGTTCGATAATGTTTTTCGCGAGCATTTTAGTAACTTCCGCATTGATAACTTGACGCTCGGCGTGAGAGACTCGATAGGGGCGGCGGCGGATGGGAGGGGCATCGCCGGTTTCAATGCGGTGCCTGACGGCGAGAGTTTGGCCCAGCGTCGTGTTGTTGACATCAAAAATATCCGAAAAAGATTCGAGAAGAGCACGAAGCTGGGCAGTTTGGTCGGGACTGAGGTCGGTGGCCATCATGGTCGTGAAGGCGTCGGGCGACTGAGGAGACTGCCGGCGCGGGGTGGCAGTGTCGTGAACAGGGGTGTTGGCCAACTGAGCGACGTGGCAAGGAGCGAGAGGAGATAGGGTAGCCACGCAGATGCCGGACGGGAGCACTTGAGAAGAGACGCCGAAGTTGAGGAAAGGCAGAGAAAGGGCGTTAGCTTGGATGGTGGCGATGGTATGAGGTAGGGCAACGTTACGGGTCAGCAGGAGGTCAAGGTTGGGCGTAACGAGATAGTCGCCATCAGGAACTGGGCGAGATGGGGTCAGTGGAACGAAAGAGGCGGTTCGGGATGACAGGCGAGCATAATCGGTACTGTACAGTCGCAGGGATATATCGACGGGTTCTGAATCCAGCAGTGGAAGTTCGAGGTGTAGGACGCCATCCGAGCAGTCAATGAGGGCGGAATGGTCAGTCAGAAAATCCAAGCCAAGAATGAGGTCATGGGCACAGGTGGTCAGCACGGTGAATTGAACCGGTATACTGTGGCCGCCAATGGTAACGCGCCCGGTACACGTACCGTCGACAGCAGGCGTGCCACCGTCCGCGACACGCACACGGGACATTGCAGGCGTGAGGACTTTGCGTAGGCGACGGCGGAGGGCAGCACTCATCACTGATATTTGAGCACCGGTGTCAATCAGGGCGCGCACAGGAACACGGTCGATAAAGACGTCCAGGAGATTTGGTCGAGAGGTCGAGAGAGGATTTGTGGTCCGGGTCGTTGATGCAGCGTCACCTCCGGGAGCTGCATCATTTAGTTTTCCAAATGGGAGCGGCTGGTTGAAGGCGACTGTGGGGAGCGAGAGCGGCGGCCCTGCGGCGACGGAGAGCGGGAGAATCGGCGTGGAGGGTGAACGGCTGCTTCAGGTGGTTCGGACGGGGCTCGGGGCGAGAAGGTGCGGGTCGAGGTAGAACTGTAGAAGGAGGGGCAAGCGTTGCGGGCTGGTGAAGACCATGGACTGCGGCAATGTCGGGCGATGTGGCCAATGCGAGAACACCGGAAGCAGATGGGGCGGTCGTCTGCCGTACGCCACTCATTTGGATTGCGATAACGCTGCGGAGAATAATAGGTGCGACGATAAACAGAGAGAGGTGGTTGGGGGGTGTCCGGGCTTCTGATGGTGCACACAGCCGGAGGAAGGTTCAGGTTAGCGAGTTCCTGACGCACGACGGCCTGAATCAGCGACACGGTGGGTAGAGAGTTATCAGGTGCGGTCGGACGGGGCAGAACGGGCGCAAGGGCTTCCAGTTCGCGGCGAACGATGCGGGTCACAGTGCCGGTAACGGGGTCATCATCGGAAGAGGCGCGGGACGGTAATCGGTGTTCCTCACAGGAAGAAGTAGCGGCAGTATTAGGGAGCCGAGAGAACTGCTGTGGAATTCTGCGGCTTTTAACCTGTTCGAAATGACGGCATTCTTTTATGATTGCGTCCACGGTGGTTCAGTCTTTGCAAACCAGTAAGTTAAAAGCATCATCCGCAATCCCTTTCAGAATATGGCTCACTTTGTCGGACTCGGTCATGGCGGCGTCGACCTTGTGGCAAAGCGCCAAGACATCTTGGATATATGCCACATAGCTTTCGGTTGACGACTGGGCGCGCGACGCGAGCTGCTTCTTCGCGGAGAGCTTCCGGTCATCGGGTCTGTCAAACAAAGTACGGAGCTTTTCTTTAAAAGTGTCCCAGCTCGTCAGTTCTTCTTCGTGGGTTTCGTACCAGACCCGGGCCGTGCCACTAAGATAGAAGATCGCATTCGCTAGCATCACGGTGGGATCCCAGCGGTTATAGGTGCTCACTCGCTCATATAGGCTGAGCCAGTCGTCGACATCGGTGCCGTCGTTACCAGAAAAGGTACCAGGGTCACGGGGAGGAGCCATGACCACGAAAGGAGCAGAGGGAGCAGAGGGAGTGGTTCGTGACTCGCCGGGTGGAGCCATGATGGTAGTAGCCCCGGCCTGACGACCGCTTCGGAGCTGCGTGGCGTGGAGATCGTTTACCCAGCACCTCCACCAAAGATGTTACGTGGCCCGAAGTCTATGTCGGCACAAGGACGACCGGAGCACAGGGTCCAGATCACAGCTAGCCCCGAGCGGCAAGCGCGCACACACCGGGCACTTCCTCTGCGTCGTCTTCACGGAGATTATCCGTTGCAATATGTTTAATGAATACGGGAAAAGCCACTTACTGCTGCCCCTGCTCTGGAAAAATGACCTGCCTCGATTTAGCATTTGCATCACCATCTGTTTTTAATGATTTTGTTTGGGATGTTTTAGACGACCCTCGAGGAAGTGATCACTTACCTACGGTTTTAAAGCTAACATCAGCTACATTCATCCTCCCTACGAAGTAACGGCGACGGAAAATTCACCTCGCTAATTGGGCACTTTTCAAAACGAAGGCCACACTAGAAAAAGAATATGCCGAAACCCTTACGATGGAAGAAATAAATGAAAAATTTGTGAAATTCTTATCATCTGCAGCAATAGAAGCAATCCCACAAACGTGTGAAATTGCGCGAAAAATACATAACACATGAATTCACATTGGCCAAAAAGCAGCAAAACAAGGCTTGGGGCAACCTTCGCAGATATCCCACTGCAGGAAACTTGCCCATCTTCAAAAAGGCTAGAGCCAAAGCACAATACATCAGACGCAACGCAGAAAGGGCATCATGGAAACAGTACATATACTCCATAAACAGCTGAATATCATCAAAGAAAATGTGGGAGCAGGTGCGGAAATTCACAGGAAATTTTACTCCTTCCACATTTCCAATGCTAACACCACGCGGTACTCAAACAACATTAGAAGAGCAGGGCAACATATTGGGTGAGCATTTTTCCACAGTTTCAAGCTCATCCAACTACACACGCACACACATTCCAAAAGCACAAAACAATAGTAGAAAAGCAAAAACTTCCCTTCACAACATGCATACATGAAGACTACAATCAGCTTATTACAATGCAGGAACTAAACTCAGTACTAACATCTGGTAAAAAGACCGCACATGGCCCAGACAATATGCATTATGCCATGCTTGCCCACCTCTCTGAGAATGCCATAGAGGCTCTCCTAAAATATTTCAATAAAATATGGATGAGTGGAGAAATCCCCCAAGCATGGAAAGAAGCAGTTATAGTACCCTTCCTAAAACCTGGCAACCCACCTACTAGTGCCACCAATTACAGGCCAATAGCACTCACTAGCTGTATAGCAAAATCCTTCAGACGTTGGTGAGTAGCGACACCACGGGGTTAACCCGAGCATCCGCAGGGAATCCCCGCAGGGGGATGATGGTGAACAATGCGTCACCACGGACCCGAGCATCCGCGCTTAGCCGTGCGTGGCATCGCCGTGTCCGGGGAAAAGGGGATCCTGGTGGTTGAGCCGATGCCGAGCGTTTGGACCTTTAAGGCCCCTCGGCGGAGGCAACACACCACTTTGGCCCCAGCTTCCTGTAGACGGCACCTCCGGCCTGACCCGACCGGGGGAAATCGGCAGTCGCCTTTTCCTGTTCTCCTCTCCATCTTTCACTGTCCTATCTCCTTTCTTACAACTTTCCTGTATCCTCCTCTCTTCTTCGTTTTTTTCCTCTTTTTTCCTGGCGGCGAGGGTTAACCGTGTGTGACCAACTACCCTGAGTTGAGTCATATTAGGTTATAGTTAAGGTGTACAGGTGCCGTGGGCAGGACTCTCAAGTTCCTGTCGCGTCCCCTGGTTGGACTCCATGGTGGGTGGCTGGCACCATGACTGAAAAACATCAATTTTTTATGGCTCCCCCCTTTCAAAACCTGATCGCTCTCTCAAGAGAGTGCGGGCCGAAGCAGATGACTTTTTTCAAAAAAGAAAAGTATCCTTTCCAAAATTTCACGTCATTCATAGCAAAGCAGAAGAAACGCAAGCAAGAATAATATCCCCATTCCAGGTCTCAAAACGCTTGACGGATGCCTTAGGCCTTGGCTACAAGGTGTCAAAAATGGCCAGTGGCGACTTACTTCTTGAACTGCGCGACAGCATACAACACTCAAAAGTTGCAACAATTGTATCCATTGGGGACATCCCTGTCTCTGTGACCCCACATCGGTCTCTGAATACTGTACGAGGCGTCATCTCAGAAATAGATTTTGTCCACCTTTCTGAAAAGGAAATGCTCGAAGGACTTACTGACCAAGAAGTGATAGATGTCCACCGGATCAAGATCCGGAAGGATGGCAAAGAAATGGACACCAAACACCTGATCTTGACATTCAACATGAGCACATTGCCTGAATCCATTCGAGTAGGCTACCTGAAAATAAATGTAAGACCGTATATTCCCAACCCACGCAGATGTTTCAACTGCCAGAGATTTGGCCACGACTCACACAGTTGTCGCTGCCGCAAAACTTGCGCAAAATGCTCTTCGAAGGACCACCAATCCGAAGAATGTGTTGCTAACCCACGGTGTGCAAACTGTGAAGGCGACCATGCTGCCTTCTCCAGGGCTTGTCTGTCCTGGAAGAAAGAAAGAAATCATTACTCTCAAGACTACAGAAAACATTTCTTTCAAAGAAGCAAGAAGACGATACTCACAGACAAACAAATTCTCCTTCACTGCAAAAACAAACTTCGCCGATGTGGTGCGTGGGCGCGGCGCACCACACCAGGCTTCGGCACCCGTCCAGGTCACACGTAGTGAGCCTGGAGCGGGGCCATCCGCGCCGTCTGGTGGAGTAGCTCACACTGCTCCGCCTACCCCAAAGGAGGGGACGTAGACCCCCGGGTCGGCGGGCCCAAAGACCTCTTCCCACAGGTCGAGGTCTAACTCAAAAATCAATGTGCCTCCTGCACGGTCGTCCAGTGCCTCTACAGAGGCGATGGGCACGACCCCGGGCAGCCCCTCGCCGTCCACGTCGGACGGTCGGCGGAGCTCCCTGGATCGGTCAAAAAAAAACAGGCCCCGAGTCACGGGGCCATAAACAACTTGATCTAGTTTTTCAATCAGTACAAACACAAAACTAAGATGGCTTTCATAATACAATGGAACTGTAGAGGAATGTTGAGGAACTACAGTGATATAACTCATATTCTAGGGTCAGTGATGCCTCTAGCCCTATGTCTCCAGGAGACCAATCTTGGTCCACAACATTCAAATATCTTAAAACATTATACAACTTTTAGGCGTGATCGCGAACATGCAAATAGACTCTCGGGAGGCGTCGCAATCATCATCCAAAGCGGCGTCCCGGCTCAAGAAATCAAACTGAAAACAAAACTTGAGGCGGTTGCGGTTAGTGTCATCAGCTACAAAACCATAACAATATGTTCTGTATATCTTCCCCCACACATCACATTAACATGCCAAGATCTAGAAGGCCTGATCGATGAACTGCCGGAGCCATTTCTGGTAGTTGGCGATTTTAACGCTCACTCCATTTTGGGGAAGCGAACGCTGTGACTCTAGAGGCCAAACAATCGAAGATTTTATAC
Organism: Amblyomma mixtum; assembly: GCF_055824585.1. NCBI lineage: Eukaryota > Metazoa > Arthropoda > Arachnida > Ixodida > Ixodidae > Amblyomma > Amblyomma mixtum. The sequence goes on from NC_143021.1 coordinate 86,392,591, forward strand.
TTTCGAATAATGTCTGTCTTTTGAATACGGGAAAAGCCACATATTGCTGTCCAAGCTAAGCAAAAATGAGCTCTCTCGATTTAGCTTTCGCATCACCATTACTTTTTAACGATTTTAAATGGGATGTTTTAAATGACCCCATGGGCAGCGATCACTTACCTACCGTCATCAGGCTCTCATCGTCCACTCCAATCATCCCCACAAGGCCACGGCGCTGGAAAATTCAGCTCGCCGACTGGTCACTTTTTACAAAAAGTGCCACTCTGGAAAAGGAATTTTGTGACGACCTTAGCACAGATGAAATTAATGAGAAGTTTACTGAATGCATAATATCGGCTGCAACACTCGCTATACCACAAACAACAGGACTTGCACAAAAGAAACACAAAGTGTGGTGGACAAAAGAATGCACATTAGCAAAAAAACAAAACAAAGCCTGGAGCGCTCTGCGTCGATATCCCACTGCAGAGAACCTACTTACCTTTAAGAAGGCAAAAGCCAGAGCGCGGTATGTGCGAAGAAATGCAGAGAAAACCTCTTGGCAGAAATATGTCCTCAATAAAACCTCTTGGCAGAAATATGTCCTCAATAAATAGTTCAATAACATCAAAGAAAATGTGGGAAAAAGTTCGTAAATTTACTGGGGACCATACCGCTTTCACACTTCCTCTCTTGACAGCACCCGGGACACAAACATCTTTAGAAGAACAGGCCAACATATTGGGCGAGCATTTTGCTGAGATCTCAAGTTCATCCAACTACACAAACACATTTCAGAAACACAAAGCAAAAGCTGAAAAACAAAAATTCCCATCCGGAGCAGGTATACATGAGGATTACAACCAGCCTCTCACACTGCAAGAATTAAATAAGGTATTATCTTCTGGAAAAAAGACAGCACCAGGACCGGACAACGTGCATTACGCTATGCTTGCCCATCTCTCCGAGGCTGCTGTAGAGGCACTGTTAAAATTCTTTAATAAAATCTGGATAAACTGGAAATATACCTGACGAGTGGAAAAAAGCAGTCATAATACCTTTTCTCAAACCCGGAAAACCACCAACAAGTCCTAGCAGTTATAGACCAATAGCCCTCACCAGCTGCATTGCTAAATCTTTCGAAAGTGTAATAAACATTAGACTAACCTTCGTACTTGAATCTCGGCAACTACTAGATAAACACCAATGTGGGTTTAAGAAAACATGCTCCACCACAGATCACCTTGTCCGCCTGGAAAACACCATCCGGGAGGCATTAATCCACAAGCAGCACCGTATTGGGGTCTTCTTCGACCTGGAGAAGGCCTACGATACCACGTGGAAGTTCGGCATCGTCCGTGACCTAGCGGAGCTAGGTATCCGCGGCAGGATGTTGAACTGCTTGAACGACTTCCTGGCTAACCGCACATTCCGAGTCCGCCTAGGAGCAACTCTCTCCATGACTTTCACCCAAGAGAACGGCGTACCCCAGGGGTGTATTCTAAGCACGACACTCTTCATAGTAAAAATGAACTCCTTAGCTAAAGCAATACCCAAGTCAATATTGTATTCAGTTTATGTAGATGACATACAAATAGCATGCACGTCCTCCAGCATATCAACCTGTGAGAGACAAATACAAATCACACTAAATAAACTAGGTTCTTGGGCAGACAGAAATGGATTTAAATTTTCCCCTCAAAGAACAGTAGCTGTTCTTTTTTCATTGCGACGAGGCCTGCAGGTCGATCCCAATCTGTACCTGAATCATACTCCGCTACCAAATAAACAAGAACACAAATTTTTAGGCGTAACTTTCGACAAGAAACTCACATTTCTACCACACATTAACAACCTTAAAAAGAAAGCTTCTCAAACCCTCAATATCTTAAAAGTGCTCTCACGGAAGCGGGGGGGGGGGTCCGATAGAGCAAGCCTTTTACAAATATATCGCTCTCTGGTGCGCTCCAAGCTGGACTATGGGTGCATAGTATATGGTTCGGCAAGAGCATCCTACTTGAAAAGATTAGACCCCATTCATAATCTTGGTTTGTGGCTATCATCTGGAGCATACAGAACATCACCAGTAGTTAGCCTTTACGTTGAAACTAATGAAACCGCTCTTGAGGATCGAAGAATCGCCCTTACATGCTCATATGTCTTAAAATCCGTTCCCTTCCGAAACATCTCTGCCATCCAATTGTCACCAAGTGCCCATCTAAAAGATTATTCATCAACAAACCACATCCTATCAGACCATTACTACTGCGCTTTGAAGATAAATGCGAAGAGCTAACAGTACTAGATGCCCTACCGAATATTGCACAAAGGAATGAATATTTACCACCATGGTACAGCCTGCCTTCAGTATGCGACCTCACAATGACACATTTAGATAAAAAGCAAATGCCAAATGAGTACATATTACAGGAATTCTTTGCGCTACATTGAATTTTATACCGATGGCTCAAAATCAGAAACTCACGTTGGAAGCGCAGTAATTCAAGAAAATACTAAACAGATAATGCGACTACCAGAATGAGCATCAGTTTTTACTGCTGAGTGTTATGCCATCTTTGTAGCTGTAGAAAAAATAGTGAGAGAACATCAAAAATAGCATCATTTACACCGACTCCCTGAGTATGCTTAAAGCACTGCACTCCAGAAATGCTGCTGAACCCATAATAGGAAACATCATACATAACATAGTTAAAGTCACAAAAGAAAAGCATAACATTAAATTCTGCTGGGTTCCTAGCCATGTTGGAATTGTGGGCAATGAGAAAGCAGATGTATGCGCTGCACAAGCCCGGAATGGTCAAATAAAACAAGTGAGCATACCGGACAGGGATTGCTTAAAGTTTATCTACAGTAAACTCAGAAATAAATGGCAGGCTGCATGGCAAGACCACGTAAACAACAAACTACATTCTGTGAAGCCAATTTTAGGGGAATGGCAATCATGTAGGCATCAAGAACGTTTTACCGAAGTTATTTTATGTCGGCTCCGCATTGGACACACCCACCTCACGCAGAGCTTTCTGCTAACCAAACAAAACAAACCTCTCTGTGAAATGTGTGGCGCCGGACTCACAGTGAACCACATTTTAATTTCATGTGTCAAACTAGAAGAACTAAGAAAGAAATATTTAACAAAATTTTACAGGGAAAGCATCCCTTTACACCCCAGGTTACTTTTAGGTGATCGAGCACTGGTTGACATCTCTTGTATATTTAGGTTTCTCAGGGAAGCCAGTGTTTTAAACAAACTCTAAGTATAAAAAGCTTCACCTTTAACAAAAACTCTAACCTTGTGTTTGGCGCATCATAGCCTCAGTTGGTTTTGCGCCATTAAAATCAATATAACTAACTAACTAACAAAATCCTTCGAAAGCATTCTAAACACCAGATTAACCTTCACAATTCAGTCCCGGCAACTTTTAGATATACACCAGTGCGGTTTTAAAAAGACATGTTTCACAACCGATCACTTTGTTCGCTTTGAGAATACAGTCCGGGAAGCGTTCATCCACAAGCAACACTGTATCGGGGTCTTCTTCGACCTGGAGAAGGCTTACGATACCACGTGGAGGTTCGGTATCCTCCGTGACCTAGCGGACCTAGGTATCTGCGGCAGGATGCTGGGCTGTTTGAGCGACTTCCTAAGCAACTGTGCGTTCAGAGTCCGCCTAGGTGCAACCTTCTCCAACACTTTTATTCAAGAAACTGGCGTACCCCAGGGGTGCATCCTCAGCACGACCTTATTCATCATCAAAATGAACTCCATAGGAAAAGTAATCCCAAAATCCATAATGTACCCAGTTTACGTAGAAGACCTCCAAATAGCATGCACGTCTTCCAGCATACCTACCTGTGAGCGACAGATACAAATAAAAATAAATAAACTGGCTACCTGGGCAGATAGAAACGGATTTAGATTTTCCCCTCAGAAAACAGTAGCGGTTCTGTTCTCTTTGATACGAGGCCTGCAGGCCGACCCCACACTATATTTAAGCCAAACCCCATACCTGTCAAACAAGAGCATAAATTTCTAGGGATAACTTTCGATAAAAAACTCACTTTCTTGCCACATATAAATAGCTTAAAGCAAAAAGCTTCCCAGGCCATCAATGTGCTGAAACTACTGTCAATAAAACACGGGGGGTCTGATAGGGCATGCCTGTTACATATATATCGTTCTCTGGTTCGCTCTAAGTTAGACTATGGGTCCATAGTATATGACTCAGCAAGACCGTCCTACATAAAACGACTGGATCCTGTCCACAGAACTTCCCCAATAGCAAATCTTTATGTGGAAACTAATGAACCTTCCTGAGAAGATCGAAGAACTGTACTAACTTATACATACATCCTCAAAATAATTTCTCAGCCCAAACTTCTCTGTTACCCAATTGTCACGAAATGCCCATCCTGAATACCTTCAACAACAAGCCTCACGCGATTAAGCCGTTGCTCTTGCGCTTCGAAGAAAAATGCCAAGCTGTGAACATACTAAATGAAATTTAAAATATTGCCCCAAGACACGAAGCGCTACCACCGTGGTACACTCTCCCCACAGTGTGTGACGTCACACAAACACACCTCAGGAAAACCTGTACGCCACACGACCATATAATACAAGAATATGTAGCACTACAAGAAAAATACAGAAATTATACTGTATTTTATACTGATGGGTCAAAAACTCATGCTCATGTAGGAAGCGCATTAATACAAGGAAAAAATAAAAAATGCAGTACGACTGCCCTCATGTGCTACATTTTTCACCGCTGAGTGTTATGCCATTTGTGTTGCGGTACAGAAAAGAACAAATGAAAACATCAAAAACAGCATCGTTTATGCAGATTCACTGAGCGTCCTTAGAGCTAACTAACAACCCCAAGAAGCACAACGTGCATGTAGTCGAGTTGGAAGTCGCGCACTATGTCAATTGGGAGCTCAGTGAGGACAGATGTGCCCCTATGGTGGTCGAAGTCCTCTTGTACATGAAAACTGGTGTCGGTTCATGCTGCACAATTCCCATCCAATAGGACTACCTTCCCTGCCCTAACCCTCACAGGTACATTTTGGACAACAACTGTACGCACTGTGCCCTTTGGAGTACAAAATAAATGAACGGGCTGGCACATCACTAATGATAGCCTTCAGACAAACAGAAACACTGCGGCCTTTGATACAGAGACCACCTTCAAGAAGCCCCTTCAGCTTTGTAAGAAATGGCTCCATAAATTAATTTGCAGATTCTGGATTGCTGGGGCCAGAAAAAGCCCTTACAAGAGATGGTAGATGCTTGCCACCATTTGCAATCATGCACTGCAGTACCCAAAGCTGGAGATTGGAATTTATTGTTGATGGCAATCCATCAATGTTCAATGACAGAACCAATGCTTCTGGCAACTCACGAAGGCAACCGACCGCATAACAGATTCCTCTCAAGACCGAAGTGGCAGAACTGACCAGGCGAAAGATCTGTTGTAACTGATATTTCCGAACACGGTTCTACAGATCGAGTTTTGAGAAGCATGTACGCATCGACTGGTAGGGAAGAATAGCAAGCATGCTGCCTAAAAATCTTCAGCAGATTGCCCAAGGCCTCCCTATGAATCCTGTGGGTCACTGCCCAGGTTCGCAGCTGTTGTGATAATTCCTCTTTCGACCTCGCTATCGGCTCAGCAGAACAGATGCCGTCAGAAGCCGATTTAGTCACTGGCGAACTGCCGCGAACGTCCTTCGCCAGGTTCGGCACTGTTCGCAAGAAGTCAATCAAACTCTCGCCGGGTATAAAACTTGCATCAGCACGCAATTCCGTCACCACGGGAAACTCGTCTTCACATGTGTATTTGCACTGCTGTTTGTGAGAGGAGCTGTCAACGACGTCTAAATTGGTGCCACATTTTGGACGCTAACCACCAAGCTGCCTTCTTGTTCTACAAGGAGGTTCATAATCTCTTTCGTTTGTCTCGTTGCCGTTTCCAAAATATGGAAACGCTTTCGATCGCTGGCCATGCTGGATAAATTCAACCAGCCTATCTAATTATTGTTTCCCCTTTGTACTCGCGCAAGAACCATACAAACTGCGCACAAAAGCCTAGCGAAAAATCAGCGGCTGCAAATTACAAGACAACCCTCACAGTATCAGAGAACAACTAAAAAACACACGCCGTGCTGCTGGATGCTTTGGATTGAGAAGGCAGCCAAAGAATTCAATCCCTTCAGTCAGCAAAGCAAGTGCGACAAAGGGCGGTCGAGACTCGAGTTAACCGCCAGGCCGGGCGTGAGACGTAAGCTACGGCTATGGCTAGATTGTGGCTAAATGTATGGCCGTTTGTTGCCGTCATTATCTCTTTTAAATACTTCTTGAATAAACAGCGCGAACGAAGACGAGCACAAAAGACAAGAAAATGGACGACACAGCGCTGTCTTTTGTGCTTTCTTGTCTTTTGTGCTCGTCTTCGTTCGCGCTGTTTATTCAAGATGCTTAACCAACTAGCCCGCCAAAACGTGTTAACGCATCTTTTAAATACTTGACAACCTGTTTCTTGTCTAAATATTTTATTTTTATGCTGTTCATTGCTTGTCTTGCTTTATTGTTATCCAAGACAAGATTCAAGCCAAGCAAGGCTGGCTGATAAATGTAAACAAACATAGCAGAGCCGGTCGCATTTCTGCAATGTTATTTTAGATGGCGCTACAAGTCTCAGTGCGAGGTGTGCTGTTTTGTAGTTGCTTCCACAGATGGCGCTGTGACCTGAGGCCCTAGAAGGAAATATGGAAAGAAGGCTAGAAGAAAGTAATCTGGGTTATAATCTATCGTACAGATTAGGCGGAAATGTAGTTGAGCAGCGACTCCCGGGTTTAATGTATGCGGACGATATTGTACTGTTAGCAGATAGCCAGGAATATTTACAAACTTTGGTTAATTGCTGTGGAGACGAAGGAGACGCTCTAGGATTCAGTTTTAGCGCAACTAAATCAGGTGTGATGATTTTTAACGATACAACTGATCAGGTGCTTACAATACAAGGCCACGAAATACCCAAAGTGGCCGAATACAAATACCTCGGGATATGGCTAAACGAAGGGCAGATATACACGGAAAAGCATGAACAGGCTCTTAGGGCAAAAGGACGAAGAGACGCCGGGATAATG